>NC_089503.1:272024088-272394088 GCF_036850995.1 Saccopteryx leptura | reverse complement strand
TATTGCCTGAAATAAGGTAACTGGCCTTGCCTAGTCATAAAAAAACCTTTATGTACCAATGACTCACTGCTGACCCCAAAGGGTGGCTCTCTGTGATTCTGAACAAAAATGCTTTGTTTTGCAGAGGGGGAATGTCTGTTGACAGACAATGGTGAGCTAGAAATCACTCAGATTTTCCCATGGGGCGTATTTTATGAGTTGAAGAGGGAGATTGGACTAAAAAATATTTTTTTGGGAGAAAACCTAAATCAACTTGGGCAGAGAGGATTTATGTTAGGAGAAATAAATATGTAATAAGCATTCCTCAAAACATATTTTATAAATTTAGAAAAATTTGGCCCTACTTCTGGATCTCTCTAGTTACCCTAATTCCAAAAGGAACTTATTTCTATAGTCACAGCAAGCTACACAATGTCATTCCCCTCCTGGAAATCAAAAATGTGTGTTTGCCTGTACTTCTTTCCGATACTCAGCAACCTCCCCCTTCCAATGCAGGTGGTGGTGAATGCCTTGGTGGGTGCCATCCCCTCCATCATGAATGTGCTGCTGGTGTGTCTCATCTTCTGGCTGATTTTCAGCATCATGGGAGTTAACCTATTTGCGGGAAAGTACCACTACTGCTTTAATGAGACTGCTGAAAAACGATTTGAAATTGAAATTGTCAACAATAAAACTGACTGTGAAAAGCTCATGGAGGGGAACAATACAGAAATAAGATGGAAGAATGTGAAGATCAACTTTGACAATGTTGGAGCAGGATATCTGGCGCTTCTTCAGGTGGTGAGTATTGTTATTTTTTTCTGTCCTGTGAAATTCAAATGGGTAGCAGAAATTATTTGGCTTCTTCTTGACCCTGAATGAAGATTGATTCTTAATAGGTCACATAGAATTGTGTCATTCCCAAACTAGTTCCAGGGAGACACCTTTCCTGAGTTCTCTGACTTCTCCAAGACCTCACTTAAAGGAAGTCTCTCTCACTGCTCTGAAACTCAGCAATAATAAAGATTCCTGCAGTATGATGAAGTTACAGAGTGATCACTTGCTATCTCCAGGACAGAGAATGTAGTTAAATAAAAATGAAAAACTGAAGATAAGCGTATAGACCAAAAAAAGAAAAAGAGAGAGAAGGGATGGCAGTTTTGATCAAATGGAACAATTCTACATAACAGCTACACTAAAGTTAACGGAAGGAATATGGTAGTGCTATGATGCTGCCACTCAGGTCAACCTCAGAGAAGGTCTCAATGTATCACACACAGTAAGAAACATTCCATCATGCCTAGTTTTCTTCTCTCACCAATTTTTTGGAATGTTTTATTGTGTGATGCAATGAAAGTTCCTAGGCTTTGGAATCAGATGAAGGTTTGAGACACATATTTATTGGATATGTAGTCTTGGACAAATTACTCAACTTTCCTGAGTCTGTTTCTTCATCTATTAAATGTGGATAATAATACTTTGCATGGTTGTAAAGAAGATTCATAATTTATTAAAATTTCTTAGCACAGTACCTAACACATAGCAGTGCTTAATTAATGGTATTTGCGATTATATACATATGTTTGTTACTGTCGCTACTGTGTCTACATCATACAGATGCTGGGCCTATTAAATGTGATAATGCAGGTGATGCTCTCAACCCAACATTACATATTAAGCATTTACTGTTAGCTAGTAGTGAAGGCAAAGTTAATGGAATGAGCAGTGTGGTTTATTTCACTCCAAAGTACTTTGAACTGTTTCCCAGTTCAAGAAATTGGACCCACAAACTGAGTTTGAATTGGTGCAGCTTCAGGAGACCAATGCACATCCCCCGGCCAGTCAAACATTGTATCAGAGCCCCCTCCATATGCAAGGCACTGTGGTTGGCACTACCAAAGACATCAGATGAATAAAGTACTGTCCATGCCCTGAGTAAACTTAAAATCTGGTTAAGTAAATAAAACATAAACAGAATGTGAATGAAATATGGAAAATTTTAATTGGTTACCCATATTTGTTTGCAAAATCAGACTAGATATACTAGATCAAGGAGTAGAAGTGGGAAGGGGCTGCCTGGACTAAAGCCAGTATTGCCACTACCACAAGCTAAACAAAGTTCTGACTTTGTTTTTCTGTTTGCTTTTTTAATGCAACTATGAATTTTTCAGACCTCATTGTTTGCTTAACACCTTTTTAAAAAAATTCTTCTTCCAAGTACCCTCGATAGATTTCTAATACTCATTCATAAATATGAGTGTGCCCTAGCTTTAGGAAACCTTCTCAGGCTCATTTTAAAAACCTTTTGTAAAAGTATTATCGTTGGCCCTGGCCGGTTGGCTCAGCGGTAGAGCGTCGGCCTGGCGTGCGGGGGACCCGGGTTCGATTTCTGGCCAGGGCACATAGGAGAAGCGCCCATTTGCTTCTCCACCCCCCCCCCTCCTTCCTCTCTGTCTCTCTCTTCCCCTCCCGCAGCCGAGGCTCCATTGGAGCAAAGATGGCCCGGGCGCTGGGGATGGCTCCTTGGCCTCTGCCCCAGGCACTAGAGTGGCTCTGGTCGCGGCAGAGCGATGCCCCGGAGGGGCAGAACATCGCCCCCTGGTGGGAAGAGCGTTGCCCCTGGTGGGCGTGCTGGGTGGATCCCGGTTGGGCACATGCAGGAGTCTGTCTGTCTCTCCCCGTTTCCAGCTTCAGACAAATACAAAAAAAAAAAAAAAGTATTATCGTTGTCAGCGTGTTTCTCTGCCAAATTTTGATGTTATTTTCAGGGACTTAGACAAAGCTCCCTTGGGACCTGTATAAACAGAAAATTGTATGTCCATGTGAGGCTGCACCCAGACTCCCTGTCTTGTGTTCTCAACGAACCTAAGCCTGGCCCCTTGGATCATGGCTTATACTCCCACCCACCCCCTAATAGGCACAGCCTAATGACTGACTCTGTTTGCCAGGCAACCTTCAAAGGCTGGATGGACATCATGTATGCAGCTGTAGATTCCCGAAAGGTAAGGATGCACCTGATGATACCACAACCTCTTTAGGTGGTTATAAAGTAGCAGCATGGTGGATCTCATCAAGAAAGAGAGAGGGTTAGAACACTCATTGCTTGTTTGATTGATCATAAGGCACTTTTCTCCTCTTGCACTGACTCCAGGTGATCAGGCTGTTGAATGTAGCCTAGCCCAGTGGAACTGTCTACTCTTCAGTGCTGCTTTGAATAAGTTTGGCTCCTACCACACAGCCTCCCCTCCTCCTCACCTCATGATTTGCATATTCTCCACCTAAATCATGGCAGGAATAATGTCTTCTGAGGGCAGGACCTGCCAAGTGTGAAGGAGACAGACAGAGAGAATCTAGGGCTCCCCTTTCCCAGCTTGTTCAGCACCTTGAGTAGTTAGTTATGGCTGATGTTGGCAGGTCAGAATTACCCACCTGCTCCCCCAGCTAGGAACTCACTCTCTTCCTTTTTCTCCTGTCCTTCGACAGCCCGAGCAGCAGCCTAAGTATGAGGACAACATCTACATGTACATCTACTTTGTCATCTTCATCATCTTCGGCTCCTTCTTCACCCTGAACCTCTTCATTGGTGTCATCATTGATAACTTCAATCAACAAAAGAAAAAGATAGGTCTCCTCTCCTCATTGCCAGTGGTCAAGAGGTCAACCCGGATGCAGGCCATAGCTCCCTATGTCTTTGTCCCTATCTCTAGAGAGATAGCATCTCTTTTCCTATAAAATCCATATTATCATCTCACTGTGGACTTGCCCCACTGTGCATTAGTCCCAACCAACTCTTTCTGTTGAGGGCTAGATCTCACAGTGTGTGGTTTACTACAGTTACTAGCAATCTTATTCTTGAAGCCTTTTACTGGTTTGGGGCTCCTACCAGAGGGAGGCGCAGGGTAGGAAAGGGTCTAGTGACAGGGGTGAAAATGAAAGCACATGAATAGCTGTAGTGAGAAGTAGAAGTTGTCTAGAGTATAACTAACTATCCGTGTTAATCTCTGGGTACTACTAGGAACTGGGGTTTGAGAGACTGTCCTTTAAAAGTTCACGTCCTTATTTGTCCCAGGTGGTTAATAATTTTCCAAAGCAAATTGAAAAGATTACTCTTATTATTCATTTTATAAATCAAGTCTGTTGCAACATTCTACAAAGAACTCCCCAAATTGTTTTTCTTACACCAGAATTTCTACATTTTTAATGTTGTCAGAAATAAATGAGCCATTTTCCAGGATGTGAAAAATCCTTTTATTTTAATTTTTTTTTTCCCCTAGAATTCTGTTAAGAAAGCAAGCTGGAAAAAATTTAGGAACCAGTGAAATGTGACTGTCTTCAAAGTCACTGCTCTTAAGTTTAACCCTTCCCTGAGTCTGTAATTGGATAGTTCATTTCCTTTATTCCTAGCAGATCTCAGAAAACCCAACCTGAAAACAAAGGCAGGTTTCTCTGAATTATAACAGTTGTCCCAGATCTACCTCACTCTGGGACAACAATTAGCTGAACTGATTTCAGGAAAGGCAAGGGTGGGCCTGACCTGTGGTGGCGCAGTGGATAAAGCGCTACCTGGAATGCTGAGGTGGCCAGTTTGCAACTTCAGGCTTGCCTGGCCAAGGCACATGGGAGTTGATGCTTCCTGCTCCTCCCCCCTTCTCTCTTTCTCTCTCTTTCCTCTCTAAAAATGAATAAATAAAAATCTAAAAACAAGGAAAGGCAAGGGATAAGTCTTCCTTAGGTCTGTTTCAGTATTGAACCTGCAGGTTCCAAACCCAGAGCACTTGAGAGCCTATTGTAATTGCTCGTTCTCTTTTCCCTTCTTTACTTTGGAGGTCAAGACATCTTCATGACTGAGGAACAGAAGAAGTACTACAATGCCATGAAAAAGCTGGGATCAAAGAAACCACAGAAACCCATTCCCCGTCCCCTGGTGAGTGCATTGTGCAGGCTGAGGGCAGGGTGAGACCTCATGTGGAAAAAGACACTGGTGGGGTTACTGCAGAGGAAGAAAAAGGGTAAGTGATAGGCTGCCTGTGCCCTCTAACCCTCTCCTAGCTGCCCCATCTGGAAGATCTAAGCACAGCAGAACAGGAATGAAGGTATGGGATAGCTTTTACATTTGTGCTTGACCTTGTCTCTGAGCCTTCCTTGGGCAGCAGAGAATTGGCATGTTAACCACATTGGTTCTGACCCTGGCAGAGACAGGTTTAAGACACAAGTACAAATACACAGAGGAAAGTGAAAATGAAAGCTGATCTCTTTCCTACCAATATGAATAGGTTTGGTCATTATTTTCTCAGCTCTCTAACCAACAGGTCAGTCTCTGCAAGGATGTGCCTGGAAGCTGAAATAATGCTTCAGGTTATTAGAAGGAGCAGGAGAGAGTAAAACCAGGAGAATTCGAGATCCTATTTCCTCCTTGAACTGAGCCTTTTGTGAAACAGACTTGGGGACTGGGATTCTGCCTTACCTGCTCTTGGTGGTTGTCCTCTTGCTGCAGAGAAAGAGATGCTCCCGAAGCCATTGAGCCAGCTGGGCGGGACACAGACCCCAGAGACCAGGCTCAGAGTTCCTTCTTCTGTAACTTGCATTTAAAGGAGCCTCAACGAAGAATTGATGCTTCTCATCTTTCTCCCTTCCTGCCTGTCTGTCCTTACCTGTCCCTCTCTCTGACTCTCTCTCTATCTCTGTCACACACACACACACACACACACACACACACACACACACACACACACACACACACACCACCCTGCAGAACATTTAAAATAAGTGTTCACCTGGCAGTCTATTTAGTAAAAATAAAACTAGAGCTTCTTGTTTGAATCAAGAGTGGGAGTCCCAGAGTGTGTTGCCTGCTCACCCCACACCTGGCACACCTGCCTCACCAAACTGAAGGAAAGGAAACCCTAGGGCTTTTTGCAGAACTTAGTTGTCTGAAAACCACAAGTTAAAGTAATTCTGAAAATAAGCATGAGCTCAAGTGCCTGGGTACTTTAAAAAAAATCAGGGAGATCTTAAGAAAATTTTTATTTCTTTGATGTTAGAGTTTCCATTCTGTGATAGAAATGGGCCTAGAAGGAATGGATGGAAGAGGGTTAACATTTCTAAAGTTCTCTTCAGTACTTTGCATGTGGGAACCTGAGTGTTTTCTTCCACACTAAAATATAAACGCTCAGTGTAGTAAGAAACAGTTGTAGTGATTAGCACTCATTCAGCAGAGATGGCAGATCCTCCAATAACATTCTTTTGTTCAACAGTGGTCGTATTATAACATCAATAAGATAAGTAAGAACTTTTGTTTATATCAATTAGCCTATGGTAAAATTAGTTTTGTTATGAGCCACTTTGTTTAAAGTCACAGAACCTGTCGACATTAAGTGACAATTTACTGTAATTATAGATCTACTGTGTACCAGCCACTAAACATAAGTGATGAAGAAAATTTAACCATGCCTGACCTGTGGTGGCACAGTGGATAAACCGTCTACCTGGTACTCTGAGGTTGCTGGTTTGAAACCCTGGGCTTGCCTGGTCAGATATGGGAGTTGATGCTTCCTGCTTCTCCTCCTCCTCCTCTCTCTCTCTCTCTCTCTCTCTCTCCCTCCCCCCTCTCAAAAATAAATAAAATCTTTAAAAAAAAAATTTAGCCACTGCTATCATGGACCTTATAATATATAGTGGGGATATAGACCAATAAGTAAGCAACTGGCTATTATAAAATGTGCAATGTTGTGAGAAAAAATTAACTGGAAGGCCATGACAGAGAAGAATGGAGGCTTAGGGTGGGGGAATCTACCTCCAAAGAGTAGTCAGAGAAAGCCTCACTAGGGATGGTCTACTTGAGTGGATGAGAAGCAACCAAAACTTTGGGGAAAGAGATCCTGGAAAATCAAGGCTCTAAAAGCAGGAAAGATTAGTGTGGCCAGGCGGTGATGAGCTAGAGGAAGGTACATGACATGAGCAGGACCAGACTGTGAAAGGCATTTTTAAGCTTGGTTTAACAATGGGAATTTTGTTGCAAGCCCAGTGAGAAACTATTGAAGTGTTGTAAGTTCATTTGTTTTTCAATAATCACCCTTGCTGCTGTGTGGAGATTGCATTGGATGAGGGTAAGAGGAAGCAGGAAGACTAATTAGGAACTCTTCTAGAAGTCCAGGTGAAAGATAATGGTGGCTTAAGCTAGAGTAGGGCCAACTGAAGTACAGTGAAGTGGATGAATTCAAGTTACATTTTTGGAGAAAGAACCAATAGGACCTGCAATGGATTAAATGGGGGATGATGAGGCTGAGGAAAGAGAAAAGGATGACCTTCCAATTTCTTGTTTAGAGACTGAATGTATACTTGAGATGACAGGGAACAAATCAGGTGAGGGCAGGGAAAGGACTCAGTTCTGCTTTGGACTTGTCAAGTTTGAGATGCTTATGAGTCATCAAGGAAATATATCAACTAAGCAACAAAGGAATTCAGAGGGATGATATGGACTGAGAAGACCCTGAGAAATGTTAAGTACATAACATATTTCCCCATGTATAAGACACACCCTTTTTCAAAAAATTTGGAGTCTAAAGACTGGGGACATCTTATACAGTGCTTGTAGTTTTTTTACTTGCATTTCCCGCTTTTTTGTGCTTGTTTTTGCGCTCGTTGTACATTTTATTACTTGTAATTCCTGCTTTTTTGTGCTTGTTGTCTTTGCACTCATTGTTTTGGACTTGTTACCGGTATATTATGGTAGATTACGTTCTGCCACATTCTGCCCAGAAGTGGCTCAGAAAAGAGTTTCGTATAATGCTGAATTCAGGTTGAAAGTGATCCAGTTTGCAAAAGTGAATGGAAATCATAAGTAAGTTTGGTCCTCCTCCAACTGAGAAATCAATCCGAGACTGGCTACAGGAAGAAGAAACCCTACTGAGAACGCCACAGCAGAAGAAGGCCATGAAAGGCAAGTCAGCTAAATGGCCTGAATTAGAGAGGGAATTGAAGATATGGGTTGAAGAGCAAAGGGCAATTGGAATTCCTGTGTCCACAAAGCTGGTTCAGCATAAGGCAAGAAGAATTGCTGATGAAAAGAAGTTACCGATTTTAAAGGAGGACACAACTGGTGCTTCAGGTTCATGAAACAGAATAGACTAAGCATGTGTATACTCACCAGACTTGCCCAAAAGTGCCTGAAAGCTATGAGCAGAAGGTCCCTGAATTTCATCGTTTTGTCATTTAATGTTGGAAGACACATCAGTTTGAGTTGGGACAGATAGCAAATGTGGACGAAGTCTCCCCCCCCCCCCATGTAACAGAACTGTTGATATGAAGAATGTGAAAACTGTAACTGTGAAGACAAGTGGACATGAAAAGAACCATTATACTGTTGTTCTAGCTTGTTGTGCCGACAAAACCAAGCTGCCTCTTGTGCTGATTTTCAAAGGCAAAACAATGCCAAAAAAAAATACTCTTCAAGGAGTGATTGTCCACGTTCATGACAAGGTTTGGATGGATCAGGATGGGGTGAAGATCTGGTTTGAGAAAGTTTGGAGAAGGAGACCAGATGGGCTCTTACACAAACCTGTCCTATTGGTGTTTGATCAGTTCAGGGCACACATAACAAAAAACACAAAAGATTGCTGCAAGGCAAAAAACAAAACTTGCTGTTAAACCTGGAGGCTTGACATCCCAGCTCCAACCACTTGATGTCAGCATTAACAAATCCTTCAAAGCTGCCATGAGAGACAAATGGAACCAGTGGACGAAGTCTTTTGGGGACAATTTGACACCAGCAGGAAGAGTGAAGAAACCCAACTATCAGAGAAGTTTGTACCTGGGTGAAAAGATCAAGATTGAGATCGTTGTCAAGTAATTTAAGAAGTGTGGCATTTCAAATGCCATAGATAGAACTGAGGACGAGGCAATATATGAAGATGGTGATTAATCATCAGACACAGATGAGGACAAGCTAATGGATGGAAGTTTTGACAGTGATGAGGAGTTGTATGAATTTTATGATGAATAAAACTTGAGGTCAATAACTTTATGTAATACATTTTTCAAATTCCGGGCCCCAAAATTAAGGTGTGTCTTACACATGGAAGCATCTTATACATGGGGAAATACGGTAGATATTATGTAAGCAGTAGGAATATGTGAGCTTTCCTGGGGAGAAAGCCTAGAGAAAGAAAAAAATTAAGTAAGAGAAGAAATGGCCAGCAAATGAGACTGAAAAAGAGCAGCTGGAGAGGGGAGGAGACATCTAGAAGTGTGATGGCATAAATGCAAAAGAAGAGAGTGGCAATTTTAGAAAATTTTTGGTGACGTAAGAGTGATGTTGGGGTCTGTCCATGCTCCTGACATCCTGAGAGAGTAGCAGGGTCGAGTAGGCTTGTATTATAGAAAAAGCAGAGTGCTCTGATCAACAGATGGCAACTTCCAGTCTGCTTAGAAAGGTTTTCACAAATCCTTTTATATCTTTTCTCCCTCTTTACCCCCCACCCAGAACAAAATCCAAGGTATCGTCTTTGATTTTGTTACTCAACAAGCCTTTGACATTGTTATCATGATGCTCATCTGCCTTAATATGGTGACAATGATGGTGGAGACAGATACTCAGAGCAAGCAGATGGAGAACATTCTCTACTGGATTAACCTGGTCTTCGTCATCTTCTTCACCTGTGAGTGTGTGCTCAAAATGTTTGCCTTGAGGCACTACTACTTCACCATTGGCTGGAACATCTTTGACTTCGTGGTAGTCATCCTCTCCATTGTGGGTGAGTAGGGCAAGTGGGGAAGGGAAAAAGAGACCTGCGCGGCCTTGAGGACAAGATTCCTGGGAGAGCAATGAGTTACACAGGTCTGAAGGGCAGACTGGCTGCTCTTGTAGCTGAGGCCCACAGGTCATGTTGTGGGCCTGCCCAGCTGGCGATGTGGTCGGTGTGTTTCTATTTAGTGTTCGTAGTAGTCTTAGATTATGAATTCTGGTTGAAGGGGGAAAGAAAGATTAGATTTGGTTTTTGCTTTCAAGTTTAGAGTCTAACAAGAAAGGTAAAAGAAACTGATCTTAAAAGTATAGCTATAATAGCAGTATAAAGTGGGAAAAGAAATGGTAAGAGATTATTAGATTGGATATTAATGCGATGGTCTAGGAAAATTCTGGTGGTGATGATACTGGTGGTGCTGATGATGATGTCAGTGCTCATTTTACTGAGATTTTACTCTGTGCCAAGTACAGTGTGAGAGTTCTTTCACTTGCATTATCTCATTTGATCCTTATGACAACCCAGGAAGCAAGCTGTTTTATTATCTTCACTGTAAAGATGTTAAGGTCATTCAACTCAGAGGTAGCAGAGGCCGAACTTGGGTTGTTGTTGTTTTTTTTTGTTGTTGTTTTTTTTTTCTTTTCATTTTTCTGAAGCTGGAAACAGGGAGAGACAGTCAGACAGACTCCCGCATGCGCCCGACCGGGATCCACCCGGCACGCCCACCATGGGGCGACGCTCTGCCCACCAGGGGGTCGATGCTCTGCCCATCCTGGGCGTCGCCATGTTGCGACCAGAGCCACTCTAGTGCCTGAGGCAGAGGCCACAGAGCCATCCCCAGTGCCCGGGCCATCTTTGCTCCAATGGAGCCTTGGCTGCGGGAGGGGAAGAGAGAGACAGAGAGGAAAGCGCGGCAGAGGGGTGGAGAAGCAAATGGGCGCTTCTCCTATGTGCCCTGGCCGGGAATCGAACCCGGGTCCTCCGCACGCTAGGCCGACGCTCTACCGCTGAGCCAACCGGCCAGGGGGGTTGTTGTTTTTTAACAGCAGCTGTGGCATGAAAGGGGTGATGTTCTGGCAGACAGAAGAAATGCTGTCCTATTGATTGCTCTCCCAAAACGTTTCCTTGCCTTCCTAAAAGGCATTCTGAATAGTGAAACACGGCCTTGGTAGGTTTGACTGGCTTAGGCTTACAGAGAGAGTGCCCAAGACCCATGGCAACCAGCTCCGGAACTCTAGTGGCCAGGTTGGTTTATTGAGGTAGTAACTATGGAAACAGAAGGTAGCAACCATTTACCTTGGCCTATGCCACTTTCTAGTTCTGTCCTCAGGAGCACCATGTCCAAGTGTGTGTTGATACATGGAACACTAATCCCATCATCCATCTTCCCCAAGAAAAGAATCCTATAATGAAATTACTTTGAGCAGCACTGTACATTGAATTCCCCTGGGGAGGGTCACAGAGCACAGTAGCCTATGAAAGGCTCTTGAAAGTCCTGTAGTAAAGAATTGTTTAATACACTATCCTACTTTTATTTGATCACAACACCCTTTTTCAAGTTATAAGAATGATGTCTTACATTTTTTTTTGATGTCTTACATTTTAATGGAATATATACTGTGTGCTGCCCATTCTAAGTGCTCTCCGTGTGTTAGTTTATATAACCCTCACAACAACCCTATAAGTATCAGTCAGCACAAAGCAGTTACTGAGACATGGGACTAGGAAGTGAGCAAGCAGAGTATAAGCACACATTCCTCATCTCCCAGAAAACATGCATGGGCAATGCTTCTCTTGTCCACCAGGCTTGAACTTTTTCTGCCCACCCACCATTGAGTAGGATGGAAAACCCGCAGACCAAACCATATTCCCTATTCCCAGAGGGTACTCAGAAAGAAAGATTTTGATGATTAGAATTTTTATTAAATATTAATTTTTTCAGAAACAAAAGTATAGAATTTGGAGCACCCTGGATCCATAAAGGAAGATATACTGCAAAAAAAAAAAAAAAACAAAAAAAACAAAAGTATAGAAATCATCTTTTTAAATTAAGAGGATCTGGAGTACAACTAGCCCTGGAACCTCCCAAAGGACCCCGTAGATGGTGTGCTATCCCTGGGTTGCTGTCTGCCTGATCTCACTCTCCTTTTCTCTGGGGACAATCACACATTCATCCTACCAAACCTCACTCATGCATCTTCTCGCTGAAGCCCTACTTGCCCACATACATGGACAGCAAGTGTTACATATGTTACCTGACTTCTTATGTCACTGGTTATGGCTGAATTGAGAAGCAAAGAGAGCTGAGGAATCATCTTGGGTCCCGGCTGAGGTAGAGGTTTTCTTGGAAGCTCAAACACCCCATGGAATTCTAGTTCCAGATGAAACCCCAAGAGGTTAGCTGGCCTACTTTGAACTTAGTGCGTCTTGTCCCTTCCTGAAAGAATCCTGAAAAATTCTTACCTAGCTTAAAACCTTCAAATAAGGCAATTCCATAGCCTTCTGCAGTTCATTACCCCAATAGTTATGAATCCTTATGGTTGAAAGATATTTTTATTTAAAGTAAATCCCTATTGTCTCAACAGGGCCTCAACAGCAAGAGGAGGCACTGAAGGAAGAGACCATGTCATTGCCTTCCCTGCAGCTGTCATTTCCCAACCTTTTCTTCTCCTCTTCCTTCTGCGGCCCCTCGCTGGGTTCCCATTATTGCTCTGTAGTTTTAAGGCAAACAGTCTGGTAGAGGTGGACCCCTGGATGAATGTGAACAGAAAAAACCCCTCTGACTTGTACCTTCTCACCACCTACTTTTGTTTCCTACTAATGCCTTGACATTTTTATATGCTGATACTTGTTTCAAAATATAATAGCTCTGAGTTAAAAGCCACTCATGAGAGGTCTCATTAGTTTTCTAGACTCATTTGGTAGAGTATGAACACGGGACACTGAGAAACCCCCCCAAAAAATGTCTTTTCAGAGCCAGGAAGAAAATACTTTGAAAATTGCTGGCATATTTGGAACAACTAAGACATCACAGCCAAAGGGTAGTGAAGTCATAAGGTAGAGGGAGGGTCTCTCATTCATTGTTTGTGGATATGGAAATTTGATAGCATCTTGGAGAGGAATTGATAACACCTCAGAAAGCCATGCATGCACAGATCTGAAAAAACTAATTATCCTTATCCTTAAGTGGGAAAACAGAAAAATGAGGACCTATTCATGAAATTCAACCATTATCATGAATTATCTAAAATTATTTTATCACCAGAGATTGATCTCACAATGTTATATCTCAGAAGCAAGGTAGAAATTAAAAAAAAATAATAATTTTAATTCCTTAAGCATAGTAATATGCAATCTAAATGTTATATATGGATTCATATGTAGCAAAATCATAATGACACCGCAATGACACGTACCATCTTCAGGACTGTGGGTGCTTCTGGGGATGAAAAGAAAGCAATTTAGTGAAATGCTAGCATCTCTAAAACCTGGGTATTAGGTATATAGGTGTCTAATTTATTGTTTTCTCTACTTCATATGTTTGATATATGTGATTTTTTTTTATCACAAAAGTTCAGATTGAATTTAGGCACTCATTCTATAAAGTCCTTTGAACTTAAGGGTTCAGTAATTCCAGGTGACATAAGTAATGAGAAAGGACATCTCCAATCTCAGTAACATTCTTCTCTTCCTCTTCTTAGGAATGTTCCTGGCTGATATAATTGAGAAATACTTTGTTTCCCCAACCCTATTCCGAGTCATCCGATTGGCCCGTATTGGGCGCATCTTGCGTCTGATTAAAGGCGCCAAAGGGATTCGTACCCTGCTCTTTGCCTTAATGATGTCCTTGCCTGCTCTGTTCAACATCGGCCTTCTGCTCTTCCTGGTCATGTTCATCTTTTCCATCTTTGGGATGTCCAATTTTGCATATGTGAAGCATGAGGCTGGCATTGATGATATGTTCAACTTTGAGACATTTGGCAACAGCATGATCTGCCTATTTCAGATCACAACCTCAGCCGGGTGGGATGGCCTGCTACTGCCCATCCTAAACCGTCCCCCTGACTGCAGTCTGGATAAGGAACACCCAGGGAGTGGCTTTAAGGGAGACTGCGGTAACCCCTCAGTGGGCATCTTCTTCTTTGTAAGCTATATCATCATCTCCTTCCTAATTGTTGTGAACATGTACATTGCCATCATCTTGGAGAACTTCAGTGTAGCCACAGAGGAAAGTGCAGACCCTCTGAGTGAGGACGACTTTGAGACCTTCTATGAGATCTGGGAGAAGTTTGACCCTGATGCCACCCAGTTCATTGAGTACTGTAAGCTGGCAGACTTTGCAGATGCCTTGGAGCATCCTCTCCGAGTGCCCAAGCCCAACACCATTGAGCTCATTGCCATGGATCTGCCCATGGTCAGCGGGGATCGCATCCACTGCTTGGACATCCTTTTTGCCTTCACCAAGCGGGTCCTGGGAGACAGCGGGGAATTGGACATCCTCCGGCAGCAGATGGAGGAACGGTTTGTGGCATCCAATCCTTCCAAAGTGTCTTATGAGCCAATCACAACCACATTGCGGCGCAAACAGGAAGAGGTGTCAGCAGTGGTCCTGCAGCGTGCCTACCGGGGACATTTAGCAAGGCGGGGCTTCATTTGCAAAAAGATAACTTCCAATAAGCTGGAGAATGGAGGCACACACCGAGAGAAAAAGGAGAGCACCCCGTCTACAGCCTCCCTCCCATCCTATGACAGTGTAACTAAACCTGAGAAGGAGAAACAGCAACGGGCAGAGGAAGGAAGAAGGGAAAGAGCCAAAAGACAAAAAGAGGTCAGAGAATCTAAGTGTTAAAGAAAAGCAAAAATTAAATATTGTACAGATTTAAAACTTGCAAGTGAAAGATTGTTTACAAACTTCCTGATTATTATCAATGCAGAACAGCTGTGGAGACACTTTACCCTGAAGATCTATACCAAACGTAGTCTGCTTACCATGTAACACAGTTGCATCTTGAGCAGTGACCTGCCCAGGGCAAAGGACCCTGCTCCCTGAACTCACAGATTTTCTAATGCTTGGGCAGGTGGTTACTGCATGTTCCACATCAGTCAATGCAACTTAGGACAAACTAAACAGGATACAAAAACAGAGGAGAGGCTGCCGGGAGCAGCATATTTCCATTGCAGCCAAATGGATTTTATTTTTTCATTTTGTTGATTCTCAGAAGCAGAAAGCATCACTTTAAAAGTTTGTTTGTTCATGCAAACTATATTTGCATTCTTACATTAGTTAAGCTAAACAGCAAAAAAAAAAAAAAATACACACATACTCACATTTAGCCCATGTCATTTAATTGTCAGTTTCTTTGACATAAACCACATCTTCTCCACATGGACTTCATGTGGTTTGGAGATGGGTGGGGGAAAATAATCAGGTTTCTTCAGGCTGAGGAGGACTTGCTCAGGCCGATTCCAAACATTGTGCTTGTTCAATGCGTAGAAATGATTTGCATGATGGCATGCCGTGATTAGAAGTCATGCATGAGAACCATACACCACAGGACACTACTAATCCTGTCCCCCGCACTGGGTCAGCCTTTGGACAGGACCTAGCCCTGCACCGTTCACTGTATTTGGAGGAAAAAATGGTAAGAGTTTCATACCCACTGCAATTCTTTATGAATTCTTAGAAGTCTTTCATACACCTTCTGGGTAGGGAAACATAACCAACAAATTGACCACTACCAACAAAACAAACCCAGTCCAACAAGCAGATGGATCCGTTGTGTGTATATGTTTAACAGACATCTCTAACATACAGCCATTGTTGCACATTTTGAAAGATGAACTGTTTATTGCTGCTCTGTGTCCCATATGGGGAAACCTTGATCTCAAATGGCTTGTATTAATAATGTCACTGTAAAACCAAATCCTAGGGCTAAAAACAAAAATCAAAAAAAAAGTTCATTTGTATTTTGCAGTATTTATGATGATTGTTGAGCCTTCATACTGGAGAACTGACCTTATTTGGGGTAGAGGTAAAAATGCTATTCAGAGTAGCATGTTATCTCTCTGGGGTGATTTGGGGAACTTAAAACAACCTTTCATGGGGGTAAAGGGGTGCTCACTTCATTTAGAGTCATGTCCTTCTGCGTTGTGGCTTTCTCCAGGCTTGAGTCCACATGGCGAGGGGCTCTGGTATTCTGAACGGGCCTCTCTTCCGAGGGGTCACAAGCTCACACACTGCATGGTTCCTCCTGCTTCCATCACATTTTCCACCAAGTAGAGCTTCCCTTACCCACAGAGGTGGGTGAGGGCAGCAGCATTGGGGCTACAGCTATGGTTTCTTTCGGTTACTGTTAGACTAAATCGTCACTAGTGGGACCTGAGGTAGAGATGGAGCCGCCTCTGAAACAAGCCAAATTGATTTCTTTATTGCACTGGTTCTCATGAAAAAGTGATTTAATATTAACTCTTAAGATGTTTCAGCTTTCCCCAGAGCATTCTCTTTTAGCCAGTTTTGCTGTCTGCTTAGCGACCTGTCCATTGTCATTAGAGGGTGGCTTTGGGGGGAGCGTCCTATCTTCCATTCCATGTTTTACTTTAAGGAAGACAATTTTTTAGTCCAGGGGTTTCTCATCTGATGACTAGATTTCAAAGCCAAGATGCTGCAGTTGAATGTGTCAGGAAGTCTATACAAAGGATAAGGAGAGACTTGAGCTTGCAAACCAAATCAAAATAAGTTCTTCCTAAACCATATAATAGAGGGGGTAAAAAACAACCCATAATCAGACAAACCAATCTGACTTGCAGTAGAAGCACTTTGGGTGTATTTTCACAGTCCACCTGACTAGTTTTGCGTAGAACAAACCACAGCAAGTCAGTAAGCAGAGCTCTCTGTCTTGTTGGACCATTCGATGCTATCCAGCTCTTGTAAGCCTGCTTCTGCAGCATCACCTGTAGAACTTTTGTACTACACCCAATATTGGGTTGGGAAGGCATTTCTTTCAGTGACCCTGGTAACTGCTAGGACGAATGTTTAGTAACATGTACAGGATACATCATAAACAGCACAAAACAGAAGCTGACGTGTGATTATTCTTTTTAAGAGAATTATAAATACTGTAATATATCACTTTATTTTCTCGGCATGCCTTTTTGTAAATACAAATTATTAACTTAGTAAATAGGAAATGGCTTCTGGCTTATGCCATTGTCATATTTATTTTTATTTTTATACTTTTCTTGCTTCTTAGAACTTAAATGCTGTCAGCCAATGTACATCCCCAAACCAAACAGACAGACAAAAAAAATTTTTATTGTTAATGGTCTTTTCCAAAACAACAACAAATATATATTTTTGTTCCAATGTGTAATAAATTCTAACCACTTCTATGCAAGATTTGGCTAAACTTCATAATTGTTCTTAGGTTTGAGATTGGCAACAGAGCTAGCTATAAGATCCCACTCGGTACTCCAAGTGCTCATGCTAGTGATGTCATTAAGCTACTAGGACATATGAATGAGGCTTTTCTGAGAGCTGACTTTTTTCTCCCCCCTAATCCTTGATATCAGCCCAGCAGGCTGTCTCCTCAGTCACACACACATGGGCCTTGGTATCTGATACCCATCAGCCAGCTTCACAGGGAAGAAACCACCTGCACTCTATTTGAAGTTTCACTTTTCTTTTAACATTTCCCACCTTTTCCCTCCCCACCATCCCTCCACCCACCCACTCACTCACACTCTCACTCACCCACCCTGCTCCACACTTCTTTGGTAGTAAATGACACCATCACCAGCAGTTTATACCCACAGTAAACAGGCATTGAATTGAAAGAATCAGTGATGACGTTTCTGTGCGTCTTCACTGAGTGGGTAAGTGGCAATGCTTTGCCAAATATTAACAAAGCCAATCAAAAAGCAGCAGCAGCCACAGTATCACTGCACATATATATATATACATATATATATAGATATAGATATATAAATATAAATATTTATTTTTTGTAGCCAGGTCCTTGGTGCAGTATTTATACTCCACAATCAACCTTTAAAAAAAGGACAAAAAGCAAAAAGACATGTGATGCTATAAATTTAAAATGCAGAGCCAAAGCCACTGAGCAGCAGCTGACATGGTTGCTGGTTTGTGAAAAACACTTTCCCCTCTTTTCTTAACCTTATTGCTTAGGATAAGAAGAGTCCACAATTTAAAGTAGAGGGCAAGAGCAGGAAAGACTTTGCAAGTCAGCATGACCAATCCCACTCCTCTCTTAATGAGCCTCTTTTGGCACCAGAAGTTGACCTGGGAAAGAGAAACAGAAACTCCCAGTCAAAGCCCCTGGAACGACAGTGTTCTTTTATTTCTCGCCGTAACCAATGTAAACTTGTAAAAGACCAGTAGTGAAGATTAGTGTATTAGTGAATGCATGGAGGCCAACACTGCTCTAAATGAGACGTGACAAAACATACGTCACTACTATAAGCCAAAAAGGTAACAAAATAAAAATGACCCTTTTTACTGTACAAGGGAAGTCTGTCTTGGTGTGTGTTTGTTGCTTGACTATCCCAATTCTTGAGTCCTGGGAGGGGTCTGGGAATTGGGACCTTAGAACATTTTGGGGAGAGGAGAGGAATGGGAGAGAAATCAGAAGGTCTCTGGCAAAATTCTGGCTGAGACATAGAGATTGGAGAGAAATGCAAGGTCCTGACCCCCTCCCCACATTCCTCCATTGCATGTGGCATCCCTCCATTTACTGGGCCATGAAACGCCTTCCTCACCAGTTCACCTGGCAGAACCCCAAGAGATAATGTGAGCCACCCAGCTGGGTTGTGAAAACTATCCCAATGCCCCTAAGCTTAGGCATGCATGATGCCCAGTAGCCTCCACTCTGCTAGCTAATGCTGGGCCCTGCCCTCCATCACCTGACAGATGAACCAGCAGACTAGGGCTGGTCTTGTTCATATTTGTGCAGGGGTGAGGGGCACCCCTCCCCTTTCCTCACCCTGTCCTGCTTTGGGGACATCCCTTTCTAGGCCATGTCTCCTGGTCCAGGAACACTCTCAGGAGGATTCTGAAGTGCCCACTCTAGTCCTCTCCAGTAGCTCCACTTTGGAGAGAAATGGCTGGTAGGTCAGTCCCCATTCTCCCCCGGCCCCCAGCCTCCAGGCCTACTGTGGAGGTGAAATTGCCATGGGTTGTGACTTTGACTTGATTCTGGGCATCTTCTGTAATGATGCCTTTTTCTTTTCTCAGATGTTGCCCAAAGTTTTGCAAAAAGCTTTGTTCATTTTTCAGGTACCCTCACCCCTAAAGGATTGGCTGCAACTAATCAGCCAGGGGGACATCAGGAGAGAAGTGGAAGTCTGGGTTGGGAGGGGCCCAGGGTTTGCACAGAGTCTGTGTTGTGGCTCAGCTGTGTGCTTTTTTTGGACTCCCTTTTCGAGATTACCAAGATTTCCTCCTCTGTTATTATGCTCCCGAGGCACCCCCCTGCTCCTGCCCCCCACTGCTACTTGCTGTACATAGAGGCTAAGTGGGGTGGGGTGGGCAGGTGTGCACATGTGGTGTGTATGTGTGTGAAGAATGTATATAGGTAAAGGGGAGCGGGGTCCAGTGGTTCCAGAAAAGGGACAGAACTCTGTTCCATCCCCAGCTCAACCGCTGGCTCGCTGTGTGGCCTTGGGCAAGTCACTTAACCTCTCTGTGCCTCAGTTTCCTCATCTGTAAAATGGGGATAATAATACTGACCTACCTCACAGGGGTGTTGTGAGGCTTTAACTAAATGTTTTGTAAAGTGTTTTGAGATACAGAGACAAAGGCACTAGGGAAGGGCAAAGTATTATTTGGACTTAAGGAAGATGAAATGGTACCATAAAAGCTGCTATTCTGACAGCCATTTTAAACTGCACTGCTCCAACCACCCCCGCTTCTCATCACCAGGACAGCAGGTCGAGAAAATACCTTTCCTTTCACTTGCTTCTGGGGTTTGTGATTATTCTAGACAATTATTTTCCCTTGCTGTATCTCCTTCCCTCACTCCTCGATTTGTTCCCTGTTCCGTTTATGTGGAAATGGCAGAAATGCTTGAGAAATAAGAATGTATAAGTGGATTGGAAGTTTATAGTCTGAATTTTCGATTTTACTTTGTACTGTACATCTTTTTACTTTAGAATTTGCAATAAAGGGTTACGTCAATCTTGTTTTCAACTCTCCTCTTGGACTGCCTGTCATTCTGTCATTGCTCACACCAAAGCCCCTTAGCCAAGGGTGGATGGGAAGTCAAGCACTCCCACCCAGCAGGAACCCACAGTGGTCCTCTTGCCTTCCCCTGCAACATGGGACCTGGTCTGAGCAGAGTCTGTGTGAGGGCTCACTCAGGCTCATGTCCTCGGATGGGCTGGCAGTGCCCCACCATTCAGGTGGGTGGAAAAGGTTGGGAGCTCTGTAGACCTTCAGGAGGCCTTGCCAGAGTGGGGAGAGAAGCTTGGAGGCAGCAGCCTCTGGAATCGGGCGCACCTCTAGTTGTATCACCCCCTACACCCTCCAGCAGGGCTCAGAGTAAACAGAAACCAGCATTTTGGTCTAGTCCCCATTATGCTTCCCAAGTCCCCTTAACTGCTCACAGGTCATTTCCTTTGGAGCTCATAACTTGCAGCTCAAGCAGCTCTGGGTTTAAAAATCTAACTAGGCCAATAACTAGCTATGGTTAGGAAACTCCTAGCCAGAGTTAACATAAATGTAATGGAGCTAATACCCTTGCCTTGGGTTTTGAAAATTAGATCAAATAATGTATGTAACTGCTTAAGGGTCTGGCACACAGTTAGTGCTAAATAAATGGTAGCTCTTAGTGGAAGTATAATTTTGAAATAAGGAACTGACAAGAATTGAAAGGGTCTGCCTCCTACCTGCCCCCCGCCCCATTAGAATGATGAAAGAGCTTTCCTCTTATAACAGCGCCCTAGCTATGCCCCGTCATTTCCAACCAACTAGCAAATCGATTGGTTGCTCCCTCCTTTGTGTGTTGTGTTACTTTTATAATACGTCAAAGGTAGCATTCCACCAGGATTGTACCCCACTTTACAGCCGGGAACACTAGGGTTAAGGAGGATCTGGCCCAGGACGAGTGGGCCCATTCCCCCCGGCGACACAAGGTGCTCTTCACTCAAGAGTGGCTTTGCCTCCCACCAGCCCTGCGCCTCGACGGGGCTTGCGCCGGGCAGTGGTGGGAGGGCCAGGGCTGCCGAGTGGCTCCCCATCGCCATCGCCGCCGGTGATCCACTGCGTGAGCAGCATGAGCAGCGCCCCAGCACCCAGTGTACCCATGAAGCCGGTGAAGAGGCCGAGAGCCAGCGGCCCGACCCAGCCCACGGGGCTGCGCTCGTACGGTGCCTGGGGCAGTCGCTCTACAATCAACTTCAGCTCATCCCAGTTAGGGTCCGGGCCTGCGGCGCGGCGGGAGCGCGAAGCTGGGGCAGGGGCCGGGGGCGCGCGGGGCCACAGGTAGCGCTGGCCGAACTTGCGCAGCTGCAGCGTCGCCTGCTGGTGGAGGTTCTTGCCCAACTCCCAGGCCACGTCCGGGCGGCCGCTGCGCCGCAGGGCCCGGGCCACGCGGTCCCAGGGCAGGTGCTGGGCCTCGGCGGAGAGCCAAGCTGCCAGCCGCTCCCGACAGCCCTCGGAGACCTCCTCGGGGTCAGCTGCCCGGTCCTTCACCTCCCGCTGCTGCCGGCCCTGCGACCTCGATGTGGGCCACGGTGGTTCGGCCTGGGCCAATCGGTTTTCAGAAAGCCTGTCCAGCTCGGCCTTGACATCCGGTTCTGGCGCCTTCAGGAGCGACTGGAAATGGCTGCACTCCTCTGGGGTCAGTAGCTCAGCCAGACGGACGGCTGTGTGAGGACCCATGGCGTCCGTGGCCCCCGCAGGAAGTCGCACCCAGCCGCAGAGTGCTAGGGCCACGACTAAGGCCCCGGCTGGAGCCTGCGCCATGGCCTGCTTGTGACCCGAACCCACCGACTGTGCGGGAGGAACTCCGAATGCCCATGAGTGGGGGAGGGGCGCTAACACCCATGGATGGCAGGAAGGAGGGGGTTTAGTACATTCAGCGACTGGGGCGAGGGGCCCCCCAGCATCCAGGGATGTAGAAGGAACCTCCAACACATGCGATAGGTTGGAGGATCATCTCCCAACACCCAGAAATTGAGAGGTTTTTAAAAAAAACAGGAATTGGAGTTTCCCAATACCGCAGGATGTGTAGGACTCAGTCCCCCTGGGACTGGGAGGGGCTGGCTATTGGCCCTATTGTCCCCTAATGCCTCAAATTCATTAAGTCTCCTCATCCTCCATTAGAAGCCCTAGACCGCCTAGCTGTCCATTATCTCTGATATCCAATGACTATCTAAATTTTCTTCTTACCAGCTAACTATTAAATATTTATACACTGTCATTCCCCATCCTCCCACATGGGGCATCCAAACCCTCACCCTCTCTTCTGAGTAATGTAAGCCCCACCTCCACCCCCCACCTCCCTCCACACACACTGGGCCCCATTCACTAAATTTGTTTCCATTCCCCAAGCAAGCTTGGCTCTGGCTCTCCTTTGGATGTTGGCCTGCACTTTGTTCTGCCTAGGTCATGCCTCAGCTGACAGGTCTCTTCTGGAAGGCCCTCCCTGACTCCATCCTTATCTATTCCCACAGCTCTGCCCTTTTTTACTATCACCCCCATTAGACTGTAAGATTTATCTGTTGTCCCCATAATAACTAGTTCACAAGTATTCAGTAAAGATTCCTTAAACAGTGTGTGAATTCTTAACTTTTAAGTCAGGTGTGCCCCAGCCTGACCTGTGGTGGCGCAGTGTATCAAGCATCAACCTGGAAATGCTGACTTCGCTGGTTCAAAACCCTGGGCCTGTGTGGTCAAGGCACATATGGGAGTTGATGCTTCCTGCTCCTCCCATTTCTCTCTCTTTTTGTCTGTCTTCTCTAAAATGAATAAATAAAAATAATTTTTTAAAAAGTTTTAAAAAATAATAAAAATAAATAAGTCAGTTGTGCCCCCCCCCCATCACCCACCCACTCAAACACACACCAGATTCATCGTGGAGTCTCAACTCTTCACAGGGCATGGGAGGTCCTTATGGTGCTGTGGTTCTGTCCCAGCAGACTCCTCCAGTCTCACTTCCCCCCACTCACCCTCACTTCATGCTCTTAGAACAAATCTATGACACAGTCACCAGCCTCCATAGCTCTGCCCACTTGTCCCCCCTCCTGTCCAGGAATTTTTTTGTGACACCCCACCGCCCCCATCGTGGGTCAGAATCTTTTCTGGACATTCTTTAGACTGTGTATCCTACATCAAGACACTTATCTGGAAATTAACTAGTTCAAGGATTTATTCAGTATCTTCCAGGAACCAAATATTGTGCCAAATGTGAGAACAAAATTTTGATAAGGTCCCTCCTCCTTAAGCAGCTTTATGCTGCTGTATTTTCAAACGATCTCTTTTTGAACTTTCCCCACCCTGCACTGCGGGCTCTCCAGAATAGCTGTGCTTAATCATGTCTATATACTCAGTGCCACGCAGTGTTTGCACAAAACGGGTGTACAATATACCACCTAGAGTGCAAGGGGGGTATGGACCTCCAAAGCTGGAGAGAGTTGGTGTTACGGACCCTGAGACAACACCTGCGAGTCCCCATCTCCAGGCACACTCTAAGAACTCAGAACTGCATGAGGGCCTTCCCTTTCCAGGGCCATTTCAGAGCCTGAGAGTGTGGCTTTTCACCTAATAGTCTCAGGGCCCAGTCCCTAGTGAGCAACTCCTGTGGCAGACTGAATAAGAGAGGTTCCATGATAATGTTTTGCTCAAGTAACAGAAACACCCACCGAGCCACACCAATGGTACCCACAGACCGGGATGCTCAGGTTTTCCCCAGAGGGTTCCCCACATCCTGCTGCCCCCAAGAAATCCTCTGGAAATCACATGTCATCGCTTTAATACTGTGTAGTACTTTCTTTTAAAATACAGTCTCTTCTGAGGTAGACAGACCACAACGGCAGAGCATCGTCAGACAGGAGATAAATACATCCATGTACAACACGCAGCAAAATGAGGTAGAAATGGTTACAACTGGAGGAGAGGACCCTAACCTCAATCTGGATAGAGGAAGGAGAGGGCCAGCTTGCTGAGTCTGTGCTCCCCCAACCTATGCCCCTAGATTCTTTGGTATGCCTCCCCCAACATTGCCAGAGCTGTACACACCCTTTCCCCACCTGCCCCAGCGCCCATGAGGTAGGTGCTAGTAGACTGGGGATGTCTCCTTGTGCAAAGTTTCCCAAGGCCAGTAGAAGAGGTGTTGGGGGACTGGGTCTCAATCAGTGAGATTCCCCCCCAAACCCCAGACCTGCCTGCCTCCTGAAGGGAAGGTAATCCCAAATCCCCACTTCTCTGACGCCCTCCCACCCCCCCATATACATACACACACCTGAGAGAACCTCCTCGTTCCTCTGCTCCTTCTATGGGTCTTTTACAGCCAACACCCTACAGCCTATCCCACTGCTTCTGAGGCACCCAAGTCCCGCAAACAGCTCCAAGGAGAGGAGGGCCAGAAAAAAGACCAAAGATGAAAAGGGGACAAACACAGAACAGCTTTCCTATTCACACTGCCAGGCCAGTACAGGCCCTCAGCACCTTGGCACCTGAAATGTTCCCCCAGACACCCTTCCAGCTGGGAGTGGGAGGTGGTCCAGAGACTGTAGCAGCTGTAAGGGCAGGCAGGGAACAGGAAGGGAGACTAGGATGGGAGAAAAAAAGCTAGAGATGAGGGTTTGTTCCCTCAAACTTTGGACCAAATATCAGAGTTGTAAAATGGGTTCCCTGAGGGAGAAGGGGCAAACTGCTGAAGCCCCATCAAGGGGAATGGGTGGGAAGGCGAGGAATATGGTTCTCACGAGAAAGCCCACCAAGCCTCGGCTTCTGGTAGGAAGTGTGGGTGGAATGAGAATAAACCCCTAATATCAGGGAAAACAGCCTGCCCATCCCCTTCTCCCTCTGGCACTCCCTTCCCTCAAGACCTAAATCCCTAGGAGAAGAAGAACACTTCCCCACAGAACTTCTTCTGTTCCCCACAGGACACTCCCCACAGGAGCTCACCCCTCCTCAGAGCTTTCTAGCAGACAGGAAGGCTGAGTCTGGAGTCAGTTTTGTGCCCAACCAGACTCGTGGCCATACTGTCTTCCCTCCAGAGGGAATCCTTTGGGCCTAAGTTATAGAACACCTCTGCCTGGGCAACGAACAGGTGTGATGACCTTCCCATTTGGACCCTCTCAGACTACTTTCTAGATCTGGGGCAGGAGGGCAAGGGCATCCCAAGACTGGTTAACCCTTCATAGAAAATACTAAGCTGAGAGCGAGCAGTTGGAAGGGCAGCACAAAGGAACCAAAACCTACTGCTGTCAAAATCTCACAACCCACTCCCTAACACCCCTGCCTACAACCTTGGACTGGAGAGGGAAGCTCTACAAATACATTCTGCTTCTGTCCCAGGAAGAGCAGGGGTCTAAGTGTCCATCTGGGTCCTCCTCTCCCCTTCCTCACAAGTCACTTTCTTAGTCTTTTGGGGAAATATGCTCCCCTGGAGGGTTAGGGTGGCTGGTGGGGAACACACAGGAGAGTAGTCAAAGTCTAACATTCTTTCTTAGCTCAGTTTCTTCCTGAGTTGTCAAAAGAAAAAGAAAAATAGCAAGTTCTACACATCTTACAAAAATAAGAGGCCTAAATATTAAACACGCTACATTTCTGAGATTTCCCCCTCAAAAACAAATAAACAACAACAACAAAACCCTTCTTTGGGTATTTTTTGCTTGAACCCTCCACCCCAGACCCAAGGTTGCAGCTGGGTGAGGGATAATGGGGTGGGAGGGAACTCCCTACCCCCTCCTCATCAGCCTCTGGACCTCCAGATCTCCTGCAAAGGGACACTGCAGTCTTTAAATGAGAGGGACAGAAGGTAAGGAGAAGGAACAAGAGACACAGGCTAGAGAGCAAGGGATGGAGACAGAAGCAGAGGGTGATAGATGGAAACAGGGGAGAGTAGCAAAAGAGAAACAAGGCCAGGATGGGGGCGGAGGAGTAGCGACTAGGAGAGAAAACTAGGTGCATGCAAAGAAAGGGGGAGACTGGGGAGGAGGGAGCAATTCAGATAGCGAGGAGACAAAAGGACTGGTGGCGAGAGAGCAGGAGTCCTTAGGTCCCGGGTGTCAGCCCATCCTGGGTCTGCTCATCCAAGGAGCGGAAATGGCGAGCTTCCCGTCCACAATAAATAGAAAAAAACCTGAGAATACAGCGCATATGGCATCTATCTGCCTAGCAGAAGCATTTTCCTTCCCATGAAAAGAAATATCCACCAACAGTCCCCTCCCTTCTCCCTCTCCACATTCATCACTCGGCCCTCCCAGACTAGTGAGTTCAAGACGTCCCTCCCAGGGCCGGGGAGGGAGGGCAGCGGCTCCCGCGGCTGCCGGCGCGCCGTCAGTGTCCGAAGCCGTACATTTTGTCCCACTCCACGTACGAGTCCAGGTCCTTGGCGGAGGTCCGGGGGCTCACCTTGGCCAGTGCCATCTCCAAGTCCTTGAAGGAGAGGGGGCGCTGCAGCCCCGGGAGACCCGCCCCGGCCGCTGCCCGCTGGCACAGCTGCTCCAGCTCGCCCCCGGAGAAGCCCTGGGTGCCCTGCACCAGAGCTGCCAGCTCCCGCTCGCTCATCACGGAGCCCTGCTGGGCCAGCGCCCGCTGCAGGATCTGTCCGCGAGCGGCGCCGTCGGGCAGCACCACATAGAGGCGGAGAGCGAAGCGCTGGCGGGTCGCCTCGTCCAGAGCCGCGGGCCGCGAGGTGGTGCCCACTACTAGCACCCCACTGGCCCCCGCGCCGCAGCCGCCGTCCAGGCACGCCAGCAGTGGCGCCTGCAGCGCGCCAGTGGCCACGGCGCCGTCTTCCCGGGTGGGCAGGAGCGCGTCCAGCTCGCTGATGAGGAGCACCGCGGGCGGGCGACAGCGCGCAGCCGCGAAGGCGGCCTGGAGCAGACGCGCGCCCTCCGCAGCGCCCGCGGCCAGCGCGGCGCCGCGCAGGCGCAGCAGCGTGGCGCCCAGCTGCGTGGCCAGGCAGCGGCCCAGCAGCGTCTTGCCGGCCCCTCGAGGCCCGAAGAGCAGCACGGCCCGCGGCGGGCGCGCACTGCTGGGGTAGGGAGGCTGCCTCAGCAGGGGCCACAGCAGCTCCTCTTCCAGCGCTACCTTCAGCGGGCCCTGGCCCGCCACGTCCGCCCACTGCACCGGGGGCCCGCAGTCTAGCACCTCGCCGGTCACCTGCTCCAGGGCCCCCGAGTCCACCCCCTTGGGAGGCTCCTCCGACAGCACGGCGAAGCCTCCGCGGGGACCCGGCGCCGGGCTGCGCTCCGCGAACTTCTCCAAGGACTCGAGCTGTGGGCCGTAGAGCGGGGAGCCCAGGACCCTGAGCGGCACGCCGCCGGCGTACTTGCCCGACGCCTCCGCCACTGCCCGCGGCTTCGCCCGGAGCCCGTTGTCCGCGGTGGGGCAGGCGGCGCCTTCGGCAGCCGGGGTCTTAACGGGCTCGTAGACGTACTTGCGGTACCGGCCCTCTGCGCCCTCGTCCGCAGCCTTGCGCTTCAGCGACACCCCGGCCTCCGCGCCCTGCGCAGCCGCCTGGAAGCCGTAGGAGGCGGGCGCCGGCCGGGGCGTGGGCGCCGCCAGGCCCGAGGGCAGATAGGGAGTGGGCGGCGGGGCCGGGGCCGGTGGCAGCGCTCCGTAGCCGGGCTGCGCCGCGTAGCCCCCCGCAGGGTAGTTGTACAGAGGCCCCGAGGGGCCGTAGCCGGGCGCAGACGGCGGCTGCAGCAGCGCGGCGGGAGGAGGCGGGGGCAGCGCGGGTCCGGTTTGCGGGCAGTAACTCGGAGCCAGGTATCCGCCACCGTAGCCCGCTGTATACTCGGGAGTCGCCGACGGGCCTCCGCACGCATTGCCGGCGTAGAGGGGTTCAGGCAGGTTCCCGGCTAAAACCGGGGAGCTCCCGAGGCCCCCGGAGCCGCCCCCACTGCCCGACTTGGTTCCCGGGAGGCTTTCGTGGAGTGAGGCCAGGGGGTAGTGTGACTCTGGCCCTAGCCAAGACTCCGGGTCCCCCTTGGCTCCGTTGAGGAAGGCGGCATCGCCATAGCCGCCCAGGGTGGGGCGCTCGTAGGGCGAGTCCAGAACCCCGGAGTATTTCTCTGCGTAACGCTTGAGTAGGTTGGAGGCAGTGAGGGCAGAGATGTCGTCGTGTGCCCAAGCATAGTGGCAGCGCTGGCGACCCCCAGGGGGCAGCTCCAATTTGTGAGCTGGCGAAGGGGTGGTGGAGGAGACGTCCAGGTGCTGCTCTGGCCACTGGTTGAGGGGCTGGGCGTGTTCCGGTGTCCAGTGCATCTTCGACAGAGCTGCAAGAGAGAAGTAGCTAGTGAGGCCCTTCAGAGCCCACAGAGACTGCAGCTTGGGACATGCTGGTTCTCCAGCACCCACACCCTCCTGGAGTACCTTCTCCAGCACCAAGTACACAATACTGTACTAGATTTGTTCCTCTTGTCCCAAAATTAAAGTTATCTGAAAATAGTTCCCCTAGAACAAGAGAGATCTGGAAGGAGCATGTTTGGCCCTAACTTCACCTTATAGGCAATTATTATTTTGTGCTGGCCACACTAGCCTTGCCCTCTAGGACACATGGCCCTGACTTTTAAACCGAATGTAGTGAAGAGTCAGGCAACCGGCGGGACACCCTAGCCCTGGAAATAGTCAAGTCCAAGTGGAGCTCATTCAGTAACACCCACATGTGCTAGGAAGGTACTAAAGAGAGACTAAGGTTGTGTCAAGGTAAGAGGCCTGCACAGGGTCAGCAGTTTGATAGTGCCAAGTGCTCTGTTCATCTCGGTCTTCCCAGAGTCTCCAGGACCCCCTTGGGGCCTGAAGTGAAGGATTCAGGTGTCTTTGGAAGTGCCTCAACGTCCCTGGGAAATCCCAGAGGCTGACCTAGAAGCATTCACTTCCTTTCCACTTGGTTTCTTTCAGTCCCTGCCCCATGAAGTCTGGTTTCCGGAGCACCTGGTTTCCATACCCAACTCTGCACATGATGGCTGTGTGCCCAGGGTACATGTTGCCACTTGCCTCATTCCCAAAAATGTGTTTCATCAAAATGCAAAAAGGTTATTTAGAATAGAAAAATCATATTCCAGAGAAGATGGGGCAACATTAGGTCACAGCAGTGCAGTTAGTGTACATTTTAGCTTCCTTAGTAACCCACCTGTGGCTCTCAAAACCTGTCCTAGCATCATACCCACTCTCATCTACTCCAGGATTAGCCCCTCCAAAGCTGCTCCTAGCCCTACCCAGAGGGACCCTTGTCCCTGGCAGCTCATCCAGCCGACTTGATCTCTACCTTCAATCCCCTTAGATGCCAGCCTTCCACTCTAGGCAATTCTCTTCCATATTACCAAGGGGCACATGGCCCTCACCTCAGGCAGTCTGTTGTTTAGAGTTAAGAGGTGAGCCTGAACACTAATGATAAGAGGGCAGAATAGAGACAGCAGAGCTATGTGTGAGGTCTGTGGGGCCAGATATGCAATTTTCCAGTTCCTATTGAGGGGTCTCCAAAGATCAGAGGCACTACCTGGTATCAGATGGAGTAATTTCCTGGGACATCAGAAATCACAGGTGGTCTGGTTGCAGGGTCATGTGAGGTAACATCAGTTATACAAATGCAGATACCATTGTGTTACCAAAAGGACCCCAAACCTGTTTGTTTGTTTTTCTGTTTACTGTTATCTGTGCTTTGGCTCCTTAATATGGATAAAAGAGATTTGAAGTTGATAGCACTTTTCCTAAACATATAAAACCGGGAATGATGGCTGTCTGTTTTCATCTTTATCTGCATTTATATCCACTTTGCAGACAGGAGCCTGAGGGTCCATCCACCCCAGCCCTGGATCCCATCCTGGTCCAGCCTGGGATCTTTCTTCATTAATTAACTATTCCTCCCAGCTACTGTATCCTGGCTCCCTTCCCATGGCAAGCTTAATTGTTTCCCATCTTGAAAAACACCTCCTGTACCCTAAGTCCCTCACTAGTTACCAGCCCACCTTTCTTCCCCTTCTCCTTTCATGCATCATTGTCTAAAGGCAATGATCTGGCCTCTGCTAGAGGTCCTTTAGTGATCTAACTAGGAAGCAGAGGACCAGGTCAGCCACTTGTCACAAAGCATTTGATCTCAAGACTCCATCTCACCTCTTCCAAGGGAAGAACAAAGGTCTTGCCAGAATGCCACTGCCCAAGGAGGGCAAGAGGACAGTAGTTTGAGAGGGAGGTAAGGTTGCCAGCTGCACAGAGGCTGAGAGTGCTGGCCCACATGAACCTAAGCACACTCCAGCATTCATGCCTACAACACCCAGACTGGACAGAGATGTGCACAGCAGCAGGCACGTGTGCATATGTCTATGCGTGTACATACATGTAGACTCTGTCTCATCTCTCTGGAGCTTTAAATGCAGTCTCAGTTGGGTGCTTCCTAACATGACCAGCCTCCCCTTTTGTCTTCCTCTCCTCCCCCTCTCAGAGGGGTTAAGGTAGAGCATACGATCTCCCTGCCCCCACCCAGACCAGTCACAGCCTTCTTGCTCTTACACAGAGACTCAGGGCCCACCAGAGGCCTTGCTCATCCTAACATTCAGCCTCCTGCATGAGGGATCTCCCCAGGAGACCCTGACACCCTCCCAAGGTCACAGACTATACTCAAGTCCCCTATATCACCTGAACTGGAGATAAGGAAAGTCCCTGGGGCTTGGGAAAAAGTGTAAGTTTTGAATCGGGGAGAACTGGGTTTGAATAAAGACTCACGGACCCTGGGAGGGCAGTCTGTGCACCAGGCCTGACCAAGGCTGTGATAGTGTGATTTAGAATAAGAAATATATATTTAGTCTTTGTTCACTCTTCCTGGCTCACAGCTCCCAAACTCTTGGAATTTCCTAAGCATAAAAGCAATGGGAGCATATTTCCTTCAGCCTGGTCTCTTGTCCTCTCAGTTCCTGAAGTAGCTTCAGAGCTACTTGTTATTCATTCCAAGCCTGTTATTCCAACCACACCTGAGTTTATGTTAATGAGTTGATTTTCGGAAAGCCATAGTTAACCTAGGGATGGGGGCTGGCTGCCAGGAGAACCGGACAACAGGTGGTTGGAACTTTCAGCCCCACACCACCCCACCTCCTGGGAAAGAAGAGGTGCTGGAGACTCAGCTCAATCACCAATGGCCAGTGATCTATCATGCCTGTGTAATGAGGCCTCCCCAAAAAAACAAAAGGATGGGGGTTCAGAGAGGTTCTGGGTTAGGGGACACGTGGAGGTGCTAGAGGGCGCTGGTGCTGGGAGGGCATGGAAGCTCTGCACTCTTCCCACACACTGCCCTGTGCATCTGCTCTGCCTGGCTGCTCCCGAGTCCTATTCCTGTATAATAATATAATAAACTGGTCATCTATCAAGTAAACTGGTTTCCCAAGTTCTGTGAGCCAATCTAGCAAATTAATCAGATCCAAGGAGGGGGGCATGAGAACCTCCAGTTTATGGCCCACTGGTCAGAAGCAAGTAACAGCCCTGATTTGGGATTAGCATCTGAACTGGGCAGCTTTGTAGGACTGAGCCCTTAACCCAGTGGTTCTGGTGCGCCCTATGGGATTCCAGAGAAATATGTGCCTGTTGGGGACCAAAAAACCAACAAAGTTTTTGGAGTTTAGATTTTGGGGGGACAGAGGAATGGAGAATTGGCTATAAACTGACAGTCTGCTCAACCCCCCTCCTCACTTGCCTGATTAGGTTGCAAAAGGTTGTTAAGCTGTGGTGCTGGATTGTTTACCCCCATGTTCCCCAGAAAGACTGGAGGCAAGTTTCTTCTATCCTTTGTTTGGTGTAAAGTTAAGATGATATGTATGGTGGGGGTTTTCTGCACTCAACACAATTAAGAGTAAAAGGAGAGGAATTCTTCAATGTATTGACAAGGAAATGAGAGTTTGCCTTTCAAATATATGTCCAAACATTGAAGAAATTGCTAGGACACATCAGGCTCATGTTTCTCATAAACACAAGAATGAAAAAACACATTTGCACTGAGGCCTGCAGAATTTACTAAATCTTACTAAGATTGTATATATATATAAAAAGATAACTTCTTTGTTGTTTTTAAATTTTTTAACCCCTCTTTTTTACGAATTCTAAAAAGCATAACTCAAAAAATGTAACATAAAAATTTTTTTAATGTCAGAATAAATTTAATTGTGTTGTATTTATTTCATTTAATTACCATAAAAGCACGCTTGGACCTTATTTTTTTCTTTAATATTTGACTTAATTATTATAACATATTTATCAGAAGTTTGTATATAGTGCACCTACAATTTTTGTAGGATTTTAAGTGCGCCCCGACTTCCAAAAACCTTGAGAACCACTGCCTCAACCTATGAGATCTGATGCTATCTCCAGGTAAGTAGTGTGAGAACTTAGCAGAATTTGTAGGAATTGACTGGTGTAGAAAACCCACACATCTGGTGTCAGTAGTGGAGCAGTGTAGTGTGAAAGTAAAGGAACTGTTTTTCCCTCACATACTCCTCCATTCCTACACTGGAACCCCAGGGCAGCAAACACCCTGAGCTGTCACTGTGCCCATGGGCAAGACACCTAATCTCTATGCTTCACTTTCTTCAGTTGCCAAGCGAAATGGCTGGTGTAGATGGTGGATCTTCAAACTTTTCTCTCACTAGGCACCCTTTAAGTTTTATAAAGATGCAGTGGTAAGGGACCCCAACCATGCAGTATCAATACCCCACTCCAACTCCTTAAGGAGGCCCCACCCCTTCCCCATCTTACAGAAATTCTATGATTCAGAACTGCATTACCCATGGGGAGGGAGGGAGTTGGACCAAATAGGGCTAGGGGCAGGGCAGAGAAGGAGGGGTAGCTGCGTTGCAGCTCCAGGCCTGTGTGAAGGGGCTGATGCAGCCTCCTCTTGGGCAATGTCCCCAGGGCTCCATTATCTCAGCCTGGGACAAAAGAGCTGGAGTAGAGAATCCCATTGTTGGCCCTCATATGGAAATCTCATTAATCTATTCACCAGAGCTCCCACAGGCCTTTTATCCCAGGCTTTTTATCTACTGCTCACAACTGTTGCCCCACGGGGGTCTCTGGCAGCCTGGCAGACCTAGAACAGTACTATTCCCCCATCAGCTTGGCTGGGCCCTGCCCCCTCGTGCCAACCACTCTATTAATAGAGAAAAGGGATGGGTGACAAAAGGACTCCTAAGGACCATTCACCTGCCACAGTCCTAGTACCTGCCGCACAGAAAGCTCTTTCCCCAGGTCATGCCAGAGAGCAGTGCCCAGCACAGCTGGGACCCCACAAACCTGCCTAGGGGAACTCTTAGGGGCTGGCACAGGGTCTAGCAATAAACGTTTAGGGAGGAACCCAAGGAGGCCAGAGAGGCAGCTGCAAACTCATTGCAATGGTTGCGGCCCATTTTCTGCAGGTACCCTGTCCTTTTTCTAGCCAGCCAGCACACACTTTCACAGTACCCTCTGTGTGCCACACTGCATGTCACCAGCTGGAGATGCAAACTTGGATCAAACTGGCCCATCCTCACAGACTATCATGTAACAGAGAAGATAAGGTTAAAGTGGTCATGGAGGGAGGGAAGTAAAAAAAAGAAGGAAGAAAGGAGAGAGTGAGGGAGAGAATAAGAGAAAGAAGGAAAAAAGAATGAATTCTGGAAGTTGGGAGGCAGTCGATGCTATTTTTGGAGGGAGGATCAGGGCAGCCCCTAAAATGGTGTCTAAAGGTGGGAAGCACGGGGCATATTCATCACTCACTGCCCACAACACCTCACCTAAGTAGACATCTTGCATGTGATGAAACTGAGCCCTAGAGCAGGATCAGAATAGGGGTTTTCTCCCCCTGGCCAGTGTTTTCCCACCTCTACAGGCTGTGGTAAGGCAAGGAAGCAGACTGAGGAGCCAGATCCCTGAGGGGAGCAGGAGTCCCTGCACAGACTCTGAACACTGCTCCCTGTCCCTATAGTCCTTGGGCGGAGAAATGGTGAACCTGGAGCTGGGGGAGGGAAGGGAAATAGGAAGATGAGGAAGGGGGCTGCATATTATAAGCTCGAGGAGTGGGGATGGTCAGGGCGGGTGTGTCACTGTTGGGCTGATTCTCTTCTTGTGCAGGGCAAGTTGCTTGTCCTCTCTGTTTATTGTTTGTGAACATCCCAGGCTTCTTTGGTCCCTCCAACAATGAATGCAAGCCAGCTTTCCTCTCCATGCACAGGACTTAAATCTAGAAAAAAAATCAGCCCTGTGCTCACACAGTCCCACCCATTGGAAATGCCCTTTCTCTCCCAACTCTTTGCCATCCTTCAAGGCCCCCTGGAAAGTCCTGCCTCTTTCATGCATCCTCCCAGGCCACTCCATCCCCAACTGACCCCTTGCCTCCTTGGGAAAGCTGGAGAAAGTCCCTCCTGACAGCAAGAACAGAGGATGTTCTTTGCACTGGTTCCATTCCCTTTCAACACTCAAGAATGTTGTTCCCTCAGTTTTCCCCTGTCCTGCACAATCAGTTTCCCCTACTCCATCATTCCCATCAACCCACAGACATGCTGCTATCCTCCCATCTTTTGGAGTGAAATGTTCAAAACAATCTCTGGGTTCCTCTCTAACTATATCCTGTTGCTCTTTGCTTGCTTTTTAACAACAACAAAAAAAAAACAGTTTGAAAGACACATATTACTATTCCTATTCCTCCCCTCCCATTCTCTTTTTTATTTTTTTATTTTTATTTATTGATTTAAGAGAGAGAGAGAGAGAGAGAGAGAACTTGATTTGTTCCACTTATTCATTGATTCTTGTTTGTACCCTGACCAGGACCAAAAGTGAAACCTTGGTGTATCTGGACAATATCATGATGCAGTACTGAGCCCGGCCACGGCTACTCCTTTTTCCTCTGCTGAACTCCTCCCAGCGAGGCTTTCACACCGGGCACTCCAGTCACCCGCACACCTGCCTGCAGTGTGCTGTATGACCATGTTGTTGAACCCTATGGTCAGTCCTCAGTGGAGCTCAGTTCAGCTGCACTGGACCCCACTAACAACTCCTTCCTGAAACTCCTTCACTGTTCCCCCCGACCTCCTCAGCTTCTGATATGTCCCCCTTTCACCTTCTCCCCCTGAGTCTTGCAGAGCCCAGGGCTCTATCCTTCGAACCTTCTCTTCACATGAAGTCCTTGGAGACCCAGCCCCATCTTGTGGCCTTGACCATCAGCTCTGCCTTGAGGACTCCCACACGTGGCCCTCTAGCCCAGTTTCCCCATGCACTCTGCAGTGGCATGTTCAACCTCCTCGCTGACATCACCACTCCCAATGCTTAAATGGCATAATTGAAATGTCCTAAATCAAATTTCTGACTTCCTAATGCCCCAAATACTCCTCCCTCCCCATGTTCCCATCTCAGGAAATGGCAGTTCCATCCTTTCTAGCGGCTCAGGGGTCACTTCTGAATCTCTCTTTCACACAGACCAGCAAGTCAGATTGGCCTTGGCTTCAAAATCCATCCCAACTGCAACCACTTCTCACCACCTCCAGTGACATATCTCACCTGGATGACTGCGGTAGTCTCCTATCTCACCTCCCCATTTCTACCCTTGTCACTCGCTCTTTATTCGCAATACAGCAGCCACCATGAACCTTGAAAACATGTCCTACCATGTTGTTCTTCTACTGAGAAATTTCCAGTGGCTCCTATCCAATTCAGAAGAAAGGCCAAAGTCCTCACTGTGGCCGGTCAGGTCCTAAAGCTCTGCTTCTCCTTACCTCTGGGCCTCCCTCCAGTATGGTGGCCCCTTTGCTGGTCCCCCACACCCAGCTCACTCCCACCTCAGACCCTTGACCTTGCTGCGCTCTGTGCCTCATCACTCTTTCCCCAGGTCTCCAAATGGCTCACACCCTCACTTCAGGTCTCCGCCCAACTGCCACCTCACTGTTCCCCTCCACCTGATGGTCTCTGTAGCAGTCATCATAAGCTGAGCTATTTGTTTTGTTTTATTGTACTCACTATAAAACTCGATGAAAGCAGGGCCTTTGTTTTGTTCACTGTCATATTTCAAGTACCTAGGACAGTGCCTGGCACACAATAAGTCTTTAATAGACCTGTTCAAGGGAAGGATGGATGAACAGATGACTAATAAGCAAAGAGGCTTGAAATGCTTCTGTGTCCAAATAAAGAAAAAAGTTAGGGTGACTAAATTTGAGCCCAGTGAGATGGTGAGGTGGCAAGGAGCAAAGCCAGGGAATGACCTCAGGGGTGGATCGAGAACGGTGCTTGCAGCTGAAGGGCACCCACGTCAGCTGCCAGGCACCCCACCTGGCCTCCTTTTTTTTTTTTTTCTTCCTCCTCTCTTCCCTCAGCCAGGCCTTTAGGAGAGGACAAAAGGGGCAATGGAATTCCCATTAAATGCCACTGGACACATGGTAAAGAGATCAGGGCCCTTGGGATTCTGCTTCCTCAAGGTATGAGGCCTCTCCGCCAGTCTGGCTCCTCTCTGGGTTGGGGGTGGGTTGGAGTGTGCTGTGGCCCTGGACTCCTCATATGTCAAATGCCAAACAGCAGGAGGTCAGCCTGAGTGAGGCTGGCCAAGCGGCCCCCATCTAGGCTGTGTGCATGCACTAGGGGGAGGGGGGAGTGCAGAAATCCCTGCCTGAGTCATTGGTCAGGGCTATAGACAGGCTGCGACCATCTGTTGTGTCTTGAGAGGCCAGGCCAGGGGCCAGCATCCTTGAGGATAAATCTTCCCTTCCTCCCAGACAACTAGTGTTTGCAGAGAACTTTCATGGTCACCAGTTTCACTCTCATTACTTCCTTGCCAGATTCTCATATGCTCCCCATTTTACAGAAGAGGAAATGGAGACCCAGAGAAGGGGAGTGGTTCTCCCAAGGTCCTAGTAAGAAGGGAAGCTGGGACTCTCAGAATATTCTGCCAGCCTCTCCCTCTCCCAGCCTTGGCCAATGTGCCTAGGTGCCAAACACACGGCCTTCTCAGAGCTCTCAGGCACAGCTCCAGCCCAAGCCTACCTTCAGCTCCCCTCTTCCAGGAAGCCTTTTAGGACTGACAATCCCATGGAAGTTCTTAAAATGCTACAAAATCACCTGACCTATGGTGGCACAGTGAATAAAGCATTGATCTGGAATGCTGAGGTTACCAGTTTGAAACCCTGGGCTTGCCTGGTCAAGATGCATACAAGAAGCAACTACTACGAGTTGATGCTTCCCGCTCCTCCCACACTCTTCTCTCCTCTCTCTAAAAAAATCAATAAATTTTAATAATCTTAAAAAAAGAATGCTGCAAAGTCTACAACTCCGTACAGCTACTCCTTTCTCACCCTGTGCCGTTGGTCACCCTGGGCTATTGGTCTGTCCCTGGGTGTTTGGCCCCTCATGGTCCAGGACCTCTTAAGGGAAGCTCAGCCACCCACAGGAGTAAATGATCCCCTGTATATGACCCGCCTGGGGTTGGGTGGTCTGATAGACTGGAGAGAGAGCACCTATTCTGGGAAGAGCCTTGCCCAAGGCCACGGCCTGAAAGAGGTTTGCACCCAAAGGTTTGGCTTCTATCCCTCAACACAGACTCTAATCCTGTGCTGCCCAAATCTCAGACACTGGCCACAGGCAGCTATTTAAATTTAAGTTCACTAAAATGTATTAATTATTTTACAAGTTATTATTAAAAATAAAAATTTTTATTATTAACGTTAAATTACATTAAAAGTTCAGTTTCTCAACAGCACTAGCCACACTCCAAGTACTCAGTAGTCATGTGTGGTTATGGCTACTGTATTAGCAGAGCAGACACACAGCATTCCCATCCTCTCAGAAAGTTCTGCTGGATAGTGCTGCCCTAATCTCAGCCAGCACTCGGTTCTGCAGCCAGGGTGCTTCCCACTACAACGGGAACCTCTGTAGCTTTCTCTTTGACTGGCAGACTCACTTCTTAGGATCTCCAGATAGACTTCCCCGGGATTCAGACTCTTTTCCTTTGGAGTCCCAAGCAGTTTAAGGGCAAAGCTGAGCTCCAGCTTCCCCAGGAAGGAAGGAAGACAGGCTATCTGGACCAAACACTCCCCACCAGCCCAGTGTATTCTCCTGTGGCCAGGAGAGGAGGAGAAGGCTGAAGAGGAGGAGGAAGACTAGGTGGAGAAGGAGGAGGAGGAAGACGAGACAAAGAGGAAGAGGAGGAGGACGAAGTAGGCAGGGCAGTTTGGCATCTGGTCCTTTGGATTGTGCCTCCTTCCCTCCTCACTCGGCTGCTCAACACCCATCCCCCCTGCCTTATCCTCCTCATCCTCATCAAATCCCAAGGACAGATGGGAGCTGGCCGGGAGAAACGTGACCACAGTGAAAGCACTCTCCAGTGGCATCTGAGTCCGGGATCACAGCTCTACCCCTTGAGGCCTGGCCAGTCCCTAGTCTCCAGCCTTGTGTCAGCCAGGCCTGGGGCAAAGTGAATCTCAGTGGGGGTGGGAAGGGCCATTTAGGAATTACAGGAGATTTAGGAATCTGTAGGTGCTGGATTATTCCAGCAGACAAAACCACAGTTAAAAATATAGTCACTCAGCCCTGGCCAGGTGGCTTAGTGAATAAAGCATTGTCCTGGCACACCAAGGTTGGTTGCAGGTTTGACCCATCAGGGACATGTGATAAGCAATCAGTGAGTGCACAGCTAAATTGAACAGAGAGATAATACTTCTCTTTCTTTCTCTCTCACATCAGTGGAAATAAATATTTTTAAATGGCAGTCACTCATATGGTCACTCATCCATCCATCTATTCAACGCACAGTGAATAAATTCCCACCCTGTAAAGACATAGTAAGAGGGTGTAAAGATGGACAGGTAGGCTCCATAACCAGCTTGATCAGGTAGGGACGAGGTTTGTTCTGGTCTTAATTCTTGTTCCAGGCTAGATGGAGATCCTTTGTCTCTGCCCAGTGGTTTGAGCAAGTTGGACACCCCACAACCCCCTTCCCGCCAAACAGGCGCACGCGCACATGTACACACACACACACACACACACACACACACACACACACGCACACAGCTGCTGCCAGGATGCGGGCGCCTCCCCCACCCCACCCCCCCATGATCTCTGGCCAATCACAGCACCGAAGGGTAAGTCCCACTGCCTGATGGCCCCCAGGGAGTGTATTAGCACATTGGAACTACTCAACCTGCAATGACAAAGCCTGGGGCCTTGGGAGGCAACACAGCAGGAGGGGTGGGGGCCTGTGGGGAGCTGTCCTCCTTCCTTTCCCAGGAGAAAGCTCAGGACTAGATTAAGCATTCTGGGGCACGGAGGAATTTGGGGGCCTCAGCTCCAGCAGTGAATAAGCGATCCATAAAATCCCAATTTACACACTCACTGATCAAACGGCTCATCTACCCCCCCCCCCAGGAGGTTGGGGGTTGCTCCGGGGCTTCCCCTACTCTTGCAGCAAGTCCTGGGGAGCCAGGAGCTGGACCCAGTACACAGGCTCCCAATGTTTTATCTGCAAACAAAATCCCGCCTCAAATCCCCATGAAGAGCTCTGTCCCTAGGATTTAGGGACCTGCAGGTACCCACTATGATCTGGCTGCCTCTTTGTCAGCCCTCTGTGAATAACAGCTCTTTTTCTCTCCTGTGCTGTTCTGGGGGCTGCCAAAGCTGACTTCACCCTCATCAGCACAGCTAATCACTTTTCCAGCTCTAAGTCCCTACTCTCCCCTACCCCCTTCTTCCCAACAGCTCCTCCAGGTTTCCTGGTGCTGTGCTGCTGGGGGCTGCTCTGAGCCCTTTTCTTCACTACCCCCTTCACCCCTCCCCCAGGCTAGGCTGCATCCAGGAACAGGGCTTGGGGATGGGGTGACACCTGTGCCCACCCCAACTCCCTGAAGACACAAGGATGGGAGAATTAGCTTAGTCATTTCTCCAAAAGAATACACAATTTGTCTTCACCTGCCTAAATTGGATTCCCTTCACTTAGGCTGGCTGCCAGGAATTTCAGCAACAGAAAACCATTCTGGTTAACAAGCATCCTCTTTCAAACCAATTGTACCTGTGGGAAGTTGCAGGCTATCAGTCACTCACCCTCCATGAAGGGTCAGTAAGGCTCATTTGTTTCTCCCGAATGCTTGCTTGAGATGGGCTCTACTGACGGAGCCAATACAAGTTTTCATGGAAGCCAAGCTGAAGTGAGCCTCTGAGGCTGGGAACTGCCTACCCTGCCACACCCACTTCTCACTACCTGACCAGGTTAGGGATAGACTTCAACTCCCGGGCCCTGGGAGGGGACAGAAAGTGAGGAAGGAATCGCCCTATCTTTCTGCATTCCAAAGGGCTTGGAAGCTTGGGCTGTTTTCTCCCAGAGGCCATTGGTACTGGGCTGAGGTTTGTTCTCCATGTCACTCAGTCCCCACAACAGGCTGCTAGGCACAATTATGGTGTGAGCCCATTCTGCAGCAGGGCATACTCCTTCTCCTTTTCTCCACCTTCCTAACCTTTACTAGCTGCTCCCAGGGACTGACAAATGCAGGCTTGACTCATCGGTGATTTAAGTTAGGCAGGTGTCTGAAGGCCAGCCTGAAAGACTGACCCAGGGCTATGGGTCTCTGAGCCGATCCTAGCAAGCCCAGGGCATCGGTGTGGGGCTCCCAGTCCCACCTGCCTTCTGTGGCTCAGATGGTGTAGGCAGTGAGTCAGCCTCTGTGGTGTGGCACAGGGTCTCGATCTCTCTGTTTCCTCCAGTGAGAAGCCAGAGAATATAGCAGCTCCCTCACAGGCCGGCATGAGGGCATTGAAGGAAGAGTGGTACTGTCAAGACTGGCTGGAGGGGGGCCAGGGGCTATGCAGGACACCAGGGCAGGCTCTGAATTGGCTCTAAGAGGGCTAGCTAGAGAAGCTTCAGCCTGGGAAAATGGTGGAAGGTGGTAAGGGTGAAGGAGGACAGTATGCTTTCTGATGCCAAGAAGATCCAACGGGCTTAAGGGATTCAAGGAGAGAAATGCAACTTGCCAGCTGCCTGCCGGACTCCAGGATGGAGACCACTGCCCTGCAGGGATGAGGTCCCTGTCACACCCCTGACTGTGACTGTCAGGTGGGTCTGCAGAGGCTATGAGGGAAACTGAGCTCACCATCACTAAAAATGTAGCCCGATTCCCAAACCATAGCTTCCCAGGATGCCCTAACCTGGCACCTGACCCCTCTGACCTCTCTTGAGACACCTCTCACCAGCACCTCCTCTGCCAACAAAGGGAGGAGCTCCAGGACCCTGACATGCCCTCATTCCCAAACTTCTGTCTCTTAGAAACTGCCCAGGCAAGGTCACATGCCCCTCAGGTCCCTGAGAGAGCCCACCACACCAGACCCAACTTCATCCTGAGCCACACTTTTCATGATCCAGAATCTTCGAGGGGGAGATTTAGGAATCTAGTTAAGACTTCCCGGATCCCCTGGAGGCCCACAAAGATCTCAAAACTCCAGGAAAAACATCTCTGCCTTTCTTTTCCAGAGACTGCGCATTTACCCAGGCTGGAAACCCTGGAAGCCTGTCTCTCCACTTTTTGCAGTCTCCACCCATCCAGCTGGCCCCTGAGTCACCTTGACACCCTCTCTGAAATGACCCACAGCTGTCACATCTCCCACCACGGCTGGCCCAGGATCTGAACTCATGTCTCTGCCCTCCTAATCCTTCTCTGAATGGCTGCCAGGGTGGTCCTTCTATAAAACAGACTCAACCCCCACTCACCACGGAGTAGACACCAACCCCCTTAGCCTGGCACCAGGGGTGGGTCAGTTTCTCATTCCTCCCAGCCTTGGACCCTACCATTCTGGTCTCTTCTAATCCCTCCAGCCTTTTTTAGATCATACATTTTCACACTTCCAGGCCGTTGCTCTGTCTGGTGCTTCTGCCTAGAACGCCGCTTTCTAGCTCTGCAGCTGGGGTGCTCCCAGACTACTGGGCTACTTAGACTCTGATCTGTTGCTGGCTCCCTCTTGAGTTCCCCTGGATAAGTCCCCTGCACATTTGACAATTTAAAGGTCTTATTTAGAGTTGGTGTCCCCTGTTAAAATGGGTTCCTTATTCCTTCCCCTGCTCAAACAGCCCTGCCCCTGGGCCTGGGCCTTTGCACAGCAGTTCTTAAGCCCAGCAGCCTTTTCCTGCTCCCTTTGCACCCAGTCCTTTTCCCTCCCTCAGAAAACTTCCCTGCTTGACCAGGGCAGTGGTGTAGTGGATAGAGCATTGACCTAGGATGCTGAGGATCCAGATTTGAAACCACAAGGTTGCCAGCTTGAGCACGGGCTCATCTGGCTTGAGTGCAGGATCACCAGCTTGAGCGTGGGATCACAGACATGACCCCATGGTCACTGGCTTTGAGCCCAAAGGTCGCTGGCTTAAACAAGGGGTCACTGGCTTGGCTAGAGCACCCCCCTGCCCAGTCAAGGCACATATGAGAAAGCAATCAATGAACAACTAAAGTGCTGCAATTATGAGTTGATGCCTCTCATCTCTCTCCATCTGTCTGTCTCTCAAAAATGGAAGGAAGGAAGGAAGAGAGGGAGGGAGGGAGGGAGGGAGGAAAGAAGAAAGGAAGGAAGGAAGGAAGGGAGGGAGGGAGGGAAGGAAGGAGGGAGGGAGGGAGGGAGGGAGGAAAGGAGGGGCACTCACACATTGAAGACAGTGACAGCTATGCACAAGGCTCCCAGGGCCTCAAGTGGATTGGAGTGAAGCTGCTTACCCACACGGTGGAGAAGGCTGTGATTACTGTCCAACTCGGGCACCACCACAATTGTGGCTGGGTAAGACCCTGCCAGTGCCCATCTCCTTGTCCCTTGGGACTTGGCCCTCCATGAGTGTGGGACGGAGGATGAGCTCAGGGCTCTTTACCAGTTTTCAGTCATGGGTCCCTTTTTCAGTCTGCTAAATGTGTGACCTATTCTCAAAAATACTTTTCAATGCATAAGATAAAAATACACAGGAAAGATATGTAGCTTTTTATGGTGGCAGAAGTTAACTAGATGTCTTGTGATCATTTTGCAATATATATAAATATTAAATCATTATGTTGGACACTTGAAACCAGTATGTCAATTATACTTCAATAAAAAAAAATAATACATGGAACTACTTTGTCAATTATACCTCAGTAAAGCTGGGGGAAGACAAAATTTAAAGATACATGGGGCAACAAAAGGAATCAAAAGCACTGAAATACAGTTCTATCCATGAACTCATCAGTGGTCACGGACCACAGGTCTCAGCCCAAGACTAGAGCCACAACCCCCCCCCCCCCCGCCAGGTTTAGGATCCAAGGTTGACTTGGGTTCATTTAGGTGGCATGTGACCTCCAAAACTTAAGCTTTAAAATCTTGGTGACCCTATGTTCCTGTACCCCAATTTCCCCCTTTCCACACCCCTGCAGGGCCAGGCCTGAGCAGAGGTAAGGAAGCAGGCCTGGGCAGCCCACCAAGTCTTCCCCAGTCGTGGCTCTGTCCCCTCCTCCACCCTTTCCAGCCCCAGGGTGCTGGGCTGAGTAACTCCAGCTATGCAGCCTGGCCGGTCTACCTGGGTGTAAATGGGCAGGGTTGTTCTCAAGGTAGTAGCCCCCACACCTTGCAGGGGGCCACAGGAACAGAGAAAGAATGAGAACTTGAGGGGAAGGTATTGGCAAAGTCTAAACTACCACAGCAACAACTCTGCTCTTGTAGGATCCCAACACATGTGCCAAGTGCTGCTCTAAGAGCTATACACATATTAGTTCATTTAATCCTCACAATAAGCCTGACCTGTGGTGGCGCAGCGGATAAAGCATCAACCTGGAACGCTGAGGTCACTGGTTTGAAACCCTGGGCTTGCCTGGTCAAGTTACATGTGAGAGTTGATGCTTCCTGCTCCTCCCCTTCTGTCTTTCCTCCTTCTTTCTCTCTCTCCTCTCTAAAATGAATAAATTTAAAAAAAAAATAGCCTGACCAGGCAATGGTGCAGTGGATAGAGCATCAGACTGGGACACGGAAGATCCACATTTAAAACCCCGAGGTCTCCAGCTTGAGCGTGGCCTCACCAGCTTGAGTGCATGGTCACTGGCTTGAGCAAAGGATCATAGACATGACCCCATGGTCACCTCCTTAGCCCAAGGTCGCTGGCTTGAGGAAGGTGTCACTCACCTTGCTGTAGGCACCCGGTCAAGGCACATATGAGAAAGCAATCAATGAACAACTAAGGAGCCACAACAAAGAACTGATGCTTTTCATCTCTCTCCCTTCCTGTCTATCCCTGTCTGTCTCTCTCTTTGTCTCTGTCACACACACACACACACACAAAATTAAAGTTTCTTTTTTTAAATTAATTTTCAGAGAGAGAGAGAGAGAAGTGAGAAGTATCAACTTGTAGTAGTTGTTTCTCATCTGTGTAAAAAAAAAAAAATCCTTACAATAATCCTGAAAGCAGATGTGACTGTTATTTCCATGTTACAGAGAAGAAAACTGAAGTAGTTAACTTGTCTAGGTTACCATGCTAGGCTGTGATGCCTGCCCAGGAAGTCTAACTTGAAATGCTTTTCTTTTTTCTTTTCAGTGAGAAAGACAGAGGGACAGACAGAGACAGACAAAAAGGAAGGGAGAGAGACGAGAAGCATCAACTCATAGTTGTGGCACCTTAATTGTTCATTGATTGCTTTCCTATATGTGCCTTGACCAAGGAACTCAAGACAGCGGCCTTGGTCTTTAAGCCAGCAACCATGAGGTCATGTTCATGATCTCATGCTCAAGCTGGCAACTCGGCACTCAAGCTGATGAGCTGCCACCTCTGAGTTTTGAATCTGGGTTGTCAGCATCCCAGGCCAATGCTCTATCCACTGTGCCACTGCCTGGTCAGGCTCCAGACTTTTCTGCCTCTCACCTAAGAAGAGGCTCTTCCATCCATCAGCTAAAAAACCAGGAAGTATAGGTTGATTCCCAGCATCCTCATCAAACTTCCCTGCCTCCCCTGAGCCCTCTTCCCTCGACTCCCTGCCATACTCAGCCACCAACCACAGAGCTTACTTAGCACACTTCAAAGTACCAAATAGGTCATGGCAGGTCTCAAACCCCAGGCACTGCCACACCCTAAGGAAAGTGATCAGAGAGTCAGGGCAGCTAGCTGCCTACACATCAGGGATAGGGGAATAGGGACTGTTTACTGGGAAGGAGACAGACTCCTGAGGATCAAATATAAATACAGTATCTCCGAATACTTGAACGATCATCACTGGGTGGCAGATTGTGCAGCTCAGTGCAGTCCCTACCCTACCCCGCACCCCTCCATGAAAGATGTTTGGCTCAATCTTAGCTAAGAACTTGTAGGTTGTCTCTAGCAGTGATGAACTCCCTCCCCATCAGTACAGGCATTCAGCATCAGAGGCTGTTTCTACTGGGAGGCGCTCTCCCAGGAAGGGTGTAGGGTTCTTCCCCTCCTCTCGGCAGTTTTTCTGGGCCACTTGCGCTGTCTAGCAGGCACTTCAAACCCAACGAGTCCCACACTGAACAGGCAACCCGCCCCGGTCCGGTCCTCCAGCTGCCTTCCCCATCCCAAAGAGGTAGGCAGGCACCTTCATCTTTCCCAACAGGGATCTTGACCCTAAAACTCTAGCCTGAAGAGGGCTCCAGTATGGAAGATGGTGACACAGGAATGGCATTCCACGTAGAACTCAGTCTGTCTAAAAGAGGATCCCTGTTTTAGAGGAGTGAAGGTCTGGTCACTAACCAATGCTGTCTCTTTGAGGAATTGAGTGGAAGGGGCGATTTTCCCTGGTGACCAGAGTTCCCAGGGAAACCCAGACAGACGGGGTAGGGGCAGGGCAGAACCACATGAGGGGGCGGGTTGTTCTTCTTTCAGGATATCCTGAATCTTGCCAGGTTTTCTTTCCCTGCTGGCCTGGAGAAAAGAACAGGTACCCGATGCTTGAGCATCAGAGGGCCAGACAGGCCAGTCAGCAGTAGCTGGGCTCTCCCAAATTCCCACTAATTTCTACTGAATTAGGGCCTCTGTCACCGATTAACAGCCACACACTCACACTCCTGGGGAAACTCGGATCTTTTTGCAACTCCACCAATGATGCAAGGCCCTGCTGTCAAGTACTGGTCTTTTCCCTGCGTCTCTCCTCTCCAACGCATCCTGTGCCCATTACACAGCTCTCAGCAGGCCACTTCCAAGCTCACACTCCTTCAGAGTGGCTCCCTTCTACACAAGGAAGACAAAGAGCATGGTCCTGAAAACATAGCCTCTCCCTCTGCCTCTTTGCTGGTCCCCACTGTCTTGTAAACTCTTTGAAGGTGGGACCACATCTGAAAATAATGGTTGTTGGATGAATGGCTGCCTGGATAAAATACCCAGGGCCTGGCACACAGGACCTGCTGAGAGTGCAGTGAGTGTGGCCATGCATTACACTAGGTGTCTGTGGCAAAGCAAACCATGCCAGGGCTAGGGATGTGCTCTGGTCCTCCTTGGCCATGTGAGAAGCTGAAGTTGTTACAAGAGACCTAAGGTCTGAAGGCCCGGCCAGGGTCGGGTACACAGGTGCCCAGTAAGTACATGGGGACTCTCAGGGGCCCAGGAATCCCATCCTAAGCTGGGCACCCTCTGGAGCCTGGCTGAGGTATACCCAGGGCCTTGCATAGTGCTGAGACACAGAAGTTGCTTAACAGAGGTCTGTTCAGAACAAAATGCAGCCTCTTTGTCGCACCTTCCTATCTATCCCTGATTAATCCCAGCACCGCCTGGGGAGTAGGTGACCCAAGTCTGCCTGAGCAGTGAGGGCAGGCAGAGGGAGGTATGCTTCCACCTCCCAAGTTCCTGCATAGCCAAGCTGGCTGTCCTTCTCTACCCCCTGACTACCATGGAGACAGCTTCATAGATGGTCTGGAGAGACCTGCCATGAGCCAGATGTTCACACACACACATCCATTTTCTTCCTACTCCTACATTAGGAAGTGGTTCTCAGGAGTCCCTGAGTAACAAAAGGTAGGTATATACTTCAGAAACAAAGGGGAACACTATTGGAAACCAGAACTCTGTCACCTATGAACTTACTTACTAATATTTTTATCCCCACTTGGTAGATGAAGACATTGACCCAACAGAGTAAAGGACTTACTTGTCCAGAATGATCATATCTGATTAGTGGCAGAGTCATTACAGCCCAGGGCTTGGCCCCTAAGGTGAGGGCCATGATTGGTCATCATAAAATCGGCCCCTATGGAGAATGGACTATGGCCACTGCCCAATTCTTTATAAGTCTCTACCCCACCTCCAGTCCCCAAGGTGAATTGGGTCTGACACTGTCCTTGCCTCAGTACTAAAGGAAAAGAAAGCAAGGCACCTGGGTGATTCCCACTGAAGTCTCCTCTCCTTGGCTAGGCCAAGAAGGGAAATAGCAGCCTCAACAGCAATGAGAGCTCTGAGTACTGTCACCTGCATTTTTGACCAGGCCCTCACAGTTCAAGACTAGAACTCTCAGGACTCCCAGCTCTGGGCTCCCGGCTCATTTAATCTTCACAATAAAGCTTATGAGGTAGGCATGGTTCTTGGTCCCATTTCACAGGTGACATATAGAATATTTAATAAGTGCTGTGTGTTAACTATAATTTATCAAGACATTTACGAAGTGCTTGGAGAAGAAGCTAGATTTTTCTGCCACTCATCCTGGCCTAAGGACAAATGGATCCTGAAACAAAATAAGCCCTGGGCATCCTCTCTTCAGGCGACATACTCAGAGATCAGATGATGAACCCACACCCCAGCCTGGGAAATAGGAACATTTCCCACTAAAGCCTGGGATCAGTCACCTTGACCCACTACCTCTGGTCCCTTAGCTCATCCTCTCCACCTGCTAGTAATCAGGCCACGGAGAGAGCCCTGTGTGTGAAGGCAGGAGTGCTGGGCTGCAGGCCAACTCTGCTCTCAGCCCTTCAGAGGGGGCTAGACTAAGGTGAGGGCTTCTAGATGTTGGGTCTTATGGGTTACAGGGGTTCCAAGACCTTCTAAAGCAGAATGCAAAGTCTGATGTCAATTGATACAAGTGCATTTTTCTGGGGACAGCTTTTGCTGGTTCCTTGTGGGGGTCTATAAGTCAAAAAAGTTTTGAACTGCCTGACCAGGAGGTGGCACAGTGGATAGAGCGTTGAACTGGGATGCAGGGGACCCAGGTTTGAGACCCCGAGGTCGCCAGCTTGAGCGCGGGCTCATCTGGTTTGAGCAAAGGCCCACCAGCTTGAGCCCAAGGTTGCTGGCTCCAGCAAGGGGCTACTTGGTCTGCTGAAGGCCCACGGTCAAGGTATATGTGAGAGGGCAATCAATGAACAGCTAAGGTGTTGCAACACGCCATGAAAAAAAAAAAAACACCCACTGATGATTGATGCTTCTCATCTCTCTCCGTTCCTGTCTGTCTGTCCCTGTCTATCCTTCTCTCTGACTCACTCTCTGTCTCTGTAAAAAAAAAAAAAAAGTTTTGAACTTCCAGGCTGGGTAATCTTGAAGGCCCCTTCCATCCCTAGCATTCTTGGGTTTTATGCATTTCAACATAAACTCCCCAGCCATTAAGGCTAACTCAGCGACTTCTCCAGGAAACTATAGGATTTCCTGCTTCTTTGACTGCAACACAAGGCTTAGGAACCCAGTGCCACACAGTCTTGCAGGGTCTCTCCTGCCTTAATCTGCTCACTAGTCTGCCAGCTCCCATAAGAGAGCAGTGCCAGAGCTGAGCAGCAGAAGATACCAGTATACCCATGATCAGCCTAGTGGGGCTCGCTATGTCCACTGGAAAGGAGGGACTGTTGCAAACTACAGGTGCACATGGGCCTCAGGTCCACTGCACCATGCTGCAGCCCTGAAACCTCACTGAGCTGCGCTCCTTTGGGGGACCTGGTTTTCATTAAATAGGGTAAAGGAATCATTAACTGCCAACCAAGTCAAGAAGAAGCAGTTCTGCTAGAAGGCACAGGGAGGAAGAGGGAGACCAGCCTGTCCCCTGACCTCCCTGCCTGACCAATGGTGCGGGAAAGGAAGGAGGGGAGGCTGGGCTCCTAAGGGTCCAGCAACTGCAGCAGTAGGAGCAGGGGGTGGAGAGTGGGGGCAGTCTTGGCCCAGATAATAAGCAATTGTTAATGTGATCCATATGGATCCTGACTGGCCTCTCTGTTTAACAGGATGATAATGGCAAGGAAAGAATGCTGGTCTGTGGGGAAAGGAAGGGGCAAAGTCCTCCCTGACTTGGGGGGAGGGGGAGAGTGAGCAATGAGGAGGAAGAGGAGACCCACCCAGGGGTCTCCACCTAACCAGGAGCACATAACTATTGGTGTGAAAATGTCCAGATTCTATGCTTTGCAGGCTGTCCTTATAAAACTCCTTTAATTCAGCCAACAAATATTTATGAGTTACTCACAAGGTGCTGAGCCCCCATGCCAGGTCCATGGGGGAGGAGTGCAGGGAAGTATATGCTCCGCCTCTGTCCTCCAGGAGGCAAAGCCTAGTGTGGACTGAGCCACAAAGGCTGAAGGGGGCACAGGTGCAGAGCCAGGAGTACTCGGAAGGGAGATCCAGAGCTGAGGGCTAAGGGGAGGCTACATGGAGGAAGCGTGGCATCTGAGTTGGGCCTTGAAGAATGAGGAGGTTGTGGAAAGACAGAGACAATGGGGAAGGCATTTGGCTGAGGGAACAGTAAGAGCAAAGGCAGAGAGGCGTGAAATTGCGTGGAGAGTCTAAGACCTCAGCAATTAAGCTGCAGCCCAGGAGGGGGAGGGGAGGAGATTCTTGCTCCATAAAAATCTGTGGCCAGGAAGACCAGATGGAAGGCAAGTAAAGGCTCTGAGAACGACACACTGGGGGCTGGTACCTCTCCCCAACCCCCTGCAATGTGTGTACTGGCATTATCCACTCCCAGGATCCTTGACCCAGCTCACCTTTCTTTATACCATAGCCAGAAAATCTCACAGGGCCTCAGAGACGTCCCTGTGTCTCTCAGACCTCTCTTCTTTTCCTGGAAAGATGGTGTGCCCCCTGAGGAATGGGGGTTATCTGAGCCTCTCCAGAAGCACTTCACTGCCTCACGTAGCTAAATTTCCTGCGGCCCAAGTAGGCTTTCCCCCAGAAGACATTACAGCGAGGACACTGGGGTCACTCCTTACAAGGGTGGCTGCTGCGGACGCCAATGGAATCAAGTAGAAATAAATGAAATGGCGTTAAATATGGGAAAGGGGAATTTACGAGACCTGTCACCCGGCCCGGCACCGCCAGCAGGCAAGCCCCGCCCCTTTCTCGCCCACCCCAGGAAGCCCCGCTCCGCCCCCTGCTGCCCCCCGCCCCTTGGGTGACCTCCGGGTACCGGTGCGGCTCCTGGGTGCCCGTAGCGCCGCAGTACCAAGCCGCCCAGAGCGTCCGTCCTCTGGGGCTAAGTCACAGCGGAAGATGGCGTTTGCTCCTGGCGAGAAGCTCCGGGATGGGGGTTCTGAAGAACCCTAGCCTGCCCATGTCCCGAAGGTTGCACGGGGTTTTAGGTTGGATTCGGGAGTGCGTGGGGCTCCCGGTGCTCAGAGTTCTTTGAACCACAGCAATACCTGGCCCACACCAAAGGATCCACGAGGAAGGCTCTGGGCCCCGAGAACCGAGAAGTTCGTACCGCCCCCCCTCCCCAAGGAGCCCAAAATGAAGTTGGAACCGGATCCCGGTTCCTCGCTGCCCGGACAGAGTCAGGAGACCGCTCAGCTGCCGCAGCCTTGCGGACAACACATTCTTCCGTCTTCTATTCTCCAAATTAGGTATCCATGGAGACAGGGCCAGGCAGCTTGACAGCCCCACGGCCTAATCCTGATTTAGTGACCATCCCTTTAACAGCCCACTCACCCGTCCACCCACCCCTGCGCTCCAGGCTGCGGCTGAGCGAAGGCTCCAGGGCCACTCACACTCTCCCCCGCGCAGACCCCTTTCCCAGGCCTCCTCCGCCTAGAAGAGGCACTGAAAATGGAGGGGCCGGGCAAGGGAGTCTACATTTGCTGAGCACCTACTGTGTGCCCAGCCTTCTGCAGAGGGCCCTCTATAGAGCGGGTTCCTAGCAAAGAAATCTTAATAGACCAAGAGTGGGTTTGTGGAGTGGGAAAGTTTAAGGGGCTGAGATTGAGAGCTCAGTGCGGCTCCCCTGTAGCCCATGGGTGAAGGTAAGTGCAGCTTCCTGGAACACCCTGACTCTGAGAAGTCTATGCTCTCCTGGGCTAGAAGAAAAGAAAAGGCTGGGCATTAGGGGCACAGGGCCCAAAGTGGCCTCAGTCTCCTGTCACTGCCCCGTCAAGATGCTGGGGAATCTCCGGACCAGGAACCCAGCCCCCTTCCCCCTCCCATATACACACAGGGGCCGCTGGACAAAGACCTGACGGAGTGGGAGGGGCCTGCAGGCGGGTCCTTGGGCTCCGGACATAGGATCCTTCGGGGACCCGAACCCGCAAATCTTGACTCCCCCACCCCCAATCCCGCAGGCTCCCCCCAGAGCCGGCTGCTCGCTATTGCTGCAGCCTCCGCACCAAAGGGGGGGGCGAAGAAGGTGCCCGTCGGCGTCGGCGGGAGGAGATCCCCTTCTCTGCCCGCCCCCTCCCTCCGGGAAGTGACCTTCGGCTCCCACGCACCCGCCAGGGTCTCTCGCTGGCCTTGCCCTTCGACCCCCGCCTAGTTGAACCCCGCGACCCGCAGCCCCCGCCCTCTCCGGCCCTCTCCGTCCCTCTCCCTGCCCTGTGCCCGCGGACAAAGCTCCGGACACCCCGACCGAACGGTCACCACCCCCTGACCCCGGCCCGGCCGCGCGCTCTCGTGCCTGCCCCAGCCTGGGCCCGCGGCCCCGTACCTCGGCATCCCGGCCGGGTCCTAGGTGAGTGTGCGCGGCCTGGGGGGGCGTCCCGCCTCAGGGCCGGGGTGCGGGCCGGGGGCGACAGGCCGGGGCTGGAAGGCAGCGGCGCTCACCATCTTGTAGCCGCTACTGCTGCGGCTGCTGCGGCCGCCGCGGCCGGGAGCGGGACTGGGCAGTGGGGGTGGCCGGACAAGGGGCCGCCCCGGCTCCCCCCGCAGGCAAGACCCCCACCCCTACCCCCACCCCCACCTCCCCTCGTCCGCCCCCAGCGCCCTCCCTTGCAGGCCTTTGCTCCCCTCCCCTTCCCCCGCTTCTCCCTCCCCTAGGTCTTCTCCCTCCCCCAACTCCCGCCCCTTCCCTGGCCCTCTCTACCCGCGGCTCAATCCTCGCCCTCCCCCACCTCCCCCCGCCCCGCCCCCACCTCCCCTAGGCTTGCCAGCCCCTCCTCTCAACTCTCCCAGCCTGGCCCCGCCCCTCTCCCTCCCGGAGCTCTAAAATAAATTAGCCACCGAGAGGGGAAAAGAGCAAATGACCCTTGGTGTGGATAATGTCCATGGGCCACTCTCAGATCTGCCCTTTCTGCCTGGCCGTCCGGACGGGAAAATGGGGTGCGGATGGAGACCCGACCCGCAGGTCGGGGTTGGGAGCTGTCCGCCGAGGGGGAGGCTGGTATTGAGCAGCGGGGCGTGGAGCGTGTCTGCTAGGTATGAGCAGCTTCCTGGGTCGTAGGGCAAAGGGGAAGGCAGCAGGCCGGGCCTGCCCCGGCCGCTAGCTTCCCCGACGCCCTCTCCCAGGACTGTCTCTGGCCCTTGGCTAAAGCCTTGTTGACTCACGCTTTCATCCCCAGCCCCCAGGTGAACTAAACACCTACTAGTACCACACTCAGGTTGTACCAGTCCAGGATGCAGAGGGCTAGACACACACAGCCAGGCAAGTACACCGCTTTGCATAATGCCATTCAGAGCTGATGGATGCAGGGGCAGAGTGGTGAGTTCTGGAGGTGGGAAGCCAAGGGTGGGATGTGACTTATAAACAGGCTTCACTGGAGGGCTACCCCAAAAGGCTGCATTCCCGCTAGGCCAAGTAGGCTGAATGGTGGAAGGCAAAGATGGAGAATGAATCCTAGACCTGTGATCTGCTTAGAGGTGTCCAAAAGCATTCATTGATTGGTGCATTCTTTTCAATAGATATATATTGAGCATTTACTCTGTGCCAAGCATTGGGCTTGGTGCTAGAGACACACTACAGGGTCCCAAAGGCATATTTCTATGCTCTCATAGGTGCCCGGTTCCACAGTAGACAGAATTCTACGTCATAGACACAAGGCTTCAGAAGTGATCCAACCAGGAAAAGAAGGATGCAGGGAAAGGGACCCACAGCAGAACACATTTTGCCCCAGGAGGTTGTAGGAGATGGAACTGCGCTTAGGTTGGAGAGTCCAGATAGATTTCCGGGAAGAGATGTTGAGCACCCAGAGTGTCTCAAGACCATCTGTGTTCCCACCCAAGGGCAGTGCTTGAGGATCCTCTCTTCTGGGGTGTTTTTCTCCTTTTCTGTGCTGTTCAGCCTAAATACCAGGACAGGTTTGCCCCTGCACCACTTGCCACCAGCCTGCAGGGTAGCACTCTTGTACTCTCTGTTTCAAAAATTTCAAAACACTTCCTTTGGGAATTCTGTGTTCTGACCTCTCAGGGCGCCTCCTGAGGCGCCACTCAGAGAAAAGAAAGGGGGAGGCCCTCAATAGCTCCCAGGTTTTTCCCAACCCAAATGTGGAAACAAGACCAGCACCCAAGCAGTTTCTAGAACTTGCCAAGTTCAGGATCTCCACCCCCAGGAGCACACCCTGGCAAAGAGAAAGTATATATCAAAGCTCAGAATGCTAGGGCAGCCCTTGGCTTCAGAATTAGGAAGGCAGGAGGAAATGGGCTAGCCACCACTCGAGGAGAGCTGACCCCCCTGCTGAAGGGACAGTCCCAGGATAACAGAGGTAGAAGAACCTCACTGAGTATTTCTTACTGATGGGACAGCTGGGACCCAGAGAGACGTGACACGCTTTGAGTCACACAGCAAAGATCTAGAATGCACTATATTCTTTCCACCCCACCAGTGAGGCTCCCCAACAGTCAGAGGCAGGAATTAAGGGAGAGACCAATGTCCACATGAACTGAGTGACCTCAACCACCAGGACTAGCACCAGGAAATCAAGGTTGGCAGCGCCAGGGCATTGTGGCTGGGGTCACTGGAGCCAGAGCAGGGGTGGGTGACAGGAGTGAGGATGGAGGAAAGAACTGATCATGTGTTTCCTTGCCGCCGAGGTCCAGTTCTCCTTCATTCCCTGGGAGCCTGGAAGAAGAGGATCTACTAGTGCTGGTAGGAAGTCCTTCCCGGTGAGAGAATGATGCACCAGTATGCTCAGGAGGTTTTTGCTGGATGCCATGAGGGAAGGTTCAGCATCTTGGAGGTGCTGAATTGTTTCTGATGGATAAACTGGCATGGGTCACAGTAAGAGGTTTCATTAGCAGGTAGGGGTTAGGTTGGTCTCTTCACACTTCAGCCCCCTATCCTGCATCAGTACTCAGGCAATGAAGCATGACCCCCCCTCTGCAAGCTCATTAAAGTCCCATTAATACATCATCCAGCCTCCTGGGCTGACCCTCAATCCTGACAAATGGCCCTTCATCATGTCTCTCCCTCTGCCCTCCTGAGCTGGGCCTTGGGGATCTGTTCCCTGAGGACTCCCTGCTGACCTTCCTCTGGCTGTCTCCAGTCACTGGAACTGTGCCTTGAGATCCTCCTGCTAAGAACATGCTAGTCAAGGGGTCTTGTAATCATCCTGTAGGAGGTCAAGTGTCCAGCAATGTATTGGATAGTAATGGTATTGATGGCAGCAGTGTGTGGCTTCAGTAGAGGGCCCTTCATTCTTTCCTAGCCCTTTTGCTGCTATCACATCCAAGGTGGGAAATCCTAGCCTCCACCAAGCTCCTAGGGGCTTGGGTGTGGAGCATGTGTATATATGCAGGGGTGTGTGTGTGTGCATGGTCTTCCTAGCCCAGAGACTTGCAACAGGGCCTTTCTGAAAACATCAAAAAATAGACCAGCTGGCCCAGAGAGAATCAGCATTAAGCGATTCAAAGTTAGAGGGAAGATGTATAAAGCCAGAGAGGGAGGGAGAGGAGCAGATGGGGTGAGGAGGAAGGAAAGACAAGGGCCCTGGGGAAGGATGGGGTGGGGGGAGGAAGGGAGAAGGAAATGGAAGAGAGGAAGAGGAAAGGGCGGGGAGACCTCTCTTTGTGGTCCTCTGTATCAGCCACTTAGGAGTCATTAAGAAGCAGGAAAGGAAGGAAATGTGTCCAGGCTGTGGGACTGGGGTGCAGGCCCAGAGGACACCACACCCAGCTGTCTGCTACTGCTCCCCACTTTCACTGGGCTCGGGATGCCTTCCCACATTTGGAAGCCTAGGCCATCTCTTCTGGCAGTTTGCTCTTCCAGTTCCTAATGCCTCCCCAGCCCTGTTCAACCACTTACACTCTTCCTGCCCACGTGCTTATTCCAGCTTGGCCTTCTTTGTGTGCTGTGGCCTGTGTCTGGGTCCAGTCCTCACCCTGCAGCCAGCCACCGGGCTCTTAAGAGCCTCCAAGAGAATTAGAAAAAATGTCCCTTCCTCTGGGCAGATACAGCTCTGTGCCAGACCACACAAGACTTGGGAGGAGGAGCCAGGACTTGCCATCAGTTCCTTTCTCTCCCCTAGGAGCCCAACACTTGGGGACCCTGGTACCCACTCCCCAAATCCTTACCCTACATCTGGCTCTGCTGTTTGGTCTGTGAAAGGAAGCCCCTCCACCTCACCCCCATCCTGCAGCACAGCCTTTGGGCTCGCATGCCAAACTGAACTGTCATCCCACCAGGTACCTTTATAATACACTCCCACAGAACCTCTCCCTAAGCATCCACACCATTTTACTACCTCAGAATCTCTCTTTCTGGAGTATCATTTCTCCTATTCTGCTTAGGCGGCTCCTATTCATCCTTCAGAACCCAACTCATGCTCACTTCTGTAAAGCCTTCCCTAACTATCCCTCATCTCCCCCACCCACCACCACAGAACTAGTAGTTCCTATCCCTGAGCTCTCCTAATCCTGTTTTTTAGGTTCCTGGTGTTGAGTTTCCCGAACGAACCCTTCCCTTCCTATACCCTGTCCAAAGGCAGAAAACTCCACCCAAGCCTGCCACTCTCATGCTAGCTCATATGGAACCCCACTGGGCTTCTCCCAGGCCTTACCAGGGGTCCCCAAACTTTTTACACAGGGGGCCAGTTCACTGTCCCTCAGACCATTGGGGGCCGCCACATCCAGTGCTCCTCTCACTGACCACCAGTGAAAGAGGTGCCCCTTTCCAGAAGTGCGGCGGGAGCTGTATAAATTAAATGGTTTCAGGTGGCCACATGCGGCCCGCGGGCCGTAGTTTGGGGATGCCTGCTTCGGAACTGGGAATCCAAGTGGCCCCGAAGTCTCCCCATTCCCCTCTCTGCCCTCACTGGGGCTCAGCCTGATATGAGATTCCCAGCACATCTGGTTGTACTTAAATCATCCAGCACCCAACTGCCCAAACATGTTCCTCACTTATCTCCCCTCGGCCCAGCTTCCTCCCCTTCCTAAACTAGTCTCCAGTTGACTTCCCTGATTGGCCAGCCTCAGTATCCAAAGCCCACCCTTGAACCTGATCCTCTCCATGTCTGGTCTGGGAGGGTGTGTGCTCAGTATGGCTCAGTGTATGGAACCCCATCCTTTCCAAGCATTGGTCCTGAAAGGAAATCCCCCAGGTAGGGAGGAGAGATGACCAAGGGCCTCTGCTCTCCTTGGCTTCCAGGGTGGATGCCTCCAGTTACTAGTGTGATCGTGGAAAGGGTGAGTGTTCCTTCCTTTTTAAAGCTTTAATTTAGATCCAGACATAGCTGTTCCCTTGACAAATCTTGCTGTTGGCCATTTTCTGAAAGGCTTTGCTAATATTAAAGAACAAGACGGGAATAAATACAGAGAACACAGTAAGTATAAAAAGACACAGACTACAAAGAACAGGTCTGTGAATCTACCATAACCTCCTCCTTCACCAGGGCTCCAGGTTTAAACATTCATTTGTTCATTCATTCAATAGCATGTACTGGTGCCTAAGTGTACTAAGTCCTAGGGGTAGAGATTTGAATAAGACCTTAGTGCTTCCTAGAGAAATCTGTGGTCAATGGAGGAGAGAGACAGGTGGATGAACAAATGTAAGACGCTGTGACAGGCATGAGTGAAAAAGCAGTAGAGTACAGTGATCAGAGACCCTGTCTTGAATCCTGGCTCCCCCCCCCCCACTTTCCTGCTGCTGCCAGGGTGGGAATAGGTGGTGGCATTTAACCTGCTGGAGTCTGTCCCCTCACCTGTGAAAGGGAGATAATGTGACCTGATAGGGTCGTGGTGGGATTCACATAAGATAATGTGTGTGGAAGCACTGGGAAGTTCTGAGTTGCCGCCATTGTTATTAGGTTTGAACATTGTCTGCCTGGTGTTCATTGCTCATTTTTCTGATGTTGTCTCTGCCTACGCTCTGAGGGCAGCTGCCATGCTATAGAAACTTCTCCTGTGGGTGACACTGAGCCCAGGCAGCAGGCAGTTAGCATCCATACCCACATGTACTTTTTATCACACAAGGAAGACACCCTAATCCCACCACCCAGCAATAACCACTGGTAAGGCTTTGGAGAAGGCCAGATATTATTCTAGATAATAATATATAAAGAGAGAGCTCTCTACACTATTCTGTAGACAAAGATTTTTAATATATTTTTTCTGTCCATAAGTACATTTATACCACATAATTCTTGACTATAGCTTCATATTCCATCATATGGACATGCATGAATCCATTTGTTTCCTTTGCCAATTTTCAGAAATAAAATCTTGATGAACAGACTTGTAATATTCATTTTGTTGCATGTGTCTTATTATGATAAGTTTGTAGTAATAAAATACTAGAATTCATATTTTTAGCTTTGAGAAACCCTGAAAAATGCTCAGAAGGCCTGGCTGGTGAAGGCCAAGAGGGGCCCTGGGTGGAGAGCACAAAGCCAGCTTGTCTGTTTGGGACACGAAGGAGGCCCCACCTCTTAGGGCTGCTGGCTGAACATTCCTCCCAGGACAATGGCTGCCTCGGAATCCCGAGAATGAAGGAGGCTGGGTGGCTTCCCAAGTCCATGCCCTTCCACCCCCACCAAGTTCCAAAATGAAAAAAGCGGCGCTTACTTTGTAGGCAGAGTCAGGAGGGACAGTGCATCCAAGCCCACAGCCCTCTCCCTCCTGCCCCCTCCGTCTACCAACCATAATCACAACCGTGTAAGTCCCAACCAGGCATCCCTTCCCTGTGGATCTTAGGTGAGTCCTCCTCTTTCTTTAGGTCCCTGCTTTCTCAACTGTAAAATCAGGAGCTTGGATTCTAAGTTTCCCACAGATCTGAAATTCCCTAATGTAGTGGCTAAGACACACATAAACCTTAGAGCCAGACTGCTTGAGTTCAAATCCTGCTTTGCCCCTTTTCCTGTGAATTTAACACTCCCACCTAAGCTCCCCCATTGGTAAAGTGGGTTGATGACAGATGTCCATCTCTTTCTCAGGGGGCTGCCCTAAGGACAGATGAGAGGGTGCTCATGGGACAACGGGCTGATTAAGCAAAGTCTACAAATGGTAATCTATGGATGATGATTCACATGTAGCTCTGTTGCTAACCGGATTCTTGCCTGGCTAGTTAGCTCAGTCGTTAGGGCAGGAAACACCAAGATTGTGAGTTTTATCCCAGGTCAGAGCACATACCAGAAGTGACCAATGAATGCACAACTAAGTGGAACAAGAAATGAAAGCTTCCCTCTCTCTGTCTCTCTAAAAATCAATTTAAAAACAAAACCAAAACAAAACACTCTGATGCTAACTGGATTCTCAACTCCAAATCCCTCTCATGCCCAGTCTAGATTTTGGCCCCTGGATATTTGCTCAACAATTGGCCATACTTCTGGGAGATGAGGGACAACTGATGCCCCAAGGAAGCCTCTCTCTTGCATGTTTCCATGTCCCCTTGTATGAATTGTAAAGCTGTAGAACTGTAAAGGTTTTGGAGGCAAATAAAATTTAAATTCAGAAAGACGTCTGTATAAGGCCACATGCCTTCATTTTTGTTTGGGAAATGCAGGTGTTTCCAATACAGCCAGAAATTTGTGACCAAGGATTCCAGGCTCTTAATAACCCTGGAGGGGTTAGAACTAATGCAAACAGTGAACAGTTAAGGTTTCCTATATATATTAAGATTTTTATTTATTGATTTTTAGAAACAAGTGGGGGAGAGGAACAGGAAGCAACCCGTAGTTGCTTCTCACATGTGCCTTGACCAGGCAAGTCTGGGGTTTTGAACCAGCGACCTCAGCATTCCAGGTTGATGCTTTAGCCACTGCACCAGCACAGGTCAGTCTCCTATCAATATTTTTGAGCTGTTTGCCACAAACCCATGCCCAACCTCCTACACTCTCCTTCATATACTTGTTTTCTTCTTCTCCTTACTCACCTCTTCCTCAAACCTACTCCTATTTTCCTCCAGATTAAAATCTTTTGCAAGTACTGGAAAACTCCCTTCACAATGGCTTATCCACTAAGGAAAGTGCATGATCATATTTATCCAATTGAAATGTCATTGATGCTAAGAAGCACTATTACTTTATGTATATTAGAAAGAAAAAAAGCACTGTAAATTAACTGACACAAGGATTTCTTATCACTTAGAAATTTTATTTATTTATTTATTTACTTATGACAGAGACAGAGAGAGGGACAGACAGACAAGAAGGGAGACATGAGAAGCATCAATTCTTTGTTGCAGCACTTAGTTGTTCATTGACTGCTTTCTCATATGTCTGTTGATGGGGGGTGGGCTACAGCAGAGCAAGTTACCCCTTGCTCAAGCCAGCGACTTTGAGGTCATGTCTATGATCCCACGCTCAAGCTGGCGACCCCGCGCTCAAGCTGGTGAGCCCACACTCCAGCCAGATGAGCTCGCACTCAAACTGGTGACCTTGGGGTTTCAAACCTGGGTCCTCCACGTCCCAGTCTGATACTCTATCCACTGTACCATTGCCTGGTCAGGCAGAATTTTTATTTGTTAAAAATCTTTTATAGACCTACATGGAAATATATACATTTTTAAATTTACTTATTGATTTTAGAGAGAGAGGAAGGGAGAGAGAGAGACTGAGACATCAATCTGTTTCTGTATGTGCCATGATCAGAGATCAAACATATAACCTTTGTATATAGGGGCCATGCTCTAACCAACCAAACTATCCAGCCAGGAAAGAAATATATATATGTATATATTTCAACATATATTACTTTTGCACTTGTGTAACAAGAAAAATATGGGTGAAATAAATTAGTTAAGGTTTTCTTTTAACTTTATTGAATTCAGAGTCTGATTCTCAGAATCACGGTTCAACTTCGAGCTGTCACTGTCTGTGTTCTTCCACACAGACTCATCATCTGGGCCATCACGAGTGTTAGTGCTAAAGCATTTCTTTTCTTTTTTTGTTTTGTTTTGTGTTTTGTTTTGTTTTTTTGTATTTTTCTGAGGTTGGAAATGGGAGGCAGTCAGACAGACTCCCGCATGCGCCCGACCGGGATCCACCTGGCACGCCTACCAGGGGGCGATGCTCTGCCCATCTGGGGCGTTGCTCTGCCACAATCAGAGCCATTCTAGCGCCTGAGGCAGAGGCCACAGAGCCATCCTCAGCGCCCGGGCCATCTTTGCTCCAATGGAGCCTTGGCTGCGGGAGGGGAAGAGAGAGACAGAGAGGAAGGAGAGGGGGAGGGGTGGAGAAGCAGATGGGCGCCTCTCCCGTGTGCCCTGGCCGGGAATCGAACTCAGGACTCCCACATGCGAGGCCAACGCTCTACCACTGAGCCAACCGGCCAGGGCCTACAGCATTTCTTAAAAGACAGCTCTATTGAATTAATTATCTATTGCTGTGGAAAAAGTTACACCAAATCTTAGAAGCTTAAAGCAATAAATGTTTGTTGTCTTATAGTTTCTATGGGTGAGGAATCAGGCAGTGGGTTAGCTGGGCGGTTCCGGCTCAAGGTCTCTTCCGAGCTGGCATTTAGACTATTAGCGGTGCGGGCTGGGTCAGGAGCAGTCATGTGGGGCCGAAGAACCCACTTCCCAGCTCGTTCACATGGCTGTTGGCAGACTTCAGTTCCTAGCTGGCTGCTGCCTTGGTGCCTCAGTTCTTCATCACATGGGCCTCTCCACAAGTGGTCTATCTTCAGGACAGGGCAGCTGGCCTTTCCAACAGCAAGTAACTCAAGAGAGAGCACAAGCTAGCATTCAAGACAGAAGCCACAGTCTTTTTAAAAGCTGATATTGGAAGTGACATATGATTTCTGCCCTCTGCTATTGGTCGTTGAAAAAAACCCAGCCCAGAACAAAGTTGAGAAGGGGCTACACGAGGATGTCACTAGCAGGAGATGAGGACCTCTGGGGGCCATTCTACAGGCTGCCTACCACATCCTTCTAGGCCACTGACAGCCATCCTGGAAGCTTTGATGGTAGCAGGTGACCTTGCCAAAGAGTCAATAAAAGTTTCTAGGTATCAGTCAGGACTCCAAGAGTCCTTACATGGTTTGTGGGCTGAAACATCACAGGGTTGTAGTTATTCTGTCATGATATCAGGAAAGTCACCCAGTTTGCACATGTGCAGGAAGGACAGCTGAGCACAACTGCTGTGTGACAGACAGCAGACTAAGGTGTGTTGATTATAAGATGTACAATGATTTCAGGAACGTTAAAATATGACCAAATGAGCAATTTAGCATGATCAAATATATTTTCATAAGAATGAGAAATGATAGCTTCAGAATTGATCAATTCAGAGGCTCAGCACCTTTGGAGACCCATGTTCCCTCCATCTTCGAATCTAACACCCTCAGCACATCTGCTGTACCTCAGGATGGCTCTTGTCAAGTCACAAAACAGCTATTTCAGTGCCAACCATCCCATGTGGTCCCAGCTATTACTCTGAGGTGCCTCCTTTTAAGAGCAAGGAAACTTTTCCCAGAGCCCTCCCCCAAATTTTCTCTCTTGTCTCATTGACCACAAATTGTTACTGCCTGTGTTAGTCAGGATTAGGTTCAGTTACATAGGTTAGCAAAACTCAGAATGATTTAAACAAAACTGAACTTTTTCTTTCTCCTATAAAATAAGTATGAAAATAGTCAGTGCTGATGTGGTAGCTCCACAGTTACAGTCATCGGGGACCCAGGTGCCACCCATCTCATGTGATTTATTCCCAAATTTATCTTTTGTTCCAAAATAGCTGCCAGAGTTCCGACCATCAGATCCATGTTATAGACCATAAAGATCAAAAGCAGAAGGGCAAAGGACTCTTTCTCAACAGAGTTAGCTCCCTTAAGCAATCTTCTTAGTTATTCTATGGAACCTTCCCATTTACATCTTTTTGGTCAGAACTTGGTCATATGGACACACCTACCTCCAAAAATACACAGTAAAAATAAACAAGAAAACTAAAAACATTTTTTTTTAACAGGGAACTGTAACACCTTAAATAAAATTTGACTCTTTATTAGGAAGGAATAAGGAATGTAAGGTGGCCACAACCAGTGTCTTCCACTGGCCCTCCTGCCATATTTTTCATGAACTCCGCCCCCTGCTGCAGAGATGAATCTTGATTAGTTTGAGACCACCATGGGAATCCCATTCTGTCTGCCAGTGTTTGGTTTAAGAATGGGCATGTAATATGATTCTAGCTGATGAAACATGAAGTGATGCTCTTTGGGAGACTTCTGGAAAGATTTCTCAGAGGCCAAAGGAGAAACAGCTTTTCTGGGCCTTTGGATAATGTTATCTACATGTGATGTCTGGAACTGCAGCAACCATCTTATGACATTTAAGAGGACTCAGGGCAGGCACAAGGACAAAGACCAACATGTAACATTATGAGATGGCAGAAAAAAAGAGAAAGAAATATGGTAGAATATTCATAGTACAGAATCTGACTCAATAATAAAAATGAACTAATACACAGAAAAAGGGTGAATCTCAAAAACACTTCAGCAAAAAAGCCAGACACAAAAGAGTATATTCAATATGATTCCATTCATAGAAAGGTCTAGAACATGCAAAGCTGAGCTATAGGGGGTAGAAATCAGATCAGTGATTAGAGGTTGACCACATATGAACATGAGCGAGAACTTTCTGGCATGATGTCAGTGATCTATATCTTGATTAGAATAGTGGCTACCAAGTATACATTTGTCAAAACTTACCAAACTGGCCCTGGCCGGTTGGCTCAGTGGTAGAGCGTCGGCCTGGCGTACGGAAGTCCAGGGTTCGATTCCCAGCCAGGGCACACAGGAGAGGAGCCCATCTGCTTCTCCACCCCTCCCCCTCTCCTTCCTCTCTGTCTCTCTCTTCCCCTCCCGCAGCCAAGGCTCCATTGGAGCAAAAGATGGCCTGGGCGCTGGGGATGGCTCCTTGGCCTCTGCCCCAGGCGCTAGAGTGGCTCTGGTCGCAACAGAGCGACGCCCCGGATGGGCAGATCATCACCTCCTGGTGGGCGTGCCGGGTGGATCCCGGTTGGGTGCATGCGGGAGTCTGTCTGACTGCCTACCCATTTCCAGATTCAGAAAAATCCAAAAAAAAAACCAAAAACAAAAAACAAAAAAACCTACCAAACTATACTTTTAAAATTTGCATTCTACCATGTGTAAATTATATTTCAATAAAGTTAATAAAAGATGGATATAAAGAAAAGGAAAGAGTCTGACCAGGTGGTGGTGCAGTGGATAGAATGTCGGACTGGGATGCAGAGGACCCAGGTTCAAAACCCTGAAGTCATCAGCTTGAGCACGGGTTCATTCAGCTTGAGCACAGGCTCACCAACTTGAGCGCAGGGTCGCTGGCTTGAGCGTGGGACCATAGACATGACACTATAGTCACTGACTTGAACCCAAATGTCACTGGCTTGAGCCCAAGGTTATTGGCTTGAACAAGGGGTCACTTGCTCTGCTGTAGCCCCCTGGTCAAGGTACATACGAGAAAGCAATCAGTGAACAACTAAGGTGCCACAACAAAGAATTGATGCTTCTCATCTCTCTCCCTTCTTGTCTTTCTGTCCCTCTCTCTGTCTCTCTCTCTGTTTCTATCACAAAAAAAAAAAAAGAAAAGAAAAGAGAGAAAGAAACCCTGGCAGGATGTCTCAGTTGGTTAGAGCATCATCCAAATATGCCAAGATTGCAGGTTCCATCCCTGGTCAGGGCACATGCAAGTTTATGGATGCATAAACAAGTAAAACAAATCAATGTTTCTCTCTCTCTAAAAATAAATAAATAAATAAATAATTTTTAAAAGAAAGAAAGAAAGGACTTAGGTTCTTGATAATATTGTTGAGTCACTGAATTAACCAACAGCCTCACCTTGAGACTTCTTGTTTTGTGACACAATAAATAAACAAACACACTTACTGTTTAGGCCATTTTTAAGTTGAGTCTTCTGTTATTTGAAGCCCAAACCCTCTTGTAAAAAGGGTGGAAAAGCCCCCAGAGGTCAGGAAATAGACCTAGTCTGGGATACATGGGCTTCAAGGAACAGCTGGAAAGAGTAAGAAACCTTGGTCTGGTGGGGTCTGCTCCTCACCCATCATCATAGTGAGCCCAGTACAGCTGGGGGGTTCTTCTCACCTTCTCTGACCTCCCTACCCTCACCTGCTCTCAGGATTTATTCTCAGGCTTCTGGTGACAATTAGCTAAGAGAAAACACAGGAAACTCAGCACAGTGCCTGACACATAGTAAGAGCTCAATAAGGCTCTAGTGCTACCTCACCTGGCCCTAGTGAGGATAACCTGGGCCTGAACCATGTGAGGTACAGGGAGAAGAGGGAACAAAATTCAGAAATCTGTAGTAAGTAGATTTCGGGACTATAGATGATTGATGGCACCAAGGACTCAGGTTTGGGTGACAATGTGGATGGGATTGCTTCTTAGATTTTGGCAAAGATTACAGGCAGTATGTTTTTATCACCAGGTAGATGCTGGTAGAAGGAGATAAGTAACATGGAAGGAGGAGCAGTTTGGGGGAATAAAAAGAAGAGGATAAGCTGGGTTTGAGGTGCTTGTGAGCAGTGTAAAGTGGTGGACAGGAGCAAGGGTTCTGCCACCAACTAGTTCTGCAATATGAGCAAGTTACCACCTCTCTCACAGGCTCAGTGTCCTCATCTGTAAAACAGAATTTCTAAGAATACTTACCTCATTATTTGCTGTAAAGACTGAATGAAACAAAGTATTCAATGTGTTTAGCATAGTGCCTGGCACATAGTAGATGCCCATTAAGTCATGATAATTTTGATCATCCGGTCTCATCTGCCTAGACAGGAAGCCTCGTGCTGGACTACTGCTGCTACAGTTCTAAGGATAGATGACATGCATCGCAAGATCACACTTCGGCTTCTCCTGCCTCAAGCAGGATGTTCCCCTACAGAAAATTTCCTCTTCTTTTTCTTTGACCTGGTTCCTCCCTTCCTTCTAGTCTTTACTCTTTCCTCCCTCTTCAGGAAGCCTTCCTTGACTAATGCCTCCTCCTTCCCTGCCAACCTCTCCACAAGCCTTCCTGGAGGGGTTGGCCTCCTAACCAGAGCTCTATCCACTCCCTTCTATTGCCCACCCCTCAATCAGGACCACTCCAATTCAGATATGATCTGGACCCAAGAGGACGCTTGCCCAGGAGGGGAAGGGTGCCTAATCTAAACCACATCTGCATGAGAGCTCAGAAAGGGATGGGGGGCTGGTGAGGAGACCACCAGCTAGAATGGCTGCAGACAGGCCAGTTAAATCCTTGACCTATGATTTAAGGGGCAGGGCATAGTTCAATAAAGCACTCCAGGCTGAGTCCCAGCTCATTCACACATGATGGGCATCTGTGTCAGGGGGCTGGAAGGGAGGAGGGCCATTTTCCCCAAGATCCCCTTGCAGTCATTCCCAGTGCTTAAGGCATATTTCAGAGCACCCACAAGCCCTATCAGTATCAGTGCAGAACCCCTCTCTGAGAAGTGAACTGGGAAAGTGGGAGCGGGGAGGGAGGGAGGTAGATCAGGGAAACGGGAGAGCCATGGGACCCATGGAATCACAGTTCAAGGCAGATTCATAGGCTCAATAAGGCTCCTGTCCTTATTATCACAGAGCCCTTTGTTAGATGCTCAGACTCAGCAGCTTTGCCAGGAGTTCCCAGGTCCTCTAGTCTCTGCTCCCCTCCTCCTCCCTTGGAATTTCCTCCCAACTGGGCCCTACTGGGATTTGGGGGGGGGGGGGTTAAACGGCAGGAGTGATGGATGGAATCCCATGTGCCAAACCTGCAGAGATTTCCCTAGCCATAAATGCCAGTCAGTCCCCGGAGGAGAGCCAAGCCTGGGCCCAGCTTTTAGCCAGACGCCCACCTCCACCTACACTGGGTCGCCCCACCCGCCAGCGCCCGGATTTGCCCACTGGCAATGCTATGCTAATGAGATGCAAAACAAGGCGAGACAGCTGTTGGGACAGGCTAACGCAGGAGACTTTGCCCACCCAATCCAGGGCCTCATGCCTGCTTAGTCCCCACCCATAAATCAGTTGGGTCAGCACTTAAGGCTCCTGACTAATTGCCTCAACTGGGCTGGCTCCTCCGGGCTCAGGTCGCCCGCATTAAAATTCAATCAGGCCTAGAGCTGAGCAATTAAATATTCATTGGGAGAGTTTCCCCGAAACCAGGCTGGGGGATGGGGGTAGATTAGGGTGGAAGAACAATCCCAATCCCTAGGACCCCCAGCTCCAGGGGAGGCCTTTCTACCGCTTTCTCCCATCTCCAACTACTGCTGCCTGATTTCCATTCTGCTGGGCCTCTTATCTCTCTAGAAGTCCCTAAACCCTCTCTAGAGACTTCTGGGAGATTGGCCTACCCTGAAAAAGGAATGAGTGTCAAACTATGCCGAGGTACTGCCCTAATTCTCCATCCTGTATCCCCTCCATGCCTGGTCACCTCACCTCTCAGACACCTTACCCAGTGACCACTATGGGCCCCTGTCAATGCTGGAACCCTAGGTCCCACCAGAAGTGGAATAGCTCCAGGGCACAGATGGTTTCATTCTCAGCAGAGGCCAGGAGAGACCCCTAGGTCCCTGGCTCTGTTGCTTTTGCCCGGGGCTTTCTTGGGATTTCACTGACCATCTTTACCATGGTTTGAGAGAGCTTCAGGCTGGGCAGCATGGTTTTGTTTTTGTTTTTTTGTTATTGTTGTTGTTCTTTGGTATTTTTCCGAAGTTGGAAACGGGGAAGCAGTGAGACAGACTCCCCGCATGCGCCCCCGACTGGGATCCACCCGGCATGCCCACCAGGGGGCAATGCTCTGCCGCAATCAGAGCCATTCTAGTGCCTGAGGCAGAGGCCACAGAGCCAGCCTCAGCGCCCAGGCAAACTTTGCTCCAGTGGAGCCTTGGCTGCGGGAGGGGAAGAGAAAGACAGAGAGGAAGGAGAGGGGGAGGGTTGGAGAAGCAGATGGGCGCTTTAACTGTGTGCCGTGGCCGGGAACCGAAGCCGGGACTCCTGTACGCCAGGCGGACGCTCTACCACTGAGCCAACCGGCCAGGGCCAGCATGGATTTTGTGTTAGAAGAGGGGGCTCTGTGCAGCCCTCCTCTCCTTTCCCCTTCCCCCAGGAATGCAGCCTGTCCATGCTCCTGGGCCCAGGGCCTGATGCTAAGCAGGCTACCTGGAAGTTCTCAAGGAGGGTACCCAAGGGGAGGGGGCTGGACCTGAGGGCCTAGAGGGGGCCATTGCGAGTATCCAGGACTTAAACAGGAAACACACACCCCATACACACATATGTACCCAGTATAGCTGGAAGGTTATTAAGAGAGTTTAATGGGTGGCATGACTCAAAGGCTGGAGTGAGCCCCTCAAATAAGGACTGGAAGTATTTTTAGGTCCTCCATGTTGTATCAAAACATCTTATGACTAACCTCAGTCCTTGGGCTAAGAGGTGTTTGAGTTAAAGGGAAGAGAAAGCACCAAGAAATTGCTAGGAGAGACCTGTTTTCCTTCCCAGTTTTTATAGTGAATTCTCAGGAGCAAACTACCTGCTCACAGGGCTCTTTTCCTGCCCTTTGGACTATTCCCTGCTCTGGAGCCTGAGGTCCTGCAGGAAATGAACCCTGTGAGACATCAGGGTGGGTAGGACTGCCAGCGCCATGGAGTACCCTACAAATACTGCAGGGGAGAGATGAGCTGAGGGCACCAGTTTCTGTAAGCCAGAAGCAGCTCAGGGCTCCAAGAGGGGTGTGAGGTTCAAGAGAAACTGTATGAGGGAACACTGGAAAGGACTTCTTATTCTGTTATTCTGAGAGCATCAACTCTTGGTCCAGCAGGAAGCCTAGAATTTTTGCCAGAGAACCCATACTCCCCCAGGGCTTAGCTGCTATCCTAGCAGGAAATGGGGGGCCCACCAGAAGCACCCCTTCTCTAGGAATCAGACAGGCCCCAGACCTGGGTACAGGGCAGTATGTGTCTGGCAGCGATTAGCAGGGGAGCTGGGGCTGGGAGGCCTTGGGCTTCAAAGGGTCAGGAGTGACCTGAGCCAAGTGTCCAGATTCCAAGCCAGTCATCACAGGCAGCCCAGGACTCCAGCTCACCCACGTGTGGTTCCCATTAGGGCTGGCTGGGGTCTTCCTGAAGGCCGAGCGGATTCCTGAGCCCCTCCTCCAGTGGCCCTCCCTCTTCCGGGCTGTTTGAAATGTCTTACTCAGTTTCTAGGGGTGGCCTGCCAGAATGCAACCTTAGGGATTTACAGGGGCATCCCACTCCACAGGGCCTCCCCCCCACTCAATGATGTGTTTGCACTCCCTTAAAGGGGACAAAAAGATAGGGGACAAACTTCCAACCCCGCAGGGAAGGCTACTCCCTGAAGACCCCTACACCTGGGCCTGGGAGCTTTCCCTCCTCTCTGGGTCAGCTGCCTACCTCGGTTCAGGCCTCAGTCCCCTTAGCCTGAATGCTGGCAGCTGTCCCCATGGAGGCCATTCCTCCATAATGTCCCTAAGTGGATGGCCTAAAACCCAGGCCTATTTTTCAGATTATTTCCCTCCTTGCAAAATTTTCAATAGCTTTTAAGTAATTGGGCAGCACTTGCTGTGTGTGTCCCCAGAGATGTTTGTGCTGTGTGTGTGCTTTGGGCACACTCACCCTTTACAGTTTTAAAAAATAGTTGTCAGCATTTAAAAACCAGGAGGTAACCCATGAAAACCTACATTTCTAATTTTCCTTGAAAATATCTGACAGCAGTAAGCTCACGAGCCTGCATGGCAGCGACTGGCTGGAGCGAAGTAATTATTCGGCCTCCAGAAAGGATTTATGGGGCTTACATGTGCGCTGCAGTTCCCACCAACTCCTATTATCTCCCAGGTATGAGGCACAGATAAGCAAATGGCCTTCTTAGCACCGGTCTGGCACTGACCCCTTATCTTACTTCCAGTCAGCTTCACTCCTTCCATCTATGTGTGTTCCTGTCTGTTCCTGCCTCTCTGTCCTCACTTGCTACAACAAACCCTTGGTCTGCCATATGCGTCACTTCAGACACCCACTTTCTTATCCCAGACAACTTCTCCTCTCCAACACTCTTGCTCCAGGCGCAGGAAACTTCTCACTCTTCCCCAGACATGTCTTACCTTCAAGTTCCCAAGTCCTCTCCACACTTCTTCTGCCCAGATCACCACATCTTCTCTGGTGCCCCTGGTGAGCTTCTATTTCTCTTTCAAGACCCAGCTCAGAAACCATTGATCTTTTTCCCCAGAAAGTGTCCCCTCAGGTGTCCAATGGTCCCTGTTGTGAACCGTAAATGGTAAAAAGCCATTGTAGATAGATTTGAGGCTTAGCAAAAGGCTAAATTCTCCCCCCTTCACCTCCATATTGGCTATGATGCTGAGTATTTGCACCCACTTCACTTGCTTCCTTGAGTTGCTGGAAGCAATTTACATGCCCTTCCTCTGACTCTTTGTTTGTTTCAGATGTTGGTAGATTTCACTAATGCATCCTGTTTATTCCTTGGGAGGGGTTCCTGTTTTAGCCTTGGATGTGTAACTTTGTATCAAGGACTTCCTTGATTTGCATATGGCTATATAATAAAGCAAACTGGGGCTATGGGGCACTGGGATATTGCTATTGACATTCGAAGAGGTCTCCCGGTCCCATTTTTTCTTGATGAGTATGTTTCCTTAATTCCACAACGTTATTAGGAGCCGTGCTGGTCCGTGGCAGGTCCCTATGATTCTGATGGTCTCACACTGTGTGTCCCCTCCTTGCAGTGAGAGTCCCTCTACAGCTGGCTGACAGCAGGCCAGCTTGGCCTCCCTAGGGTTCATCTGTGTTGAGGAATCCAGCTACCAGTTGGGGTGGATGGTTGGATGAGGGAATTGTAATTCAGCCAACCCTGGAGCTGGCCTCTGTGGCAAACACAGGTTTGCTGAAGTTGGCAGTTTGCAGGAGGGGGAGGCAGCAGGCATTCTGTGTCACAGGAGAGGTCCTGGGACCTAGGCAGGAAGGACATCTCCGTCACCAACAGACCTTGGCCTGAGGAGGTGGGGCCAGGGCTTGGTTTAACTGGGAACCTAATCTTCTTAGGATCAGCTGTGCTTCTGTACCAGGGGCATTGATCAGAACTCTGGCAGTGGGTGTGAAGATGTGTAAGTGTCTGGGGGAGTAGCTCTCTACCCAAGGCAGTGGGGTACTCTCTTATGCCCTATAAACTCTCCCAATGCCCCAGTGCTTTCTCCCTCACCTCCTAAAGCTGATGTTGCAGAGACCCCGACCTAGGAGACAGCCTTGAAACCAGCCATGTTGCTCCCTTGCCTCCTGTCCCTAGGTCACTCTCCCTCTTTCTCAGTAGTAAGGTGACCAACTGTTGTACAATGAAAAGGAGGACAAAAATAAATTGAAGAAAACAATATTGTAAATAAAAGAAAATTTTTATTAATTGCAACAATAATACACTATAATATGATAAATGCATAATAAAACATTTGTAATATTTTATATTACAATTATGCTTACATGCCTATTAATTTTTAATAATTGTAAGAAAAATACTCATTTAGTAAAACTAAATATCAATCAAAACCACTAATTTGGAGTGATATTTGGGTGTATTTATCACTTTCTAATTAAAAAACATGTTTTATGCAACTATTTAATCAAAATGCATTATTAATAGATATGGTTTGAGGTTAGAGTTCCACTTTAAAACTCAAATTTCGGGAAAATACTTGTAAATAAAATTGTATGTATTTGGAAATTATTAAATAAATAATGAATTAATAAAACGTGAATTGTGCTTACCTGTCTATGATTGAATATTCACTGAGAGAAATAATCGTGAGTCTACAATGTCATATGTGCCATCTCATGTTTCAGTAAGAAGTGCACAAAGCCATTTGCGAGCTCTGTATATCACGTGCTCTTTCAAGGTCTCCCCTGTGGAGCGCATGCCTCTCACAATCATGTCTCCCTGCACTGTAATGATGCACTGTACTGATCCTTGACGAATCGTCATGTCAATACAAATACGCCCCATCACACGCAATGGATCTACTCTGCATGGATAGAATATGGACATTTACAGATTGTTTCTTCCAATATCGAAAAAGAGGACATGTAGGAGGACACTTTTTGAGGGAGAATGGAACTTACAAAAGAAGGACTGTCCTCCCTAAAGGAGGACGATTGGTCACCTTATCAGTAGAGTCCTTGCTTCCTCTTGGTTCCCAGCAGTCACTGCACCTTTCTCAGGGCCCAATCAACCCCTATCAGCACTCCCCTGTCCCAGGAGCTCCCGAAGGCAAGAGATGGGCCTGGTATCGCCAGGATGAGCAACTCGCCCTCGGTGAAACCACTCAAGAAGTAGCTTCTATGGTGTCCTGATATTACAGACCAGTACACAACCCTGAGCGCTTAAAGCAGCTGGGTGGGAATTTCAGCCGCTATGCCTGAGAGCCATATTGCGTCTCTGGTCGCAGCGCCTCCTCCACACGGGTTCCAGGCTATGGCCTTGGGTTTCCCCCTTCACTCCCACACACAACAGTCACATCCTCCTGTTTAGAAATCGATGCGTCAATATCCCAAAGCAAGCGTCAACCACCGACCAGCGTCAGCATGTGTGAGTTCAGGAGGGACGGACCCAGGATCTTTCATAAGTACGACTCTTCCAGGAGCAGAATCTGAACATTGAGATTCTGTCTTTTAACACTGTGCGACTCCAGCTGGGGATCACCTCCGCCCTGCCCGCCACAGAAAGGGAGGGGGTGACGTTCTCAGGGCTCCCCAACACTCGTCCCAAGGCGAGCTTGCGGGTGACCCCCAGCTAGCATACCCGGGTGCTGGTGGTGCGCGTAAGAGGGGTCGTTAGCGCGTCTCAGCCCCTCCCCCAGGCTGAGGTGGAGGGGACAAGGAGGAGGAGGAGGAGGGAGCAGTTGGCAGCAATTACCACTCAGACTCTCGTCCCCAGAGGTAGCCGGAAGCGGGAAGATCAGCTCTTTGGCTTTGGAGGGCCTGGGGGCGGTGGTCTTTGCAGCCCCGCAATTCAGCGGGGGAGGGGGCGCAAGCCTAGGAAAGGACTTCCGTCCTCCAAGAATGGGGCTGAGAGATTCCTTTAGGAAAAGCCACATACCCAGTGGTGGGATTCAACTGGTTCCCACGGGTTTGGCATAACCGACACCTAATTTTTTAAGTTCAGCGAACTGGTTGTTAAAATGGCACTTGTAATCAGGGTTCTCTCTAAGGTGGGTGCCTGGGCAGCTGCCCAATGCAGAAATCACAAATCTACATTCCTTCCTCTTTTTTAATGTTCACCTGCACAACAGTGTATTCTAAGTGCTGGTAGTAATGTTCATTCCATCTGTAGGTGAAGAAAATTGCAATGAGGATGCCAATCAAGAAGCAATATGGAAATATCTTAAACAGCAGTTTTATTGTTTTTGTCAGGTATTATTTAATATTTTTCATTAATATTTTAAAATTCTTAAAATCTAGTTTTGTGTACCTCTTTTATTGTTTTTTGTTTTTTGTTTTTGTTTTTCTGTATTTTTCTGAAGCTGGAAACGGGGAGAGACAGTCAGACTCCCGCATGCGCCCTATCGGGATCCACCCAGCATGCCCACCGGGGACGTTGCTCTGTTGCCAGAGCCACTCCAGCGCCTGGGGCAGAGGCTGAGGAGCCATCCCCAGCGCCTGGGCCATCTTTGCTGCAATGGAGCCTCCCTGCGGGAGGGGAAGAGAAAGACAGAGAGGAAGGAGAGGGGGAGGAGTGGAGAAGCAGATGGGTGCTTCTCCTGTGTGCCCTGGCTAGGAATCGAACCCGGGACTTCTGCATGCCAGGCCGACACTCTACCACTGAGCCAACCGGTCAGGGCCTCTTTTATTGTTCTTATTTCAGGATTACGTGCATGATATAATAAACTACCTTTGGGTATATCTTTTTTATATACTTAAAATAGTCATTAGTGCAGAGAACTGGTTGTTAAATAATTTGAATCCCACCACAGCACCCCCTCACCCCTCCCCCGGCCACTCCCTTCCCCTGCCTCTGCTCCCCTAGTTGTGTCAGGACCATGAACCAACAAGCTCCTTTGTTGCTGTAGGTCTCCAATCCCGAGGATTTTCTGGTTGGGCCAGTGGTCCAGGCTGGAGAGAGGGAAGCTGTATGGTTTTACAGGTTTTATCTAAACAAGAGTTAAGAGGAGGGGATGAATGGCATCTGAAATCTAAGCCTTGGGCCTTGCAGGTGCTGACTCGTTCTGGAGGAAGGCAGGGCACCTTTCTCACAAAGGGCTCAAATGAGCTAGCCTGGACTGCCCCTGCTTTAGCACTGCTGACTACAGAGAGGGGCTGAGCAAATGGCTGGAGCTGGCCTCTGTGGGTTAGGGGCAAGGCCAAAGAGGCAGGAGGACTCTTGTGGCCCAGGACAGAGACAACTGGACCAACTGGGCTTCCCTGGCTTTTCCTCTCTTCCTAAATTCCTCTCCCATCCTCCTCCCTGTTGTCCAATCCATTAGTAAATTTTGTCCCTTCTGTCTCTAAGATACATCCTGAATTAGCTCCGGTCCCCCACCCCCATTCAATGCCCAACCCCCCATTGGTGGTACAGTGTACAGCCGCAAGGCTCCTATCTGCTCTTCTGGCTCCCCAACAGTGAATTCACACAGCTGCCAGGGCGACCTTTAAAAATACAAATAAGAACAAAACAAAACAATTCAGGGCATGTCACTCCCTGCTTAACAACCTCCTATGGCTTCTCTTGGAAGAAAGCCCCACTTCTTACCTTGGCCCCTGCCTATCCAACCTCTCCTCCATCATTCTCCCCTCTGCCCAGATGCTGCTCACACTGGCTGCCTTTCTGTTTCTTGGACTTGACAAGCTTTTCCCCACCTCTGGCCGTGGCCTTGCTGGTCCCTTTGCGTGGAATATTCTGCCCAGATTCTTCTAAGAGATGTCACCTCCCCATTAACCCTGACCACAATACTAAAGCAGTCCCACACCTGTCTGCAGAATCTATTGTGTCACTTATCCTTATCTCTTTCTTCTATAACCACTTTCTGTAATTATCTTCTTTATTCATTTGGTTTGTGATCTGTTTCACTTACCAGAATGCCAGCTACATGAGTGCGGTCCCTGGTCTAGCTTGTTCTCTGCTAGCACAATGTCTGACACAAACCCAGGCGGTGCTCAACATACTCCATACATTTAAGGAATGCAGGAGGCTCTTGGGGAACCAACTGAACACTAGTCTATCTGGTCTCCCTAGGGGTTACTCCCCAGGAGGGGCTGGCTGAATACCCCTGTATTCACCTGTGTTCACCCAAATGCCTAGGCTTAGTAGCCAATGCTTATTGAGAATTTACAATGTGACAGGCATTATTCTAAGTGCTGTAAATGGCTAAACTAATTTTAATTTGCACAATAAAGTAGATACTAATATTCTCAATTTACAAGCAGAGACTTACCAGAACACACACAAGAATGTATAATCATTCAGCAAACACACAGGTGCATCGTAAGAATTGATTTATTAATTATTATTGTACAACAGATAGATGGTTGAAGTGAGTGAGTATATGGTTAAGCTGGGGGCATTTAGTAACTATTGCAGGAAGATGGAACAGAACAGAATAATAGGAAAGGTCCATGGAGCATGTGTGTGTGTGTAGGGGGCATGGGGCTAGTTTGAGCAAGGGTGAGTAGAGGAGAAAATTTTGGTCACAGCTCGTGCTCTGGGTCCCTATGGCACTTATGATGCAGATGTGGTTGGAGGCAAGGGCCTGGGTCCTGGAGTCCTGCCACCCACCAGAGGGGGACCATAGGCAACCAGTTACCCTCTCAGAACCACATTAGCAAAATGCTGGGAAGGCTTACATAATACTAACTCCCAGAGCCACCGCCAGGATTAAATTTTAAAATGCTCATGAAAGTGCTTCATCAGATGCAGAGGGCTTGCTGGTGAAAGGGACCAGCAAAGGGAGGCAGGCTGCCAACCTAGACAGATGAGGTTAGAGCTGGGCTTTGGCTCCTCCTGAGTTACAGCCCACTGCTATATGCCCTTCCAGGGTGGGCCAGGACTTACCACTTGTTGCCTCCTCTGTACTTGGCCTGGCACAGAATTAGTACTCTATGAGTTGAGAAACTACGTATGTTTTTTAAAAATTATTTGATTTTTTTAGAGACAGAGACAGACAGACAGAAATATCAATTTGCTCCTTTATGTGCCCTGACTGGGGATCCAACCCACAACCTTTGCGTATGGGAATGCTGTAACCAGCTGAGCTATATAGCCAGGGCGGGACTACCTATGTTTGTTGAGTGAGTGTCTGAGTGAAGGAATGATCAGGAGATGAGTAAGAAAAGGAGAATAAATATATGAGTGAAAGATGGTATGGCCTGACCAGGCAGTGGCACAGTGGATAGAGCATTGGATTGGGATGTGGAGGACCCAGATTTGAGACTCCGAGGTCGCCAGCTTGAGTGCAGGCTCATCTGGTTTGAGCAAAGCTCACCAGCTTGGACCCAAGGTCACTGGCTTGATCAAGGGGTCACTCAGTCTGCTGTAGCCCCCAGTCAAGGCACATAGGAGAAAGCAATCAATGAACAATAAGGTGCCACAATGAAGAATTGATGCTTCTCATCTCTCTCTCCCTTCCTGTCTATCTGTCCCTCTCTGTCTCTCTCTCTGTCTCTGTCACACATACACAAAAAGATGGTATGAATAAAGCAGGGACTAGAGACCCCCTCTGCACCTGTGCCTTAGTTTCTTCATCTGTAAAAGACAGTGGTAAGAGTTGGCCCGCCTTTCTCTCTGGGCTCCAGGGTGGATGGGCTCCAGTTGGATCAGATGAGATGGGGCAGGTCCTATATAGAGGCCACCCCTTGCTCTCCTTAAAGGCTGAAGTGACTGATGCTCCCCTCCCCCACATTCCTATCCCCTATAATTTATAGATTCCTCCTTGTCCTGCACAAAGGCCTTCTAGGGAAGGAGGTGGGGTGGGTGAGAAGACTAAGGAATTAAAAAGTCAGAGGCTGAGTAACAGCCGGCCACACCCGAGGCCCCATAAATCTGCCTGGGCTCCCTGTAACATGGACTTCCTGTGCCTTCACACCCGGTGGGCTAGCAGGGCTCCTGCCACAGGGATGAGCTCATCCCCCAAGCAGCTCCTACAACAAGGGAGGTGTGTGTGGGCCTGAGAATGGGTGGGGGGTGAATCCTGTTGCTTTCTCCCTTGCCGTTACAAAGGCCTTCCTCCCATCTCAGCTCTGCTCCCTCACATGCCCCCTCATTTTAGTCTGCTACTGTGGGTTCTCGGCTGAAAAACTAGCTTCCTGCCGGCATCCTGAGTGCCTTGGTGAGGAGGTCTAGACTCCGGGAAAACAGCCTCCTCCCCCACTCCAGCCTCTGGGGAGAGGGTGGAGGCCGAGAGTAGAACTGGCAGATGGTGCAGTGTTAACAGATGACATGAAAAACAAAATTACTTAGCTACTCTGTCCCTCCATCTTCCCCCATGGAAAGGGATGGCCTTCAGACTGAAAAGACAATGATGTCAGTTGGAAGGATTGGGGAACAAAGGGGGAGAGAAGCTACAGGACACAGGGGACCACACAACAGTACTCGACAGACCTGGCTTGGAGTCCCATCTCTGCCACTCACTGGCTGGGTGATCTCAAGTAGGTTCATTAACCTCTCAGAGTCTCTCTTTCCCCATCTATAAAATGGGTCAATGAAAAATCCTGCTTTACCTTCTCACTGACTTTTATAATGATAACATGGATTTTTGTGTGTTTGTAAAATGGGCTTTACAACTTGTGAAGGTATAAGAGGTCACTTATAAACCAAAAGTGCCATCCCCTTAATTGTCTGTAAAATCATTTTAAAACCCTTTTTTTTCATATAACAAAGTAGAATAATGTAGAAAACATCACAGAGCATCACAAGTTTTGTAAAACTTTGCTTTTAATGAATGTATGCTCATGTGTCCTGGGTAGATGTATTTAGTATAAGTGATGGTCAAGAAACATTTTGAGTAGGAGACATTCTTCAGTGATATCTCCAAAAGGGAATGGTGGAAGGATGGAGCAGCTCAGTGTTAGGCTGGTGGAGACAGGTGGAAGGGCTTACTCAGAACCTACCTAACTGCCCTCCCAATGGGTATCAGGCTCTCTCTGCTTTGTAAGGTGCCTTGGCCTGAATCCTGAATGACACACCTGTTACGTTATTTACACTGCTCCTTCAGCAGGGCCCTGAACTGAGCCAGAAAAAAAAGGACTAGTCAGTGAGAACCTTGACCACCTGTGCCTGGACCCCTCCCCCCACAAATCAACTAAGTGCAAAAGGATCTGCAAACAGGTATAATGTACTGGTGATCAGGACCTCCCATCTGAACTTCACCCATGACCCTCATCTCCACCCCCTCCCCAAGGGCCATAGTCTAGTAAGGGTAAGCTTGTCAGAGGGTCCTAAATCAATCTCAGACTTCCCTGGCTGGCATTGAGTTACAGAGCTGTGGGTTTTGTGATGTAAATAATGGTTGGGGAGGAGGGGACATGACCCATGGCGGGTCACATGGGACCCCCAGAAGGGGTCAGAGCCAGGGTCAGAGGCCATCTTCTCCATCCTTCTGGGTCTCATCCCATGTCTGGTCCTGAAGCTGGAGTAAGCCAGTTCCCCACTGACTGTTGGCCCCAGCTGCACCTGCCACCAGGCCTATAAGGTAGAGAGGGAGCAAGGCAAAAAAAAAGTTCCTGGAAGAAAGGGCAGGGGGATGAGATAACAGTACCTCTGGTTCCTTAAAGAAGTTAGGTCTGTGCTCCAAACCAAACTCAAAAGTTCGCTGAGCTCTTTCTCTGTGGATGTGCCACCTCACTCTCCCCAAACTCTTCTTCTGTTTAAATTCCACAAGTCAACACCTGCAAATCCCAGCCCAGAGGATTATGAGATGGCTGGAGATAAGGCGTGGCAGTTAGAGAGCAAAGGAGAGAATCAAGCAGGGCCCCAGATGATACGTGTTATCGAGAGACTGCAGAGGGAGTTCGAGTGGCAGCACGATGGAAGGATCCTGACAGTGAGATGGAAAAGGTCAAATATTGAAAAGATAGAAAAAAATGCAAAGTAAGACAGACAACCGATGGACAGCAGAGGGCAATGAAGACAGCAACGTTGAAAAGAAACTGGAATGGCAAGAAAGGAGCATTCTGAACTCCCCTGACATCCCAGCAGCTAAGAGGTCAAAAAGAGAAAACCTGGCTCTGGCCAGTGGTGCAGTGGATAGAGGGCCATCCTGAAGCACTGGTCTAGCCGGCTTGATCCCTGCGCTGCCAGCTCAACCTCAAGGTCACCAGTTTGAGACCTTCTCAGGGCACATATAAGAGACAATCAGTGGGTACACAACTAGGTGAACAATGAGTTGATATTGATGTTTCTCTCTCTCTCTCTTTCTTTTTCTCTCCTTCTCTATCTCCTTTGTTCTCTCCCTCGCTCTCAAAAAAAAAAAAAAAAAAAAAAAAAAAGAGGATAAGCTGTATAATTCCTTTACTGTTACTCCTTAAGGCACCACACTAAGACTCCAGAAGACAGGGACCCAGGATGTCAGCCATTCGTTTACACATTAACCAGCAATCCACTCCTCTACCAGAGTCAGTTCTGTCAGCAGATACATACACAGGGAGAGTCAAGACTGGCCTGAGGAATTGGGCAGAGGGTAGGAAGGGACCAGCAGTGTCCTCCTGAGGACAGAGGCCTGTATAGAGCACCTGGGAACTACATCTCAGCCTATGGAAGGTACAAAAAACCTCCAAACCTGAATAACTAATCAGGTTGGCTACAGCTAATCTACAGAAATAACCTTGCACTTTGTGCGTTGGACCAAAGATGGGACTCCCTCTCCCCTCTTCTGCACTGGCCCTGCCAAGACCCTCCCCCTACATCTGACCCCAAAAACGCTCTGCTATAAGCATCAACACTGACAGGTGTGGATGCTCTCCCAATTCCTGTCCCAGGCTGCCACCTGCTGGCTAAGAGTGGCCTTCCAGAAACAGGACTCAGAGGCTAGAGCTTGTCTGTATTAAACCAGAGGTAGCATCTCTAGACTTGAGGGAAGAGAATTTGAAAAGCAAAACGTGATATCCCTGTTTACCTAGCTAGATGTCCCGGGGGCCTCTCAGCACCAAGTGAAAATCTCCAGTGTCTTTACCGTCGTTCCTGAGTGGTGCTAGGGGCTCTCAGGCCACAAGAGAGACTGTTAGAGAACTCACATTTCCTGAGTGGCTGAAACTGTGCTATATACAGTAGAGAGAAATGACCAAGGTAAGGGGAACAGCTAAGATTGAGATTAATGATAACTAGTGTGAAAAGCACAAAAGCCAAAATATGCACCTGACACAGGCAGGTTTCAATCAATAGTTATTGAGTGAATAAGTGAAGTACAGAAATAGCACTGAGGAGTGACAAACTGAATACAGAAGTTGGGGAAAAAGAGAAAGAAATGGAAATGTTTCTGATTCTTTTCTTTTTTCCTTTTGTTATCAAGTGATAATTAAATCTTGGTGGAGAATTCAAACCTTATACAAGTTTAAAAAGCAAAATGTGTATGTCCCCTTTCGCCTCACAGCTATTCACCTCCTTAAGTTAGCCACTGCCAGCATTGCAGTGAGCCCCATTCTTGGCTACACATCAGAATCACATGGGGAGATTTTTAAAAATTCTGTTGCCCAAGCTACACCCCAGACCAATTACCTCAGATTCTCTGGGATGAGTTCCAAGCATCACTACTTTTTAAAAGTCCCTAAGTGATTATTATGCTGAGCGGCTAATGTTGAGAACTACTGCTCTAGCCCTTTCTAAGCACTTATATACACGTAAGCAGCCAATCACACACACACAGACACACACACACACAGCAGTATATTTATATTACATTGAGCTTTTTTCTCCACAATTAACATCTCAGATATTTTTAGAGCAGTCCATACGAATCTAATTATTTTAAAACTCTTTTTTTTTAATTTTTAATTTTATTTTTTTTACAAAGACAGAGAGAGAGTCAGAGTGAGAGATAGACAGGGACAGACAAACAGGAACGGAGAGATGAAAAGCATCAATCATCAGTTTTTCGTTACGCATTGCAACACCTTAGTTGTTCATTGATTGCTTTCTCATATGTGCCTTGACCATGGGCCTTCAGCAGACCGAGTAACCCCTTGCTTGAGCCAGCGACCTTGGGTCCAAGCTGGTGAATTTTTGCTCAAACCAGATGAGCCCGTGCTCAAGCTGGCGACCTCGGGGTCTCGAACCTGGGTCCTCTGCATCCCAGTCCGATGCTCTATCCACTGCGTCACCGCCTGGTCAGGCTGAATCTAATTATTTTAGAGGCATAATGTGCATGTGCATATTTTTCAAGCCCTACCTCTATTGATGAACATTTGAGTTCTTTCTAAATTTCTTTTTCACTATTGCAAACAATGCTGCAAAGTAGATACAGTATATCTTTGCTCGCATATGCAAGTACTGTTGGGGGAAAGATTCTAAAAGAATTTATGGGTTGCCTGACCTGCGGTGGCACAGTGGATAAAGCATCAGCCTGGAACGCTGAAGTTGCCAGTTCAAAACCCTGGGCTTGCCTGGTCAAGGCACATATGGGAGTTGATGATCCCTGCTCCTATCCCCCTCCTCTCTAAAATTGAATAAATAAAAATAAAAATAATTTCTGGGTTAATGTGTATGTACATTTGTTATTTTGATAGATACTGTCAAATGCTTTCTGAAAATACTTCACCAATTTACATTCCACCCAACAGGGTGAGCTCTTAATATTATTGTTTAATTTTTGCTAAGCTGATGGGCCAAAAGTAATATTTCATTATTGTTTTAATTTGCCTTTTCCTGCTTATTTGTAAGATTATGCATCTTTTCATATATTTCTTGGTCATTTGTATTCTATTAATTGTCATGTATTTTGCCCATTTTCTTATGAGATTTTTAACTTAATTAGGATTAGAGGAAATTCTATTTCTAAGAATATGACTAGTTGGACTGATCTTTCTGAGTGCTAGTTAAAATAGAAATGTAAATTATTTCAAAAGCATTGAAGAGCTGGATAGATAGGGGAACACAATCTAAGGGAAGGCAGAAACTCAGGGAAGCAGAACAAGAAATCTACTTACGTAAGGAATTTAGTTTATAGTGGTCAGGACTGGTGTTACCTCGAAGTGCTTGGCAGAAGCAAAGTTGTGTTCTCTATAAAAACAAAAACACTTTCATCCTTAGCCTCAAGAAATTTCCAACAAAAATTTTCAGGGAAAATAAATATATCATAGTAAAAAACAAACAAAACCTCCCATTAAACACAAAAGGTAAAAAGATTATCAGCAAGATCCAGCCCACCTAGATAGGATTACCTCCCAATCTATAAATCCTTAACTTAATCTTATCTGTAAAATTCTTTTTGCCATGTAATGTAACATATTCAGAGGTTCTGATGATTAGGATATGGACATCTCTGGGGATCTATTATTCAGCCTACCATAACAATATCAGTTCATTTCATTAGTTTGAAATTGTAGAACTTTAAAATAATTATATGGACAAACTTAACAGCAGATTAGACACAACCAAAGAGAGAATTAGCAAACTGGATGACAGATCCAAAGAAATTATCCAGTCTTGTTGTCATAACAAAGTACCACATAAAGGTGACTTAAACAACAAAATTAATTTTATTGCAATCCTTCCGGCTAGAAGTTCAAGATCCAGGTGCCAGTAGGGTTGGTTTCTGATGAGGACTATCCTTGGCTTGTATATGGCTGTCTTCTAACTACGTCCTTACATGGTCTTTCTACTGTGCTCATATGGGGTGGAGAGAAGGGACAGGGAGTGCACAAGTGCACACTCTGGCATCTCTTCATTTTATTTATTATATATATTTCTTCTTTTTCAAGTGAGAGGAGGGGAGATTGAGAAACAGATTCCTGCATGTTCTCTGACTGGGATTCACCCAGCATCCCCTGTCTGGGGCCAATGTTCTGCCCATTTGAGGCCGTGCTTGCAACTGAGCTATTTTTAGCACCTGAGGCAGAGGCTTCATGGACCCATCCCCAGCACCTGGGGCCAATGAGCTCAAACCTATTGAGCCACTGGCTGCAAGAGGGGAAGAGAGGGGGGATGGGATGGGGTGGAGAAGCAGATGATCACTCTTCCTGAGTGCCCTGACTAACCAAGAATTGAATCCAGGATATCCACGTGCCAGGCCAACGCTCTACCACTGAACAACCAGCCAGGGTGGTGTTTTGTTTTGTTTTTGGTGAGAGGAGGGGAGATAGTGGGGCAGATTCCTGCATATGCCCTGGCCAGGATGCAACCAGCAACCCCATCTGGGGCTGATGCTTGAGTACTGAGCTATTTTTAGTGCCTGAGGCTGATGCACTCCAACATAGCTATACTCAGCGTCCAGGCCCAATGCTCGAATGAATAAAGCCACTGACTATGGGAGGGGAAGAGGGAGAGAAGGGGGAGAGGGAAGGAGGGAGAAGCAGATGGTTGTTTCTTCTGTGTGCCCTGACTGGGAATTGAACCTGGGACATCCATATGCTGGGCCAAGCTCTATCCACTGAAGCAACCAGCCAGGACCTCTTCATTTTTAAAAAATCTTTTGTGTGTGTGTGTGTTTGTGTGACAGAGACAGAGGGACAGATAGGAGCACCTTAGTTGCTCATTGATTGCTTTCTCATGTGTGCTTTAACCAGGGTGAGGCTACAGCAGAGTGAGTGACCCCTTGTTCAAGACAGTGACCTTGGGCTCAAGCTGGTGAGCCTAGCTCAAACCAGATGAGCCTGCACTCAAGCTGGCGATCTTGGGGTTTCGAACCTGGGTCCTCCGTGTCCCAGTCCGACGCTCTATCCACTGCACCATGGCCTAGTCAGGCCTCTTCCTTTTCTTAAAATGACAGAAGTCCTATTGGATTAGGGCCTCACCATATGACCTCATTTAATTTTAAGTATCTTCTTTCATAAAAGCCCTATTTCCAAATACAGTCACATTGGGGGAGTTAGGGTTTCAACTTATGAATTTTAGGGGAACACAATTCAGTCCATAGTAGATCCCTTGCTCACACCATATATAAAAGTAAATTCTGGATGGATTGAAGACTAAAGGTTAAAAATAAAACTGTAAGATTAATAAAAGAAATGAGATCTTTTGTGACCTTGAAGTGGGAAGTTCTTTTTAAACAAGACTCAAAAACACAAAGTATAAGAAGAAATTTTGATAAATTTAACCACATTAAAATTCCAGATTTCTTTCAGTGAAGTTCCCCACAGATAAGCTAAGAGAAAGGTTTATAGTACACTTGCCACATCTAAAACCTATTCAACAATGGGTTTATTAACTAGAATATTAAAAGGAATTCCTGAAGAATCAATTTTTGAAAAAGGAAAATTCAATAAAACATTAAACAAAGATATATAAGTAGGCAATTCATAAGAGGGGAAACAAAATGGCTATCAGGTATTTGGAGAGATGCCTGTCTTATTGAAAACCAGAAAAACCCAATGGGAAATAGCAATATCATTTTATAGTCTTGTACCATTAGATTGACAAAAATTAGAAGGTTGAATAATTACAGGTATTGACCAGGATGTAGGGAGATTTTATGTACTGCTTGTGGATACACTACAAAACAGAGACCAAACTGACAATACCTGGTCAATAACATGTATGTGCCCAATGACCCGGCAATCTCAGAGATGCTATTTTGCAGGTCCACAACTAGATATGTATTGCAGCATTATGTGTAGAGGCAGAAAATTGGAGGCAACCTAGGTGTCAGTCACTGAAAGAGTAGATAAGTAAAATGTGATGGTTGCACTTATGGAATTATATGCAACAGGAAGAAGGGGGAGGAAAGAAAGAGGTAAAAAGATATGCCCCTTGTCCTTTTTTTTTTAATGGGAGATAGAGATACACACAGAAAGAGAGACAGAAAGGGATAGAAAGACAGGAAGGGAGAGAGATGAGAAGCATCAATTCTTCATTGTGGCACCTTAGTTGTTCATTGATTACTTTCTCAAATGCGCCTTGACCAGGGGGCTATAGCTGAACCAGTGACCCCTTGCTCAAGTCAGCAACCTTGGGCTCAAGCCAGCAACCTTTGGGTTCAAGCCAGACTATGGGGTCATGTCTATGATCCGATGCTGAAGCCAGTGACCCTGCACTCAAGCTGGTGATCCCACACTCAAGCTGGCAACCTCAGGGTTTTGAACCTGGGTCTTCTGTGTCCCCAGCCAATGCTCTATCCACTGCATCACTGCCTGGTCAAGCTGTCCCTTTCTTTTTGTCTTTATTTTATTTTTGTATTTTTCTGAAGTGAGAAGCAGGGAGACAGAGAGAAAAACTCCAGCATGTACCCGACCAGGATCTACCCAGCATGCCCACCAGGGGGCGATGCTCTGCCCATCTAGGATGTTGCTCCATTGCAACCGGAGCCATTCTAGCCCCTGAGGTGGAGGCCATGGAGCTGTCCTCAGTGCCCCAGCCAACTTTACTCCAATGGAGCCTTGGCTGCAGGAGGGGAAGAGAGAGATAGAGAGGAAGGAGGGGGAAGGGTAGAGAAGCAGATGGTGGTTTCTCCTGTATGCCCTGGCCGGGTATCAAAGCCAGCACATCTACACACTGGGCCAACGCTCTACCACTGAGTGAACAGGCCAGGGCCTGTCCCTTGTCTTTTATCAAGACAGCAAAGTTTTCTAGGAGCCTCACCCATCAAACTGCTGCTTGCATTTTTCCCCCCTTTCCTTTTCTAATTGATTTTTAGAGAGAGAAGAAGGGTAAGAGGAAGAAAGAAATAGGAACATCAATTTGTTCCTGTAGGTGCCCTGACTGGGAATTGAACTGGCAACCTCTGTGCTTCGGGATGATGCGCTAACCCAGTGGTTGGCAAACTGCAGCTCGTGAGCCACATGCAGCTCTTTGGCCCCTTGAGTGTGGCTCTTCCACAAAATACCACATGGTGGCACGCAGGTATGTGCAGGGGAGTCAGTAGGGTGACAGGAGACCCAGCTCAGGTGGGCCACCGGATACGCAGCGTGGGGGAGGTGCGCATGATTCATGCACAAGTTGAGTGAGCAGGTCAGTAAGCAGTCTCATGCTAGTGGTTAGTGCAGTGGTTAGTGCTAGTTGCGTCTGCAAATCCCATGCGGGTGACAAAAGTACCAACTCGAAGCATAAAGTTACCTGTATTTTTCCAACCAGCTGCAAATCCTACAGGTATTTTTGTCATCAACTTATTTTGTCATACAACATAATTGTAATTATTTTGTGTTGGTGGCTTTATTATTATAAAATGAAACATTTTTTTAGGTGCTCTGTCTGACATTGCTACAAAGAAGAAGCAAAGAAAAACAGAAGATGAAAACCGTGAATTTAAACTTGAATGGACTGAGACTTTAGTGTTTATTCAAAATTTAAATGGCCTTCTGACCTACCTTATTTTTCCTGACAAATTGGCGCATAACAAGAAATCAAATTTGGAGAGACACTTTACAACTAAACACGTGTCATTTAGTACTAAATATCCTGTCGGTGATGCAAGAAAGAAAGCAGTTGAGGAACTTCAGAAGAGTCAAGAAGGCCCTGGCCAGTTGGCTCAGTGGTAGAGCGTCGGCCTGGCGTGCAGGAGTCCCGGGTTCGATTCCCAGCCAGGGCACACAGGAGAAGCACCCATCTGCTTCTCCACCCCTCCCCCTCTCCTTCCTCTCTGTCTCTCTCTTCCCCTCCCACAGCCAAGGCTCCACTGGAGCAAAGTTTGCCCGGGCGCTGAGGATGGCTCTGTGGCCTCTGCCTCAGGCACTTTTAGAATGGCTCTGATTGTGGCAGAGCGACGCCCTAAGATGGGCAGAGCATCGCCCCCTGGTGGGCATGCTGGGTGGGTCCCAGTCGGGGGCGCATGCAGGAGTCTGTCTGACTGCCTCCTCATTTCCAGCTTTGGAAAAATGCAAAAACAAAAACAAACAAAAAACAAAAAAGAGTCAAGAAAAATCAAGTTCTGTATTTAATTGCTGGATGCAATCTTCCAACAATGTTAATATTGCAAGATTTGTGGTCAGTCAAGAGATTGCTAAGAGAGGAAAACCACATACAGATGGCGAATATACAAAAAATTGTTTTATAAATGCATTCGAGGAGCTATTTCAGGATTTTAAGAACAAAGCAGATATTCTAAAAAAATTAAAGAGTTACCATTATCTGCTAAAATAGTGAAAGATAAAACAGTTAAAATGTCTTCGAATATAACCAACCAGCAAGTCAAAGATCTTAAATTGGTTTCAGCTTTATCAATAGCAGTTGATGAGTCTTGTGACATAAACGATACAGCGCAAGTTTCACTTTTTGTACGATTTATTTCATCTACAGGTCCTAAAGAAGAACTTTGAGGATTATTGTCACTCAAAGATCAAACATGTGGAGAGGATATAGCAAGTGCTGTAATTGAGTGCATGGAAAAACAACATATTCCACTCGATAAAATTGTCTCAATTTCAACAGACGGGGCAAAAAGTATGACTGGCGTAAGAAACAGGTTTGTTGCTATTTTGAAGAAAAAAAACAATCACGAGATACTTACTTACCATTACATCATTGATCAATAAGTGCTTTGTGCGCAGACATTTCCAGAAGAAATTTGCAAAGTTATGGAATTGGTGATTAAGATTACCAACTCCATTATAGCTAAAGCTCTTAGTCATCACCAATTTAAAGAATTTTTAGTTGAAATGGAGAGTGAGTACGCAGATCTTCTGCTGCCTAACAAGGTAGGTTGGTTATCAAGAGGAAATGTTTTGAAACGTTTCGCTTCCTTATTAACAGAAATTAAAGCATTTCTTCTTGAGAAGGGTGTTTACTATCCAGAACTAATGAATGATCAGTGGATCCAAAAATTTTATTTCATGGTAGATGTTATGTCTCATCTAAATCAGCGTAATCGTAAACTACAAAGGAAAGAAAACACAATATTTTCAATGTTAGAAGAAGTTATTTCATTTGAAAACTGTCTCTTTTTGTTCAAGATTTTGAAAGAGAAACTTTGATTCACTTTCCAAGCCTGTTGAAACATCACCAAAAAAATAATTCTGATATTGACATTTGCTATTTCAAAACAGCACTTTTATTTATTTATTTTTCCCTTTATTATTAATTTTAATGGAGTGACATTGATAATTACGGTGCATAGATTCAGAGAAAACACCTCCAGGTTATTTTGACATTTGATTATGTTGCATACCCATCACCCAAAGTCAAATTGTCTTTTGTCACCTTCTATCTGGTTTTCTTTGTACCCCTTCCCCTTCTTTCTCCTCCCCCCTCCCCTAACCACCACACTCTTGTCTGTGTTTCTGAGTCTCGTTTTTATGTCCCGCCTATGTATGGAATCATATATTTCTTAGTTTTTCCTGATTTATTTATTTCACTCAGTATAATGTTATCAAGGTCCATCCATGTTGTTATAAATGATCTGATGTCATCATTTCTTATGGCTGAGTAGTATTTCATAGTATATATGTACCATATCTTCTTTATCCATTCATCTATTGAAGGGCTTTTTGGTTGTTTCCATGTCTTGGCCACTAAAACAATACTTTTAAATATGAGGGAAGCTTTTCTCAACAGGTTTCAGGAATTCAGAAACAGCAAAGTGATGTTAACCTTTGTTAAAAAACCTTGAGAAGACAAGATGGCGCTGGAGTAGGCGGATGTACCAACTCCCACCTCCCAGAACCAAGTGGATTACAAACTAATTTTAAGAACTATCATCTGGAGCAACCAATTTTGGACTAAACTAAGAGGACTCTTCAACCAAGGAACACTGAAGAAGCCACACTGAGACTGATAGGAAAAGTGGAAACGCGGAGAGGGCTGCCCAGCTCCCCAAAGTGAATGGCAGCCAGGAGAGACTCGTGTGGCAGGAAGTGAGTTTAGCAGAGAGGGGAGGATCCTGAATCCCAGGAACAAAGCCCCAACCTGCAGCCCCAGAGCCCAGAAGAGGCGTATGGACAGTATTTAGCTGGAAACAAGTCAGGATACTGTTTGTGAGAAAAAGACTGATTTCTCAGACCCAGGATTCTTCTTAAAGGGACTGCGTAGAAAACCTATTTCACATCCACTCACCCGGGGCTCCGGGGAACGGGGACAGAGGAGAGGACCGGAGTAGCAGGAAGACAGTAGTGAGTCTTATGGTCTGAGCTGCAGCACCCTCACCCACATGGCTGAGGGCTTCCCGGAGGGCAGGTGGCGGTGGGATGTGGAAGTGCGGTTCTGTCGGCAAGGGCGGAAGCTGGCTGGCCACCACTGGGCCCAGGTGTGAGCTCAGTCTTGCCCGGCTGGGGAGGAGGGGAGCGTACAAAAGTGGTCAAGCCCAGCTGCGGGCCACCTATAACCCAGCCTGCGGGAGAAGGGAGGGATCCCCAGAAGGGGTGGAGACCAGCCCTTGAGCAAGGGCACAAGAGCACAGCCTTGCCCCTCCCAGGGAACTGAGGCTTGTGGCCTGACTTGGGGGCTGGCTCCTCCCACAGGGGTGGAGCCAAAAGCCCAGAACGAGCGGGCTCCCCCTGCAAGGGCAGGGTGAAAGCACAGAAACAGGTGGAGACCTGCAGTTGAGCAAAGGTGCTTGCCACTGTCCTCAGGGCCGAGCATAACGCCACCCATGGGGGCGGGGCAAAGACCAAGGCCACCAAGGCTTGTATACCCAAGCACGTGATCACAGCCATCCCGTGAAGGAAACGCAGAAACCACAGCAACAGCCCCAGTGGGAAGGCACCGGCAATGCCTATACCCAAACGCCCTAGACAACAACAACAACAGAGGGGGTGGCAGGCCTGCAGACATACCACACCTAGGGAACAGAGGCCACACCCAGTGGACTCCAGTGGCCAAGACCTTCTTTTACACAGAGAAGATGAGAAGGCAGAAAAATGCAACACAAATGAGTCAAGAGAAATCCCCAGAAAAGGACCTGCATGAATCAGATACAACCAAATTACCAGATGCAGAGTTTAAAATAACAATTATTAGGATACTCAAAGATATTAGAACAACAATAGATGGGATGGTCATTATGAACACCTAAAAAGATAGCAGATATAAAAACGGACATTGAAATAATAAAAAAGAATCAGTCAGAAATGACAAATACAATATCAGAAATGAAGAACAAAATGGAAGGAATTAAAAGCAGGATGGATGAAGCAGAGAATCGAATCAGCGAGTTAGAGGACACGATAAATAAAGGCACGGAAGCAGAGCAGGAAAAAGAAAAGAGACTCAAAAAGTCTGAGGAAATTCTAAGAGAGCTCTGTGACAACATGAAGAGAAATAACATCTGCATCATAGGGGTTCCTGAAGAAGAAGAGAAAGAACAAGGGATAAAGACTTTGTTCAAACATATCATAGCTGAAAACTTCTCTCAATTAAGGAAGGAAAACATCTTACGTGTTCAAGAAGCACAGAGAACTCCATTAAAGAGAAACCCAAAGAATTCAACACCAAGACACATCATAATTAAAATACCAAAGCTAAGTGATAAAGAGAAAATATTAAAAGCTGCTAGAGATAAAAAGACTATCACCTACAAAGGAGCCCCCATAAGGATGACTTCCTACTTCTCAACAGAAACACTTGAGGCCAGAAGAGAATGGCAAGAAATATTCAAAGTAACGCAGAACAAGAGCCTACAACCAAGACTACTTTATCCAGCAAGGCTATCATTTAAAATTGAAGGAGAAATAAAAAGCTTTCCAGACAAAAAAAACTCAAGGAATTCACTACACCCAAACCAAGGCTGCAAGAAATGCTAAGGGGCCTGTTGTAAACAGATCAAAGGAGAAAAAGAATATAGCAAAAGAGGAATACAATTTTAAAAAATAAAATGGCAATAAACAATTACATATCAATAATAACCTTAAATGCAAATGGATTAAATGATCCAATCAAAAGACATAGGGTAGCTGCGTGGATAAGAAAACAGGACCCATACATATGCTATCTACAACAGACACACCTTAAAAAAAAGATGCACATAGACTGAAGATAAATGGATGGAAAAAAATATTTCAAGCAAATGGAAATGAAAAAAAAGCTGAAAAATACTTATATCAGACAAAATGGACTTTAAAACAAAGACTATAGTAAGAGATAAAGAAGGTCACTACATAATGATAAAGGGAGCAATCCAACAGGAAGATATAACCATTATAAATATCTATGTACCTAATATAGGAGCACCTAAATATATAAAGCAGACTTTGATGGATTTAAAGGGAGAGATCAACAGCAATACTATAATAGTAGGGGATTTCAATACCCCACTAACATCACTAGATAGATCCTCAAGAAAGAAAATTAACAAAGAAACAGCAGACTTAAAGGACATACTAGAACAATTCGATTTAATAGATATCTTTAGAACCTTTCACCTTAAAGCAGCAAAATATACATTCTTTTCAAGTGCTCATGGTACATTCTCTAGAATAGACCACATGTTAGGGCACAAAAGTGGTCTCAACAAATTTAAGAAGATTGAAATCATATCGAGCACTTTCTCTGATCACAATGGCATAAAACTAGAAATCAACCACAACAGAAAAACTGAAAAATACTCAAACACTTGGAAACTAAATAGCACGTTATTAAATAATGAATGGATAAACAATGAGATCAAAGAAGAAATTTTAAAAATTTCTAGAAATGAGCTGTAATGAGCATACATCAACTCAAAATTTATGGGACACAGCAAAAGCAGTCTTGAGAGGGAAGTTCATAGCATTACAAGCATACCTCAAGAAGCTAGAAAAAGCTCAAATAAACAACTTAACCCTGCATCTAAAAGAACTAGAAAAGGAACAGCAAGTAAAGCCCAGAGCTAGTATAAGGAAGGAAATAATAAAGATCAGAGCAGAAATAAATAACATTGAGGCTAAAGAAACAATACAGAGGATCAATGAAACCAGGAGCTGATTCTTTGAAAAGGTAAACAAGATCGATGAACCTTTAACCAGACTCACCAAGAAAAAAAGAGAGAGGACTCAAATAAATAAAATTAGAAACGAGAGTGGAGAAATAACAACTGACACAACAGAAATACAAAATATTGTAAGAAAATACTATGAAGAACTGTACGCCAAAAAACTAGACAACCTAGATGAAATGGACAGATTCCTTGAAATATACAATCTTCCAAAAATCAATCTGGAAGAATCAGAAAACGTAAACAGACCAATTACAACAAATGAGATTGAAACAGTTATCAAAAACCTCCCAGCCCTGGCCAGTTGGCTCAGCGGTAGAGCGTCGGCCTGGCGTGCGGGGGACCCGGGTTCAATTCCTGGCCAGGGCACATAGGAGAAGCGCCCATTTGCTTCTCCACCCCCCTCCTTCCTCTCTGTCTCTCTCTTCCCCTCCCACAGCCAAGGCTCCATTGGAGCAAAGATGGCCCAGGCGCTGGGGATGGCTCCTTGGCCTCTGCCCCAGGCGCTAAATTGGCTCTGGTCACGGCAGAGCGACGCCCCGGAGGGGCAGAGCATCACCCCTTGGTGGGCAGAGCATCGCTCCTGGTGGGCGTGCCGGGTGGATCCCAGTTGGGCGCATGCGGGAGTCTGTCTGACTGTCTCTCCCCGTTTCCAGCTTCAGAAAAATACAAAAAAATAAAAAAAAGAAAAGCTCCCAAAAAAGAAAAGTCCTCGGCCTGATGGCTTCACAAGTGAATTCTACCAAATATTCAAAGAAGAACTAACTCCTATCCTTCTCAAGCTATTTCAAAAAATTCAAGAGGAAGGAAGACTTCCAAGCTCCTTTTATGAGGCGAGCATAATTATGATTCCAAAACCAGGCAAAGACAACACAAAGAAAGAAAATTATAGGCCAATATCCCTGATGAATTTAGATGCTAAAATCCTCAACAAAATATTAACAAACCGGATCCAGCAATATATGAAAAAAAATCATACACCATGACCAAGTGGGATTCATTCTTGGGAGGCAAGGCTGGTACAATATTCGCAAATCAATCAATGTGATTCATCACATAAACAAAAGGAAGGAGAAAAATCACATGATAATTTCAATAGATGCAGAAAAAGCATTTGATAAAATCCAGCACCCATTCATGATCAAAACTCTCAGCAAAGTGGGAATACAGGGAACATACCTCAACATGATAAAAGCCATCTATGACAAACCCACAGCCAACATCATACTCAATGGGCAAAAGTTAAAAGCAATCCTCTTAAGATCAGGAACAAGGGAGGGGTGCCCCCTTTCGCCACTCTTATTCAACATAGTTCTGGAAGTCCTAGCCACAGCAATCAGACAAGAAAAAGAAATAAAAGGCATCCAAATTGGAAAAGAAGAAGTAAAACTATCATTATTTGCAGATATATGATATTGTATATAGAAAACCCTAAAGTTGCAGTAAAAAAACTACTAGACCTGATAAATGAATTCAGCAAGGTGGCAAGATATAAAATTAATCCTTAGAAATCAGAGACATTTTTATACACTAACAATGAACTGTCAGAAAGAGAAATTAAGGAATCAATCCCCTTTACCACTGCAACCAAAAAAATAAAGTACCTAGGAATAAATTTAACCAGGGAGATTAAAGACTTGTACTTGGAAAATTATAAAACATTAAAAAAAGAAATCACGAAAGATACAAACAAGTGGAAGCATATACCGTGCTCATGGTTAGGAAGAATAAACATCATTAAAATGTCTGTATTACCCAAAGCAATTTATAAATTCAATGCAATACCAATTAAAATACCAATGACTTACTTCAAAGATATAGAACACATATTCCAAAAACTTATATGAAACCAAAAGAGAACACAAATAACCTCAGCAATCTTGAAAAGGAAGAATAGAGTGGGACGTATCACACTTCCAGATATCAAGTTATACTATAAGGCCATTGTACTCAAAACAGCCTGGTACTGGCATAAGAACAGGCATTTAGATCAATGGAACAGAACTGAGAACCCAGAAATAAACCCACACCTTTATGGACAACTGATATTTGACAAAGGAGGTAAGAGCATACATTGGAGTAAAGACAGCCTCCTCAACAAATGGTGTTGGGAAAATTGGAAAGCTACCTGCAAAAAATGAAACTAGACCACCACCTTACACCATTCACAAAAATAAACTCAAAATGGATAAAAGACTTAAATGTAAGCCATGAAACCATAAGCATCTTAGAAGAAAACATAGGCAGTAAGCTCTCTGACATTTCTCACAGCAATCTATTTGCCGATTTGTTTCCACAGGCAAGTGAAATAAAAGACAGGATAAACAAATGGGACTATATCAAACTAAAAAGCTTCTGCACAGCTAAAGACAATAAGAACAGAATAAAAAGACAAACTACACAATGGGAGAACATATTTGACAATGCGTCTGATAAGGGGTTAATAACCAAAATTTATAAAGAACTTGTAAAACTTAATACCAGGAAGACAAGCAATCCAATCCAAAAATGGGGGAAAAAAATGAATAGACACTTCTCCAAAGAGGACATAAAGATGGCCAATAGGCATATGAAAAAATGCTCAACATCACTAATCATTAGAGAAATGCAAATTAAAACCACAATGAGATATTACCTCACACCAGTCAGAATGGCGCTCATCAACAAAACAACACAGAATAAGTGCTGGAGAGGATGTGGAGAAAAGGGAACCCTCCTTCACTGCTGGTGGGAATGCAGACTGGTGCAGCCACTGTGGAAAACAGTATGGAGATTCCTCAAGAAATTAAAAATCAAACTGCCTTTTGACCCAGCTATCCCACTGTTAGGAATATACCCCAAGAACACCATAGCATTGTATGAAAGGAAGAAATGCACCCTCATGTTTATGGCAGCATTGTTCACAATAGCGAAGATCTGGAAACAGCCCAAGTGTCCGTCAGAGGACGAGTGGATTAAAAAGCTTTGGTACATATATACTATGGAATACTACTCAGCCATAAGAAATGATGACATCGGATCATTTACAACATGGATGAACCTTGGTAACATTATACTGAGTGAAATAAGTAAATCAGAAAAAACTAAGAACTATATGATTCCATACATAGATGGGACATAAAAATGAGACTCAGAGACATGGACAAGAGTGTGGGGGTTACAGGGTGGGGGGGAGGAGAGGGAGGGAGATGGGGGAGGGGAGGGGCACAAAGAAAACCAGTTAGAAGGTGACGAAAAACAATTAGACTTTGGGTGATGGGAATGTAGCATAATCAAATGTCAAAATAACCTAGAGATGTTTTCTCTGAACATATGTACCCTGATTTATCAATGTCACCCCATTAAAATTAATTTTAAAAAATGTATTAAAAAAATATGTGCTGCAGCTAAAGACAAAACAATAGGCAATGACCATATTAGGGAAAAGTAGTTAGACATTTCATTAATCAGTGCTCAATCTGTATTCCTGTAATTAAAAGGGCAAACAATTTTCAGGTTAAGCAAAACCATTTCCCTTTATTAAAGGTATAAATATTTGAGAATATTAACTAAACTTGAGTCACTGCTATTAAATTCCTGTGAACATTCAAAGTTTTTTAAAAATTATTTTTATTTATTTATTCATTTTAGAGAAGAGAGAGAGAGAGAGAGGGAGAGAGAGAGAGAGAGGGAGGGAGGAGAAACAGGAAGCATCAACTCCCCATATGTGCCTTGACCGGGCAAGCCCAGGGTTTTGAACCGGTGACCTCAGCGTTCCAGGTCAACACTTTATCCACTGCGCCACGACAGACCAGGCTCAAAGTTTTTTTTTTGGTTTTTTTTTTTTAATAATTTTATTTTTAAAGGGGTGACATCAATAAATCAGGATACATATATTCAAAGATAACAAGTCCAGGTTATCTTGTCGTTCACTTATGTTGCATACCCATCACCCAAAGTCAGATTGTCCTCTGTCACCTTCTATCTAGTTTTCTTTGTGCCCCTCCCCCTCCCGCTTTCCCTCTCCCTCTACCCCCTCCCCCCGTAACCACCACACTCTTATCAATGTTTCTTAGTTTCACTTTTATGTCCCACCTACGTATGGAATAATGCAGTTCCTGTTTTTTTCTGATTTACTTATTTCACTTCGTATAATGTTATCAAGATCCCACCATTTTGCTGTAAATGATCTGATGTCATAATTTCTTATGGCTGAGTAGTATTCTATAGTGTATATGTGCCACATCTTCTTTATCCAGTCATCTATTGATGGGCTTTTTGGTTGTTTCCATGTCCTGGCCACTGTGAACAAGGCTGCAATGAACATGGGGCTGCATGTGTCTTTACGTATCAATGTTTCTGAGTTTTGGGGGTATATACCCAGTAGAGGGATTGCTGGGTCATAAGGTAGTTCTATTTTCAGTTTTTTGAGGAACCACCATACTTTCTTCCATAATGGTTGTACTACTTTACATTCCCACCAACAGTGTATGAGGGTTCCTTTTTCTCCACAGCCTCTCCAACATTTGCTATTACCTGTCTTGTTAATAATAGCTAATCTAACAGGTGTGAGGTGGTATCTCATTGCAGTTTTGATTTGCATTTCTCTAATAACTAAAGAAGATGAGCATCTTTTCATATATCTGTTGGCTATTTGTATTTCTTCCTGGGAGAAGTGTCTGTTCACGTCCTCTTCTCATTTTTTTATTGGATTGTTTGTTTGTTGTTGAGTTTTATGAGTTCTTTGTATATTTTGGATATTAGGCCCTTATCTGAGCTGTTGTTTGAAAATATCATTTTCCATTTAGTTGGCTGTCTGTTTATTTTGTTATCAGTTTCTCTTGCTGAGCAAAAACTTCTTAGTCTGATGTAGTCCCATTCATTAATTTTTGCCTTCACTTCTCTTGCCTTTGGAGTCAAATTCATAAAATGCTCTTTAAAACCTAGGTCCATGAGTTTAGTACCTATGTCTTCTTCTATGTACTTAATTGTTTCAGGTCTTATGTTTAGATCTTTGATCCATTTTGAGTTAATTTTAGTACAGGGGGACAAACTGTAGTCCAGTTTCATTCTTTTGCATGTGGCTTTCCAGTTTTCCCAGCACCATTTATTGAAGAGGCTTTCTTTTCTCCATTGTGTGTTGTTGGCCCCTTTATCAAAAATTATTTGACTATATATATGTGGTTTTATTTCTGGGTTTTCTATTCTGTTCCATTGGTCTGAGTGTCTATTTTTCTGCCAATACCATGCTGTTTTGATTGTCATGGCCCTATAATAGAGTTTGAAGTCAGGTATTGTAATGCCCCCAGCTTCATTCTTTTTCTTTAGGATGGCTTTGGCTATTCGGGGGTTTTTATAGTTCCATATAAATCTGATGATTTTTTGCTCCATTTCTTTAAAAAATGTCATTGGCATTTTGATGGGAATTGCATTAAATTTGTATATCGCTTTGGGTAATATGGCCATCTTGATTATATTTATTCTTCCTAACCAAGAACAAGGTATATTCTTCCATCTCATTATATCTTTTTCGATTTCCCTTAACAATGGTTTATAGTTTTCATTATATAAGTCCTTTACATTCTCTGTTATGTTTATTCTTAAGTATTTTATTTATTTTTTGTTGCAATGGTGAAGGGGATTATTCTTTTGAGTTCGTTCTCAAATGTTTCATTGTTGGCATATAGAAAGGCTATTGACTTCTGTATGTTAATTTTGTATCCTGCGACCTTACTGTATTGGCTTATTGTTTCTAGTAGTCTTTTTGTGGATTCTTTGGGGTTTTCGATGTATAGGATCATATCATCTGCAAAAAGTGATACCTTTACTTCTTCTTTTCTGATATGGATACCTTTTATTTCTTTGTCTTGTCTGATTGCTCTGGCTAGAACCTCTAGTACCACATTAAATAAGAGTGGAGAGAGTGGACAACCCTGTCTTGTTCCTGATTTAAGGGGGAAAGCCTTCAGTTTAGTGCCATTTAATATGATGTTAGCTGATGGTTTATCATATATGGCCTTTATCATGTTGAGATATTTTCCTTCTATACCCATTTTGTTGAGAATCTTAAACATAAAATTGTGTTGTATTTTATCGAAAGCCTTTTCTGCGTCTATTGATAAGATCATGTGGTTTTTGTTCTTTGTTTTGTTGATATGGTGTATTACGTTAACCGTTTTATGTATGTTGAACCGTCCTTGAGATTCTGGGATGAATCCCACTTGATCATGATGTATTATTTTTTTAATATGTTGTAGTATTCGATTTGCTAGTATTTTGTTTAGTATTTTAGTATCTGTATTCATTAGAGATATTGGTCTGTAGTTTTCTTTTTTTGTGCCATCCTTGCCTGGTTTTGGTATGAGGGTTATGTTGGCCTCATAAAATGTGTTTGGAAGTATTGCTTCTTCTTCAATTTTTTGGAAGACTTTCAGTAGAATAGGAACCAAGTCTTCTTTGAATGTTTGATAAAATTCGCTGGTATAGCCGTCAGGGCCTGGACTTTTATTTTGGGGGAGGTTTTTAATGGTTTTTTCTATTTCTTCTCTACTAATAGGTCTGTTTAGGCTTTCTGCTTCTTCTTGACTCAGTCTAGGAAGGTTGTATTGTTCTAGGAATTTATCCATTTCTTCTAGGTTGTTGAATTTAGTGGCATAAAGTTTTTCATAGTATTCTACAATAATTCTTTGTATATCTACGGTGTCCATGGTGATTTCTCCTCTTTCATTTTGGATTTTGTTTATGAGTTCTTTCTCTTTTTTCCTTGGTAAGTCTTGCCAAGGGTTTGTCAATTTTGTTGATCTTTTCAAAGAACCAGCTCCTTGTTCTATTAATTTTTTCTATAGTTTTTCTGTTCTCTATTTCATTTATTTCTGCTCTGATTTTTATTATCTCCTTTCTTCGGCTGGTTTTGGGTTGTCTTTGTTCTTCTTTTTCTAGTTCCTTAAGGTGTGAAGTTAAGTGGTTCACTTGGGCTCTCTCTTGTTTGTTCATATATGCCTGAAGTGATATGAACTTCCCTCTTATCACTGCTTTTGCTGCATCCCATAGATTCTGATATGTTGTACTGTCATTTTCATTAGTCTGTATATATCTTTTGATCTCTGCACTTATTTCTTCTTTGACCCATTCATTTTTTAAAAGTATGTTGTTTAGTTTCCACATTTTTGTGGGATTTTTTTCCTCTTTTTTGCAGTTGAATTCTAGTTTCAAGGCTTTATGATCAGAAAATATGCTTGATACAACTTCAATTTTTCTGAATTTGCTGATGTTGTTTTTGTGGCCCAACATATAGTCAATTCTTGAGAATGATCCATGTACACTGGAGAAAAATGTATACTCAGTCACTTTGGGATGTAATGTCCTGTAGATGTCTATCATATCCAGGTGCTCTAGTGTTTTGTTTAAGGCCACTATATCTTTGTTGATTCTCTGTTTGGATGACTGATCTAGAGCCATCAGCGGTGTATTGAGGTCTCCAAGTATGATTGTATTTTTGTCAGTTTTTGTTTTAAGGTCAATAAGTAGCTGTCTTATATATTTTGGTGCTCCTTGGTTTGGTGCATATATATTAAGAATTGTTATGTCTTCTTGATTCAGTGTCCCCTTAGCCATTATGAAATGGCCATTTTTGTCTCTGAGTACTTTTGCTGTCTTGTAGTCAGCATTATCAGATATGTGTATTGCTACGCCTGCTTTTTTTTGGATGTTGTTTGCTTGGCGTATTGTTTTCCAGCCTTTCACTTTGAATTTGTTTTTATCCTTGTTACTTAGATGAGTTTCTTGTAGGCAGCATACAGTTGGATTTTCTTTTTTAATCCATTCTGCTACTCTGTGCCTTTTTATTGGTGAGTTTAATCTGTTTACATTTAGTGTAATTATTGACACTTGTGAGTTCCCTATTGCCATTTTATAGATTGCTTTCTGTTAGTTTTGTGTCTTGTTTGATCCTTCTCTTTCGTTTTTCTATCTTTTGTTTTTATTTGGTTGTATTCTATACATCTTTCCTCTGTTGCTATCTTTTTTATCTCATGTGCTTCTGTGGTGGTTTTTTCAATGGTGGTTACCTTTAAGTAATGAAAAGGGTTCCTACCCTGTTCATTGTAGTGCACTATTTTGTGAGTACTTTTGCACTCCATCATCCTTTGCTACTGTTAATCTCCATCCTCTCCCCCCCTTTCTTTTTGTTGTTGTCACAGTTTAGATTTGGTTTTATTGTGTTCTTGGAGCTTTTACTTGTGGCTTTAGTTTTTTTTTTTTTCTTTGTATCTGATTGGAGAACCCCCTTTAGTAATTCCTGGAGTGGGGGTTTTCTGATGATAAATTTCCTCGTCTTTTCTGTATCTGTGAATGTTTTTATTTCTCCTTCATATTTAAAGGATAGCTTTGATGGGTATAGTATTCGTGGCTGAAAGTTCCTCTCTTTCAGGACTTTAAATATTGGGGTCCACTCTCTTCTAGCTTGTAGAGTTTCTGCTGAGAAATCTGATGATAATCTAATGGGCCTTCCTTTATATGTTGTATTCTTCTTTTCCCTGGCTGCCTTGAGAATTTTTTCTTTGCCGTTGGTTTGTGCCAATTTCATTATGATGTGCCTTGGAGTAGGTTTGTTGGGGTTAAGAAAACTCGGAGTGCCTGACCTGTGATGGCGCAGTGGATAAAGCGTCGACCTGGAAATGCTGAGGTCACCAGTTCGAAACCCTGGGCTTGCCTGGTCAAGGCACATATGGGAGTTGTTGCTTCCAGCTCCTCCCTCCTTCTCTCTCTCTGTCTCTTCTCTCTCTGTCTCTCCCTCTCCTCTGTAAGATGAATAAATAAATAAATAAAAACTAATGATTGATGCTTCTCATCTCTCTCTCTGTTCCTGTCTGTCTGTCCCAATCTATCCCTCTCTCTGACTCTCTGTCTCTGTAAAAGAAAAAAAAAACTGTACTTCTGAAACCTATATAATTATTTAAAGAAAAAAAAAAAAGAAAACTTGGAGTTCTGTTTGCTTCTTGAATTTGAGGCTTTAGTTCTTTCCACAGGCTTGGGAAGTTCTCATCTATTATTTGTTTGAGTATGTTCTCCATTCCATTTTCTCTCTCTTCTCCCTCTGATATACCTATTATTCTTATGTTATTCTTTTTGATGGAGTTAGGTAATTCTTGTAGGGCTATCTCATTTTTTTAAATTTTTGAGTCTCTTTCTTCTTCTCTCTGTTGTGCCTCAAGTTGCTTGTCTTCTATTTCACTAATCCTCTCTTCTATCTGGCCTGTTCTATTAGCTAAGCTTGTTACCTCGTTTTTCAGCTTGTGAATTGAGTTTTTCATCTCTGTTTGATTTGTTTTTATAGTTTCAATTTCCTTGGAAATATATTCTTTGTGTTCATTGAGTTGTTTTCTGAGCTCCCTAAATTGCCTTTCTGTGTTTTCTTGTATATCTCGGAGGATTTTTAGGATTTCTATCTTAAATTCTCTGTCATTTAACTCCAAGGTTTCCAATATATTAAATTTTTTCTCCATAGATTTTTCCTCATCTAGCTGTGTTACCTCTCTTTCTTTTGTATCCATGATATTCTATTTTCTCTTCCTTAATAGCATCTTCGGGTATATTGCGAAACATCTGGAGGCTCCAAGGATAGGTTTTTCTGTTTCTGGTTGAAGATCTTGTTGAGTTTTGGGGGAGATTTATCGATATCACTTCCTACTGCGCCATTACTCTGACGTCATCCCAGGCTCAAAGTTTTAATGAAGGAAAATATGTAAACAATTTTGTTAAATAAACAAATGAGTAACAATGAGCATAAATAAAAACCAAAAACAAAACCTCTTAATGCTACTGTATCAAAATTAAATTTTTCTCCCTTTAATATTGACATTGGCAACTTTGAAATGCAATTGCTGGATTTAAAAAAACAAAGAATTGTGGAGCTCGAAATTTGAACGTTTTGCCTGACCTGTGGTGGCGCAGTGGATCAATCGTCGACCTGGAAATGCTGAGGTCACCGGTTCAAAACCCTGGGCTTGCCCGGTTAAGGCTCATATAGAAGTTGATGCTTCCTGCTCCTCCCCACCTTCTCTCTCTCTCTCTCTCTCTCTCTCTCTCTCTCTCTCTATCTCTCTCTTCTCTAAAATGAATAAATAAATTTAAAAAATTTTAAAAAAAAAAGAAACTTGAACGTCTTTGTGCTGATATAGAAATATTGGAGAAAAATAAATGTGAACTTAGTTCACAGCTCAAGTGGTCTGCTTTGAAAGACCTGGCAAAGGAAGATACATTGATTTTTAACACCTGGAATAGTATTCCTGACTCATATATAATCAGCTGAAAAAGCTAGTGTTTGGTGTTCTTTCCTTATTCGGGTCTACATATTTATGCAAACAATCATTTTCAAGCATGAATCTTATCAAAAGTAAATTGAGAAGTCATCTTATTGATGAGAACCTAGAATCATGCCTAAAATTTAAAACAACAACATCCAAACCTGACATGCCCAAACTTTCCAAGGAGATGCAAGGCCAGTGTTCATATTTGTGTTTATCAGTCATTGTCATGATTTAATTTTATGGATACCTTACAATTTAATTTTATCAATAAATTATATCATTATTAAGTATGATATCAAGTTTTATTCAATGTACTTATAGTTTAACTAAGATTTAAAACTTTAAGTAAAGTTTATTTAGTTAGTTTTAGGGAGCGTTGTGGAGTGAAAGAAGATGTAGTGTCAAGTATTGAGATGGTTTGGACATATAGAGAGGATGAACGAAAGAAGAAAGATGAAACAAGTATGCAAGATGAGTGTGGATGGGAGAGTTGGAAGGGGTCGACCTCAGTGAATGTACCTCAATCAGATTGAGGATGTTTTTAGCAAAGGTCATTTTAGGAGTACCCTAATTAAGGTAGTAACAATGTACCTACCTATATAGTTTAAGTTTAAAAAATTTGGCTCTCAAAAGAAATTTCAATGGTTGTACTGTTGATATTTGGCTCTGTTGACTAATGAGTTTGCCAACCACTATACAACCAACTGAACCATCTGGCAGGGCTGCTTGCATTTCATTGGCCAAAATTGTGTTACATGGTCACACTTAACTAAAAGATGACTAAAGCAAAGGGAGGTTATAGATAGGAATTTTGTATCTAATCAGCAATGACTAACACATAATCTAGTAGATTTATTTTTTCATCTGCTGCACAGAATTCCATAGTGAGCATTTGCCATATTTACTGTGATGTCTAGAGGTACAGCAGCCATTTTGTGACCATGAGGAAAAGTCAAGAGACTCCTAAAGAAGGCCCTGACATCAAGTTATATCAACACTAAAAGCTTCTTATCCATGAACCTTTTATCTTATGTAAAGAATAAATCTTTATTTGTTTAAGTCACTTGTGTCAGTCAGGTTTTAATTGCAGAAAACATTAATAAACCAGGCTAAACATAAAAAAATGGAGAAGCAGGCTCTAGGTCCAGGAGCAACTCCCAATTTTGAAAGGCACATGATCTCTGCCTGTGATCAGGAAGACAACAGTCACACTACAGGAAGCTGATGAATCAGGAAACTACTCACCAGAGTTCCAGTGCATCTGTGGTGATCTGCGACAGCAAAACGGATGTCCCATGCTCTTTGGCTCTGTTCTAAATTTATGTCTCTTGCACAAGAGCAGAACCTAAATCAGATTCCCACCTCAAGGGAATCTGGGAAGTGTCTTAGCTTTCCAGCTCAGCAGTTCAGAAGAAACACTAAAAGGAGTTTAGGATTAATGTGGAGTGGCCAGTCTATGGCAGCAACCACAGCACTGAGGTCAGCTTTACTTATGACCATAGGCACTGGTATACTGCACAGAAAGCAACAAGGATAGGTCCTGAAAACACAACATTGAATGGGGGAAAAAAGAAGTAACAATTCTAAGGAGTTAGTTAAAACACACACACATCAACCCTACCTTTTTCAGTGAAATGTACATTTTCAAGGATATTTAAGTGTCAATAGATAAAGAAAAGTAAGAGGAGAATGAGCTATGGGGACCAGGAATAAAAAAGGTAAACTAAATAAGGTAAAATAAAACAAGAACGAGGGATCAGTCTGATGATGGGAGGGATATAAACAGAGGAATATGATTGGTTCAACTTTCTATACCTGAGGTCCAAGACCAATCCATTAAATTTAATATTAATATCAATTTAAAGAATAACCTAGAAGTAAATTTAACCAAGGAGGTAAGACTTGTACTCGGAAAATTATAAAACATTAAAAAAAGAAATCAAGGAAGATACAAACAAGTGGAAGCATATACTGTGTTCATGGATAGGAGGAATAAACATCATTAAAATATCTATATTACCCAAAGCAAGCGATAAATTCAATGCATTTCCTATTAAAATACCAGTGGCATACTTCAAAGATATAGAACAAATATTCCAAAAATTTATATGGAACTAAAAAAGAACACGAATAGCCTCAGCAATCTTGAAAATGAAGAATAAAGTGGGAAGTATCACACTTCCTGATATCAAGTTATACTACAAGGCCATTAAAATCAAAACAGCTTGGTACTGGCAATAAGAACAGGCATACAGATCAGTGGAACAGAACAGAGAACCCGGAAATAAACCCCTGCTTTTATGCTCAATTAATATTTGACAAAGTAGATAAGAACATACAATGGAGTAAAGACAGTCTCTCTAATAAATAGTGTTGGGAAAATTGGACAAGTACATACAAAAAAATGAAACTAGACCACCAACTTACACCATTCACAAAAATAAACTCAAAATGGATAAAAGACTTAAACGGAAGTCGTGAAACCATAAACATCTTGGAAGAAAACATTGGCAGTAAACTCTCCAATACCTCTCTTAGCAATATTTTTGCTAATTTATCTCCACGGGCAAGTGAAATAAAGGACAGGATGAACAAATGAGACTATATCAAACTAAAAAAGACTTAAATATAAGTCGTGAAACTATAAACATCTTGGAAGAAAACATAGGCAGTAAGCTCTCCGATATCTCTCGCAGTAATATTTTTGCTGATTTATCTCCACAGGCAAGTGAAATAAAGGACAGGATGAACAAATGGGACTATGTCACACTAAAAAGCTTTTTGCACAGCTAATGACATAATTAACAAAATAAAAAGACAACCCACATAATGGGGGAACATATTCACCAATATGTCTGATAAGGGGTTAATAACCAAAATTTATAAAGAACTTCTAAAACTCAACACCAGGAAGGTAAACAATCCAATTAAAAAATGGGCAAAAGAACTGAATAGACACTTTTCCAAAGAGGACATACAGATAGCCAATAGGCATATGAAAAAATGTTTAACGTCACCATTCATCAGAGAAATGCAATATAAAACAACGAGAGCCTGACCAGGCAGTGGCGCAGTGGATAGAGCGTCGGACTCAGATGCAGAGGATCCAGGTTCGAGAACTTGAGGTCGCCAGCTTGAGAGCAGGTTCATCTGGCTTGAGCAAAAAGCTCACCAGCTTGAGCCTGAGGTCACTGGCTCAAGCAAGGGGTTACTCGGTCTGCTGAAGGCCCGCGGTCAAGGCACATATGAGAAAGCAATCAATGAACAACTAAGGTGTCGCAACGAAAAACTAATAATTGATGTTTCTCATCTGTCTCTGTTCCTGTCTGTCTGTCCCTATCTATCCCTCTCTCTGACTCTCTCTCTATCTCTGTAAAAAAACAAACAAAAAAACCCAAATATAAACAAACAAAAAACCCACTGATACCACCTCACACCTGTCAGAATGGTGCTCATTAACAACACAATAAGTGCTGTCGAGGGTGTGGAGAAAAAAGAACCCTTCTGCACTGTGGGTGGGAATGCACACTGGTGCAGCCACTGTGGAGAATTGTATGGAGTTTCTTCAAAAAATGAAAAATGCAGCCTGACCAGGTGGTGGTGCAGTGGATAGAGTGTCGGACTGGGATGCGGAGGACCCAGGTTCGAGACCCTGAGGTTTTCAGCTTGAGCGCGAGCTCATCTGGTTTGAGCAAAAAGCTCACCAGCTTGGACCCAAGGTCGCTGGCTTGAGCAAGGGGTTACTCGGTCTGCTGAAGGCCCACGGTCAAGGCACATATGAGAAAGTAATCAATGAACAACTAAAGTGCCACAACAAAAAACTGATGATTGATGCTTCTCATTTCTCTCCGTTCCTGTCTGTCTGTCCCTATCTATCCCTCCCTCTCACTCTCTTAAAAAAAGAAATGAAAAATGCAACTGCTTTTTGACCCAGCTATTCCACTTTTAGGAATATATCCTAAGAATACCAAATCACTGATTCAAAAGAAGAAATGCACCCCCATGTTTACTGCAGCATTGTTTACAATAGCCAAGATCTGGAAACAGCCAAAGTGTCCATCAATGGACAAGTGGATTAAAAAGCTGTGGTACATATACACAATGGAATACTACACGGCTGTGAGGAAGAAGGAAATCTTACCTTTTGCAACAACATGGATAGACCTGGGATTATTATGCTAAGTGAAGGAAGCCAGGCAGAGAAAGACAAATATCATATAATCTCACTTCTATGTGGAATCTAATGAACAAAGTGAACTGATGAACAGAATAGAGGCAGAGGTGGGGTTACAGGGAGCAGAGGGACAGCAGTCAGAGGGAAGGGGGATGAGGGGATGGAATCAGAGAAGGTGAAGGGATTAGTGAAATTGTATATACATAACACAGAGATATAGATAGCAGGACAGCAAATCCCAGAGGGAAGGGGGGAGGGAGTTAGGGGGGAGGGGGCAAAGGGGTATAAATAGGGACACCGGGTGGAGGGTGAGGACGTTATATTCAGTGGGACACTTGAATCCATGTAAACACACTAAATTAAAATAAATGAAATAATTTAAAAACAAATAATAATTTATTATTAAACTAATAAATAATTATAAATGATTTAATTTGAATAATTAATGTATATTAATACAACTTAAATATTTTCTATTTAATTGACCACACCAAAACTAATCCATTAAACTTAATATATTTTAATTTCTGTACTCCTAATTGGCAATTCTTTAAGTTTTAATTTCCCCTGAACCTCAAAAAATAGGTTCAGGTAACTCCTGGACAGAGGCGGATTAAGGTCGGCCGAACCCGGGTGCAGAAGAAGGTATTGGGCCCCTTTAAAAAAGGCGAGAGACAGGGAAAATAAAAATACATGTTAACCATATTTTTTTTTGTATTTTTCTGAAGCTGAAAACGGGGAGAGACAGACAGACTCCCGCATGCCCACCAGGGGGCGATGCTCTGCCCCTCCGGGGCGTCGCTCTGCCGAGACCAGAGCCACTCTAGTGCCTGGGGCAGAGGCCAAGGAGCCATCCCCAGCGCCCGGGCCATCTTTGCTCCAATGGAGCCTTGGCTGCGGGAGGGGAAGAGAGAGACAGAGAGGAAGGAGGGGGTGGGGGTGGAGAAGCAAATGGGCGCTTCTCCTATGTGCCCTGGCCAGGAATCGAACCCGGGTCCCCCGCACGCCAGGCCGACGCTCTACCGCTGAGCCAACCGGCCAGGGCCTTAACCATATTTTTAAATAAATAAAAACGTACTATGTACTGTACTATTAATGTTAAAATTGCACATATGAAACCAAACTTGTTATTAGAAAAAAGGGTAAAGCTGGGGTTTTGCTGGGCTCTTCAGAAGTGGGGGCCCAGGGCTCCACCCCTGTGTCCACGGTTAAATCCGCCTCTGCTCCTGGAGCTTTACCCCGTTCCCCTGTCCCAGCCGGTAGTAAAATGGCCACCACACTCCCACCCTGTCACACCCCCACGACCTCATCAAGTCACGCACTGCCAAAAGGAAGGACACTTCAGGCGTCCTGAGAGACCCTGACCCTTCTGTCTTGGAAGGATCTGTTTCTGGTGCAGCTAGTCTCCCCAGAAGGTGGAGGATAGCAGGTCTTACTCCAGAGCCCCAGGAGCCTCCAGACCTTGGGCTCCAGCCCGTGGGCCCCGCCCACTCCGGGCGAAGCCTTGGTGCGGTGGGAGGCGGGGGTCTCGAGGAGAGCATCCTCCCCTCCCGGCCCCCCTCCTTACTAACCCGGCTTGATCCAGCTCAGAGCTAAGGTATTTGCAGCAGCTCTTTCCTTAAGTCTAGCCGTCTGTCACCGGCGTTGCTTCCTGGGGAAACTCCACCTCAATCGCTCCAGAGATCTAGTGACTGACTGTGCTCCCAGGAATCTGGGGGGCGGGGTGCTGTGGGCCTCAGCAATGACGGCTTCCCAGGGAGCTTCCGAACCCTAGGCAAGGTCCGGTGGGAGAGAAGACCGGTCCTCTTGAACCTCCCTGGGATCCTCACTTAGAGTGAGCCACTTCTACCCTTTGGGGCTATGGCCTTTCCTTGTCCTCCCCTCAAAGGTGCCCACCCCCACCCCGCAAGCGTTGAGACCCCTCCCTGGGATGCAGGGAGATACTGCTCCCCCTCATTCTGTGTTAGAGATGTCAACTGCATGAAGAGGAGGGACTCACCCTTTCCGCCAGGCTGGAAGAGGCAGAGCTGCTACTGTGGAGGGGAACTGGACATGTCTGAGGCACTCTCCAGCCCTGGCAGTGAGTCCCCTGCCCCAGACTGCAGGCTAGGGGCACTCACGGTACTGGGCCTGTGTCCGCAATGGTTCTGCCCAGCTTCAGGCCATGCTTGATGATGGGGTCTCCCCAGAGGAGGCCACTCAGGTGGACAGCAACTGGACGGTGAGCTACCCTAGTTACTTACCAGGACCGCTGGGGCAGCTTTGGGTCCCCGCCACTTCACACTTATCCTGAAAGAGTGTCAGGGTCAACACCCAATGTCTGGGTCCTCAGGAAGAAGGGAAGGGGTGAGAGTTGGTCATTACAGGGGCTGAGATATCTCTGGGACAATGTGGGTTTAGAGAGCACAGGGACCCCAAGGAGCTCCTGGGAGAAAGCACAGGGGCTGAGCTGCCCTTCCCCCCAGACAGACCTCATGGTCACATGCTACACGGCTTCTGGAGTGTTGTGGCCCTACTCAGCTGCTGTCCTTTCCTGAATGTGAACCAACAGGACAAAGAAGGAGACACAGCTCTCATGCTGGCTGCCCAAGCAGGTGTGAGACCACTGACCCCACCCTCTGCCAGTCCCCAACTCTAGATTAGGCCACAGCTTCACACTCTACATTATGTTCTCCCACCACAGACTCTGCTGTGTTGGGTCAAGGGTGGGTTTGGGGCTTCAACACCCCTTTCCTGGGGATCCAAGATCTACCTTTGGTGCTCTGCAGGCCATGCACCTTGAGTGAGTCCCCTGCACAACTACTCTGCGGGCCTGGACTTGGAGCACGGAGACCCGTGGGGGCTCACAGCGCTGACGAAGGCTGCCACTCAGGACCGCTCTGATTGTGTGGCTGCCCTCCTCATGGCTGGTGCATAGGCTGTATGGACCAGGATCTGTGACCTCTAATCCCTGCCCCAAGCCAGCTGTCATATCCAGTCAGCTGGAGATAGAAGACCAATCTAGGTTGACATCCTGGACAAAGGGAGGGTGCTTGGACTTCTTACTATCAACAAAGTTCAGCTCCGGATAGCTCTGTTTGTGTTATTAATGGAAGTCCCAGAAAAGAAAGCTTGAGATGATAACCTAGACCAACTGGAGAACACCTAAAATAAAAAAGGCTGGTATCTGAAAGCAGACCTTCATGTTCTCATCCTGGCTCTGCCACTAGCCGAGTGACCCTGGGCAGATGGCCTCCCTCTCTGGGCCTCACCAGTCTACTGAGAGTGTTGGCCTTCTCCGGGCTGACTTCCAGCTCTGACAAGCCAGGGCTCCAGAGTCACAGTGATGTGTGGTTGAGATGTGTGGCCGTGTGGAGTTGTTCTGGAGTGAAGGCCACACTATCTGTGGAGTCAAAGGCCCCCATTCCCTGAGGTGGGACTCTCCTCTGTTGATCACTCTGGGGGACCCCAGTTCTCCAGCTTTTCCCTTCTCCATCCATCAGATTGGTTTGGGAATGTGAAGGGGGGGCTTTGCACCTTCACCTTTGACTCAGAGTGACTGCTACACCTCCCAGGATTAGAGGGGTTTGGTGATGAGAAGAAGGACCAGCAGAATCTCCTACCACTTACCCCAGAGGGTGCCGCCTGGGCCTCCCCATTCCCTGGAAGCCTGCATACCACACCTCCAGTCGGTTCCTTGGATCACGGGGTCCCCGTTCTGTTCCAGTTTGGAACCCCCCAATATGATTCTCCGTCTCTGTATTTCAGTGTTCTTTATCAATCTCAAATAAGAGGTTGGGATCTAGGACTGGTCCTGTCCCTGGGCTGCAGCCACTGGGGGATCCCAGACTCCAGATGTGACAAGATGGGTGGGACTCTGGTTTTAAAGTTAACCCAAATCAGTCCTGCAACAAAAGAATTAGACCTTCTGCAAATCACCCATGACTGCCCCAGCCCACATCACCCCTGTGTCCCTCCTGGGTGCTGACCTGACAGCGGTGGATCCCGCTCGGGGCAGGATGGCCCTTGAGTGGGCAGTGCTGTCTGACAGCTTTGACGCTGTGCAAAGGATCCAGCAGTTGCTGTGGCGGCCCCGAGGTAAACAGCTCAGCTAGCACTGCCGACCAGAGTGGCGGGCCTTGCCTAGACTTGTGGCCCAAGCCCAGGTTGCCCCATCTCTCCTAAAGAGGTTACAGGCCACCTTGAGCCTTCCCTTTGCCCAGTTTCCTCAGGAAGGGGGTGTCCTGGACCACCCTGTGACCATCACAACCAGCCTAGCCAGTCCCTTTCTCACCACTGCCTGCCACACTGTGTGCTCTGACCACCCACCTGTGCTGGGAACCCGAAGCAAGTCTGTGCCAGAGCTGCTAGGCACTGCTCCTCCCCTCCCCTAGTACCCCCCATAGGGAGTCCCAGGCTCCTGGACCTCACCCCTTACCGGAGTCCTCAGGGTTTGTTAAGCATGTGCCCTCAGTGGCTACAGCCCAGGGACAGTACCAGTCCCAGGCCCTGAGCCCTCAAGATCCTCCTCTCCAAGGCACCCTCATCTCCCAGCCAATGCAAGCCAGAGCCCAGGCGTGCAGGGCATCACAGGCTGACCCTTCCTCTCTGGCCATACCAGGAGCTCAGGGTGCAGAGGAGGAGTCAGGAGGAGGAGGCTAGGCTGGGCTGGGAACAGGGAATAAGCCCCTTCCCACAGGCTCCTTAGCCCTGTAAAGCCCCTTCTGCCTGTCATTCTACGTACAAAGTTATTCATACAACATTGTTTGCAACAGTGAAAGAGTTGGAAACCACCTAAGTGTTCATAGGGGACTGGTTGAATTAACTATGGGTTTAAATATGATGCATTCTATACAATGATAAAACAAGAGTAAGGAAGCTCTGTATGTTCTGATATGAAATTATCTTCTAGATGTTTGAGTGAAAAATAACCAAAAGGTAGAACAGTGAGTATGGCATACTACTATTTGTCAAAGTAAAATCTGCACAAAGCTAAACTTGACTAATACAAATATAAAATGAGCACCTGAATTTATTTACTTAATGAATGAACCAGCAGGATGGATCAAAGAAAGAAATAAAAACCATTATTGACAGTCAGTGAAAAGAATATTAGAATAAGATTTCAGCTGATACAAAAAGTTAATTCCTCTCAGGTCATAAAATCATAACCGGTTTTTCTTCTCTACCAGACAAAAATAAGTTGTTATTTATCGATCTTTAACTTCTTATACAGAGGCTGGGCCCCAATCAATACTAAATAGTATGTCAAACAAGGTGACTTCCCCTATATGACCCATAGGTGGGGTTATTAGCCAATGGTCTGTCTCTGAAAGGGCACTCAATAATTTTGTTTGGTGCCTTCTTTAGAAGTTTTGGGTATTTTTTCTTAACACGTTTGTTACATAAATATATTTGCTTGTATATTTGTAATAATAAAATCCACCCCTTATAAGGTGCTTATTATATACATTTAACACTCCCAATAATTCTATGAGGAGTTTATCTTTGAGGACACATGGAACAGAGAGGGTAAGGAATTACCCAGGGTCACATAGCTGGAAACTGGCAGGGATCAAGAGTGACAGCCAGTCGTGGAGACCAGTCTCTTAGCACTAACCCTGCTATCTCACTGGACCCTCCCTGGAAAGAACCATGACCATTTGGGGGGGGGGGACTGAACAGCTGACCAGAGATGAAAGAGAGACCTTTTGTTTTCAAAAAATATATATTTTGAGAGAGAGAGAGACAGGAGCAGAGAGACGGAGAAAGGGAGGGAGGGAGAGAGAATGAGAGAGAGAGAGAGAAGCATCAACACACAGTTGCATCACTTTAATTGTGCATTGATTGCTTCTTGTAAGTGCTTTGGGGGTTGGACTGCAATCTCAGGTTCAAGCTGAGCCAGCAACCCTTTGTTCAAGCTGGCGACCTTGGGTCTCAAATCAGCCACCTCAGCATTCTAGATTGATGCTCTATTCACTGCTCCACCACCGGTCAGGCAGGGAGACTTCATTGACTATCAGTTTGAATCTTTTGACATTTAAAAAAAATTAATTTTATATTTTTAGAGCAATTTTAGATTTATTGAAATATTATGAAGAGAGTTCCCACATATCCTATACCCAGTTTTCTCTATTATTAGCATTAGTACATTTGTTACAATTAAGGAACCAATATTAATACATTATGATTAATAAAGTTCATACTATATTTATATTTCCTTAGTTTGTGTTTGTGTGTGTGACAGAGAGAGAAAGGAACAGACAGGGACAGACAGGCAGGAAGGGAGAGATATGAGAAGCATCAATTCTTCATTGCGGCACCTTAGTTGTTCATTGATTGCTTTCTCATGTGTGCCTTGATGCGGGGGGGCTACAGCAAAGCAAGTGACCCCTTGCTCAAATCAGTGACGTTGGCCTCAAGCCAGTGACCTTGGGCTTCAAGCCAGTGACGTTGGGCTTAAGCCAGTGATCATGGGGTCACATCTATTATCCCACACTCAAGCCAGTGACCCCACGCTCAAGGTGGTGAGCCCATGCTCAAGCCGGCAACCTTGAGGCTTCGAACCTGGGTCATCTGCATCCCAGTCCAATGATCTATCCACTATGTCACTGCCTGGTCAGGTTCCTTAGTTTTGGTTTTTTTTGTTTTTTTGGTATTTTTCCAAAGTTAGAAGCAGGGAGACAGTCAGACAGACTCCTGCATGTGCTCTACCAAGATCCACCTGGCATACCCACCAGGGGGCGATGCTCTGCCCATCTGGGGTGTTGCTCCCTTGCGGCCGGAGCCATTCTAGTACCTGAGGTGGAGGCTATGGAGCCATCCTCAGTGCCCGGGCCAACTTTGCTCCTATGGAGCCTTGGCTGCGGGAGGGGAAGAGAGAGACAGAGAGAAAGGAGAGGGGGGAAGGGTGGAGAAGCAGATGGGCACTTCTCCTGTGTGCCCTGACTAGGTATCGAACCCAGGACTTCCACACACAGGGCCGATGCTCTACCACTGAGTCAACCGACCAGCGTCTTTAGTTTTTATTTAGAGTCATTTTTCTGTTCAGAATTTCATCTAGGATACATTACATTTAGTCACCATGGCTCTGTAGATTCCTGTAGGCTGTGACAGTTTCTCAGGCTTTCCTTGCTCCTGATGACCTTGACAGTTTTAAGGAGCACTGGTCAGGTAGTTTGTAGACTGGCCCTCAACTGGGATTTGTGTGATTAGACTGGGGTTATGAGTTTTCCGAGGAAAGACCACAGAGGTGATATGCCATTCTCATTACATCATATCAAGGGCATGTACTATGAACATGACTCATTGTGGTTGAGCCAATCTTGCTCACCTGGTGGAGGTAGTGTTTGTTAGATTTCTCCACTGTAAAGGTATTCGTTTTCCTCACTTTCTATACAGTGATCTTTGGAAGGAAGTCATTGTGTGAAGCCCACACTAAAGGAGGGGGCAGTTAGGCTCCATCTCCTTGGGGGTAGACTATCTACATAAATTATAGATTTATTTGGAATTCGTCAGCACAGAATGTTATGATTTTTAAATCCTGTATTACCAAATTTTGAAAAATTAAAAAATAAATCTGCTTTTTGAATAGGTAAACATACACACATACACTGAGGTAAAAACGACAGATAGTGTGTGGTTTCTCTCGGAGTATTCTGAAGGCAACCATGGAAGACTGGAAATGGGTTCAAGGTTAATGTTGCCATTTCCCGCCTATGTAATCCCTAAGAAGGCACTTGAGTTTCTCTTAACCTCTCATCTGTTTGATGGGGGAGAAACAGGGCTATTGGAATGATCCATTAGCTAATATGGGTAAAGAGGCTCTGTAAAATGTATAGTGCTACCAAAAGTTGAGGTGCTGTGGAGGGGCCTTGGGGAACTGGGTTTGATTAAGCTGCTTCTGGGCCTCCAGGGTGGAGCTAGAGTTCTTCCCTCCCCATTCGCTGCTGAAATCAAAGCACCTGAAACCAACCCTGGTACTGGGCGTAGCAGAGAAAAAAACTATCTCTATAGGTTTGGAACAGCTTGGTGGTTACACACTTTTTTCTAGAAGTTAACTTGTGACCTTGGGCCAGTTACTTACCCTTTCTGAACCTCAAAGGTGATGTATAGAATGGAGGTAACAACAACATATCAGCAGGACTGTTGTGAGAACGAAAGGAAACAATGAAGAACTTTGTACCAGCCTCGCCCGGTTAGCATCGTCATAATTCCACTTCATCCTCACAACTTTTTTGTTCTTCTGTAGTTGGGGAAATTGAGGCTATTAATTTTGAGGTTAAGCGATTTAATTAAGGCCACCAGCTAGTAAGCTAAGTGACGCTTGGATTTCAAGTCTGTGGAACTCTAAAACCAGTGTCCTTTCCACTATAGCACATGGCCTCTGCTCACAGCTTGGGTTCCACTGGTTTGCTAAGCCTCTGGCTCCCCTTCCAACCAGCCTGGGTTTTATAGGAGAACAGAAATGGCCGCAACATCTTTAGGGCCTCTCTGTGTCTCTCTCTTCTGGCTGGCATGGGGTGGACTTTGGCTGGGAGGCTGACCTGGCAGTAACAGCTTGGTCCCAGGTAGGACAACATTTTCCTCTCCATCTTGGAAAAAAACTCACCCCTCGGTCCCCGGATATCTCCGGGGCAGCCAGAGCCCCAGGACTGCAGTTCTGTAATTCCCCCATCTCTCTGTAATCCTCTAACAGCTCTGAACAGCCTTATAGGCTACCAGAGAGGAGAGAGGCCTGCCTGCCTGGGCTGCTCTGCCTGTGCCGCCCAAAGTCAGCCTCTCTACTAACATCCCTGCTTCTTCCTGCCCCCAGTCTAGCTCCTGAGCTTCTCAGCTGAGTTCTTCCTCCACAGAGTCCAGGGAATCCAGGACAGTGCCCCTTGTTGTGCAGAACACACAGGCCACAGTGAAGCCGTCCGGCTATGGGTTTGAATCCTGGTCCTGCCTCTTATCATCTCTGCTCCCAAGGACTTCTTCCAGCCTCAGCCTCCTCATTTATAACATCAAATGGTGATAATATAGAATTCCCAGGGTTTTTGTGTGACCTAAACATTGAGAGGTAAGCAAAGCATTAAGCTCCACCTGGCCCAGTGCCCAGTAAACAGTAGCTTTTGTTACTGTGCTGAGAGGCAGGATGAGGAAATGCCAAGGGGACAGCTTGTGGAGGAGGCTAGCGGATGTGTCCTTGGAACTCCATGGCCTCCCCTGTGATTCTAGGATACTATTTGGTGGCCCTAAAACAGAAACACATACTTACCCCAGACAGTCCTTTCAGGCCAGGTCCTGCACAGCTCTGCCCCTGGCCCAGGCCGGGTCTTGGCTCCCTCCCATCACAGCATCACAGAGAGGATGGCTGCCACCTTGCTCCCTGTGTGTGCCTGTGTCCACCCCCCACCCCCCACCCTGGAGACAGGGGCTCCTGCAGAAGGCACTGCAGGGCTGGTGGTTCTGACGTATACTGAGATGCTGTCCAGGCAGATGGGGACTCCTTGGGAGCTCTCTTTTCACTCTGTATTGGCAGAAACTGCATCTGTCCCCTAACCCCTGGCTCAGGGCCTGGCCCGAATAGACTGTTACTGTATATAGAAAAGAACTGAATTTAGGACCTGCCAAGGTCCAACTTGCTTAGAAGGGCCTTTATTACCTCCTTCCTCCTCTGACATCCTGCCCTGGTTCGAGGAGTGGCCCATTGGCCCAGAAAACACCTACTGGGTCACAGGAAGGCAAGGGAGCATATGTATGTGGGAGGACAGAATGACAGGTGGGGACTCATTGGTTTGTATTCCCTGTTCCCCCAATGGGGGCATCTAGACAGGGTCCCCTCCTCTCCAGTGATCATACATTCCAAATGGTTGAAAACATCAACACATCTTCCACCACACACACCACAGGCCAGAGCAACCCTCCCCCACTTTCCTCAGTCCATCCCTCACCCTGATTTCTCAAGACCTTTCCCCTACCAGAGCTCAGCCAGCTGTGCTGAGAAACTAACTCATCTGGCCAGGGTTCATGCAGAGATTCAGACCTCCTTCCTTCTCTCTTCTCCTTCAGAGGGAGTACAGCTCTTCATGGTAAAGGAAGATACCAAATCTGAAGGGAGGACTTGAGGGTGAGGCTTGGGGTTAGATGGACTGTGAAACTTTGACCAGTCACAGAGGCAATGTCACGTGTAGAGACACGGTCAACCAGGGTCCCACAGGGACCAACAAGCTCACAGACATGGACATACATACAGACCCACTGGCCCATGAACTTCTAGTCACATCCAGAGAGGCCCACACACAAGCATACATAAACCATCACACAGGTACACAAACATATAGACTCACTGACAGAAAAAAAAGAAGACCGCCCCCCTATACACACCCCTGTGGCACCTGACCCAACCTCTCCTCTTATCCCCCTGCTCCCCAACAATTGGAATTCCTATGGCCATCCAGCTTCATACATTGCCTTGTGACTTCAGTTGAAGTGTCAGAGTCTAACTATCTGCAGCAGGAATTGGGAGGGTGGGTTTGAGGGAGGGTCAAGTCTTGCTCTCAAGTTCTCTGTTTAGACCTAGATATGTTTCTTAACTCAAAAGTCATGGTCCCTCTGAGGAAAAGGAGAAGGTGAGCAGGTTGAAGCCTAAATCCTGCTTTGTGGCTATTTACTTCAGACCAGGCTTGGATACCCCCTTGGTCTGTCTCCTACACCTGTGCCAGTGCTTTGCCTTGGGGAAATAATGAGGAAGGGGCCTGCGGACGGAGGTTCCTGAGGATAAGAGCTTGCTGAAGGCCCTCCGTAGCAGGCCCTCTGGTGCTGGGAAGGGCAGAGCCTGGGCACGAATGCTAGAGGGGAAGAATTTATGGCATTTCCCCTCCATCTGGAAACAAAGGCAGATTCCTGTGTCCAGCTCCAGCAATCTGGTCCCACCCTCTCAAGTGGCTGGAGCTGAAGGAAATCCTACTGGCCTCTAGTCTCACCCAGCTACTCTGCCCCTCTGTCAAACAATCTGTCTTCTCATGTCAGGCCAGTAGCCGCGGCCACCAACACAGCCACCTGGCCCATGCAGGTTCGCATTTGATTCGGACAGACGGTAATGGAACAACGGAGTCAAGAACTGGTGGACCATTAGCTTTAATCCTAGCTCGCACCCGGTGGGCAAGAAATACACACGGTGGGAAAACACTTCCCTTTCCATTCAGGGCTCCCAAAGCCACTGACTCATCCGAGTATTCCTAGAATCAAAGGTTTCTACCTCACCAGCCTTATTCACCTCTGTTTCCCATCTCCTTCTCTCTGCACAAACTCTGTGCATACTGGCTTCTCCTCTGCAATGCTAATTTCAGGAACCCAGAATGAGAGCCCCCCGGTCTCCCTTATTTTCTAGTGTAGAAATCAAAGCCTTTAAGCCAATATACAAATAAAGAAATCTCTAATACAAAGTCACTTATCTGAGGCATAAATGGGATTCCTCATAAGAGAGCACCACCCCACATCATGCAGCAGTCAAGGGTGTGGAGAAAAGCTTAATGTTGAGAAGATCTTAGTATTAAAAGGGTGGGCCTGACCAGGCAGTGGCGCAGTGGATGGAACGTCGGACTGGGATGCCGAGGACCCAGGTTTGAGACCCCGAGGTCGCCAGCTTGAGCGCGGGCTCATCTGGTTTGAGCAAAAGCTCACCAGCTTGGACCCAAGGTCGCTGGCTCCAGCAAGGGGTTACTCAGTCTGCTGAAGGCCCGCAGTCAAGGCACATATGAGAAAGCAATCAATGAACAATTAAGGTGTCACAATGTGCAATGAAAAACTAATGATTGATGCTTCTCATCTCTCCGTTCCTGTCTGTCTGTCCCTGTCTATCCCTCTCTCTGACTCTCTCTGTGTCTCTGAAATAAATAAATAAATAAATAAATAAATAAATAAATAAATAAATAAATAAGACTAAAAGAGTGGGGAAGGCTTAGTCTTAAAACTAAGCCTTAGTCTATAATGACCCTGCCTGCTTACAGCCTGTCCTCCACACCCAATGCAAACTATAAGTGAGCAAACCTATACATCATGTTTGCAAACTTATTTGACCCACACCTCACCAAACTCCATCCTTGTCCAAATACCAAGTCCTCTCTATTTGGGATACTTCCCTTAATCCCTCAGACTCTATCCCCAAGCAGCAGTGGTTTCCTCAATATCACCCAAGAGTCTGCCAGAAAAAATATAGAAGTGTCTGCCAGGACCCCACCCCCTTGGCTCACCCTTATCCCAGCAAACTCAGGCCCTGCTTTCCTTTTCTTTTTTTTCTTTCTTTCTTTCTTTCTTTCTTTCTTTCTTTCTTTCTTTCTTTCTTTCTTTCTTTCTTTCTTTCTTTCTTTTTTTGTGTGGCAGAGACAGAGAGAGTTAGAGAGAGGGATAGATAGGGACAGACAGACAGGAAGGGAGAGAGATGAGAAACATCAATTCCTCGTTGCGGTTCCTTAGTTGTTCATTGATTGCTTTCTCATATGTGCCTTGACAGTAGGGCTACAGCAGACTGAGTAACCCCTTGCTCAAGCCAGCAACCTTGGGCTCAAGCTGGTGAGCCTTGCTCAAGCCAGATGATCCCTCACTCAAGCTGGCGACCTTGGGGTCCCGAACCTGGGTCCTTGGCATCCCAGTTCAATGCTCTATCCCAAGGGTCCCCAAACTTTTTACACAGGGGGCCAGTTCACTGTCCCTCAGACCGTTGGAGGGCCGGACTATAAAAAAACTGTGAACAGGTCCTGGCCGGCTGGCTCAGTGGTAGAGCGTCAGCCTGGCGTGCGGAAGTCCCAGGTTCGATTCCCAGCCAGGGCACACAGGAGAAGCGCCCATCTGCTTCTCCACCCCTCCCCCCCTGCTTCCTCTCTGTCTCTCTCTTCCCTTCCCGCAGCCGAGGCTCCATTGGAGCAAAAGATGGCCCGGGCACTGGGGATGGCTCCTTGGCCTCTGCTCCAGGCACTAGAGTGGCTCTGGTCGCAACTGAGCAACGCCCTGGAGGGGCAGAGCATCGCCCCCTGGTGGGCGTGCCGGGTGGATCCCGGTGGATGCGGGAGTCTGTCTGACTGCCTCCCCGTTTCTAGCTTCAGAAAAATACAAAAAACAAAACAAAAAAAACCCCCACTATGAACAAATCCCTATGCACACTGCACATATCTTATTTTAAAGTAAAAAAACAAAACGGGAACAAATACAATATTTAAAATAAAGAACAAGTAAATTTAAAACAACAAACTGACCAGTATTTCAATGGGAACTATGGGTCTGCTTTTGGCTAATGAGATGGTCAATATCCAGTTCCATATTTGTCACTGCTAGCCGTAACAAGTGATATGACGCGCTTCCAGAGCTGTGACGCCTGCGTCCCACGTCACCAGAAGTAGTACTGTACGTGAGTGACGCCGCGCTCTGCGGTGCTGCCACATACAGTACTCCAGGAGCACAGGATGCATCTTGTGCTCCTCTCACTGACCACCAATGAAAGAGGTGCCCCTTCTGGAAGTGTGACGGAGGCTGGATAAATGGCCTCAGGGGGCTGCATGCAGCCCACAGGCCGTAGTTTGGGGACTCCTGCTCTATCCACTGCACCACCGCCTGGTCAGGCCCTGCTTTTCTTTAGAGTGGGCAAAAGTCTTGGTGCCTCTAAGAACTCCTGTGCCATCCAAAATGCTCATCCTGGCCTTTAAGGCATTCCTACCATCTTGCATGGGGATTGTTCACCTAGGCTAATTGACATATCTTCCTTTTTTGCAGCAAAATTGCAGCTCTAGGGAAGGGTGAGGGTGTCACTATTCATAATTAATTAAATATTCTGAAGAGTCAAGAACTAAAAGAACTAAAAGAACAGGAAGAGTCAAGGAATACTGTGTGATACTAAAAGAACAGGAACTGTATTATTTAAATTTACAAAATAACTTCCAGGCAAGATAGCAGTGTAGGTAAACACGGTAATTTCCTTCTTCCACAAACATATCATAATTACAAGTAAACTACAGAACAACCATCATTCAGAACTCCCTGAAATCTAGCTGAATGGAAGTCCTAAACCAAAGGAATTAAAGAAGCCACTTCGAGATTGGTAAGAGGAGTGGAGATACAGAATGGGCTTGTCCCACACCCACTCTTGGGAGGGGTATCTCAGCTACAGAGGTCCCCCTTGAGGAGCCAGGGTTCCCAGCCCCACAGCAGGCCTCACAGCCGAGGGTTCCAGTGCCCATAACTTCTGGCTGAAAAACTAGCAGGGATTGAGACTGAGGGAGACAGAGGGCTGCTGATGTCCCAAGGAGTTTCTCTTACTCAGACTCGCTCCTTCTGAGCTCCAGTGCTGGGGCAGCAGCTTGAAAGGCACCAGAAACATATGGGGAGGAACTGAATTGTCCAGCATCAGAGCAAGAGCTGGGGGGCGAGGGCAGCTTTCTCTCAGACAGAGTGTAGGCAGTGGCCATCGTAACTTTGATGAACCTTCCCTCCACAGAGCTGACAGGCAGACACCATACTGCAGTCTCCATCAACTAGGCTCATATTGTTTGCCCCACCCTGATGATTCCTTGAGGCACTACCTTTCCCAACTTGCAGGCCCACTCAAGCTGTTTCCAGTGGTTTTTCCCTATGAATGGCTTGTCTTGGCTGATGCTTCATATTTTCCTAAAATCTCTCAGACAAGAAGTACCTAGCCTTAGCATGCCCCATACTTCTCCCTAAGTGGCCCCAACTTGGGCATTAGCAGCAGCTACCCTTTATTTGTAGCTTGGACTCGCCTGGTCACCTCTAAGCCCAGCATAAGTAGCAACCATTTGCAGATCACTTTATAGCTCATGCTGGTGGCCCCAGGCAGAACACAGGTGGCAGCTGACCTTGGCCTGCACCGCCTGGGATGCCCCAGCCCCAGAGCCAGCACATTCAGTAGATAGCTTCAGAACACATGGGAGCATCACCAACCAACTATCTTCACCTATCTTCACAACAGACACACTCAAGGGACGGTTTCTGTGGGCACCAGAGCCTCACAGAAATAACTCCTGTTCTGGGGGGGTGATCCTCCATGATGATTGGTAGTCAGTGGTTACAGCCAGACCTTGCAGCTTATCAGCTGGGGGCAGATCCCTCCCATTGATGTACCAACACCAACCAAGGCTCAACTTCAACAGGAGGGTATACATAGTTCACATGGGGGTGTACCTCAGGTGCTTAGCTTGTGTGAGTGTAAAGGCTATGTCACTGGACCCTACAGAACACCTATAACATTAGGTACTCCACCAACCAGCTCTATCTAATAAAAACAAACCCAGGGAAGCTGCCAAAATCAGGAAACAAAATATACATCCCAAATGAAAAAACAGAACAAAACTCCAGAAAAAGAACTAAACAAAATGGAGACAAGCAATCTACTAGATGAAGAATTCAAAATACTGGTTATAAGGATGCTCAATGAAATTAGTGGAATCTCAATAGCATAAAGAAGGACCCATCAGAAATGAAGGATACACTAACTGAAATGAAGAATAACTTACAGCCCTGGCCGGTTGGCTCAGTGGTAGAGCGTCAGCCTGGTGTGCAGGAGTCCCGGGTTCGATTCCCGGCCAGGGCACACAGGAGAAGCACCCATCTGCTTCTCCACCCCTCCCCCTCTCCTTCCTCCCTGTCTCTCTCTTCCTCTCCCGCAGCCAAGGCTCCACTGGAGCAAAGATGGCCCGGGCGCTGAGGATGGCTCTATGGCCTCTGCAAAAGGCACTAGAATGCCTCTGTATGCAACAGAGCAACGCCCCAGATGGGCGGAGCATCGCCCCCTGGTGGGCATGCCGGGTGGATCCCGGTCAGGTGCATGCGGGAGTCTGTCTGACTGCCTCTCCGTTTCCAACTTCAGGAAAAAAAAAAGAAAAAAAAGAATAACTTACAGGAAATCAACAGTAGCGTAGATGAAGCCAAGATTAAAACCAGTGATTTGGTATAAGGAAGCAAAATACACTTAATCAGAATAGCAAAAAGAAAAAAGAATTCAAACAAATAAAAATAGTGTAAGGAACCTCTGGGACAACTTCAAGCATACCAATAGTTGCATTATGGGGGTGCCAGAAGGAGAAGAGAGAGAGCAAGAAATTTAAAACTTATTTGAGGCCCTGGCCGGTTGGCTCAGTGGTAGAGCGTTGGCCTGGCGTGTGGAAGTCCCGGGTTCGATTCCCGGCCAGGGCACACAGGAGAAGTGCCCATTTGCTTCTCCACCCCTCCCCCTCTCCTTCCTCTCTGTCTCTCTCTTCCCCTCCCGCAGCCAAGGCTCCATTGGAGCAAAGATGGCCCTGGCGCTGGGGATGGCTCCTTGGCCTCTGCCCCAGGTGCTAGAGTGGCTCTGGTCGCGGCAGAGCGACGCCCCGGAGGGGCAGAGCAGAGCGTCGCCCCCTGGTAGGCGTGCCGGGTGAATCCCGGTCGGGCGCATGCGGGAGTCTGTCTGACTGTCTCTCCCGGTTTCTAGCTTCAGAAAAATCCAAAAAAAAAAAAAAATTATTTGAAAAAATAATGACAGAGAACATCCCTAACCTGGTAAAGGAAACCCAAAAAGGCCCACACAAGACACATTATAATTAAAATGCAAAAGGTTAAAGACAAAGAGAGAATCTAAAATTAGCAAGAGAAAAGCAGACTGTTACCTACAAGGGAGCTCCCATAAGACTGTCAGCTGATTTCTCAACATAACCTTTGCAGGCCAGAAGGGATTGGCAAGAAATATTCAGAGTGATGAAAAGCAAAGACCTACAACCAAGATTACTCTACCCAGCAAAGCTATCATTAAAACTAAAAAATAGCCTGACCTGTGGTGGCACAGTGGATAAAGTGTCGACCTGGAAATGCTGAGGTCGCCGGTTCGAAACCCTGGGCTTGCCTGGTCAAGGCACATATGGGAGTTGATGCTTCCAGCTCCTCCCCACCTTCTCTCTCTGTCTCTCTCTCTCTCCTCTCTCTCTCTTCCTTTCTTTCTCCTCTCTAAAATGAATAAATAAAATTAAATTAAAAATTAAAAAAAAAACTAAAGAATAAGCAAAGAGCTTCCCAGATATGAAAGTATTAAAGGAGTTTATCACCATCAAACCAGTATTATATGAGATGTTAAAGGGCCTCCTTTAATAGTAAGAAGAAAAAAAAGATTTAAAATATGAACAATAAAATGGCAGTAAATACATATTTATCAACAATTGAATCTAAAAAACAATAAACCAACAAGCAGAACAGAAACAGACTCATAGATATAGAGAACATTTTGAACATTGCCTGGTGGGAGGGGGCTTGGAGGGACAGGTGAAAAAGATGAAGGGATCAAGTACAAATTGATTGTTACTGAATAGTCATATGGGTGGATGTAAAGTACAGCATAGGGAATATAGTCACTAATATTCTAATAACTATGTATGGTGTCAGGTGAGTATGAGATGTATTGGGATTATCATTGCTAAGGAATGTAATGTCTAATCACTGAGGTGTACACTTGAAACTAATATAATAATGTATGTCAACTGTAATTGAAAAATAATGATTTAAAAATGGAAAAAAATAGCCTGACCAGGCAGTGGCTCTGTGGGTAGAGTGTCAGCCTAGGATCTAAGGACCCAGGTTCGAAACCCCCAAATCACCAGCTTGAGCGTGGGGTCACTGGCTTGAACACGGGATCATAGACATGACCCCATGGTTGCTGGCTTGAGCCCAAAGGTTGCTGGCTTAAAGCCCAAGGTCTCTCTGACTTGAGACCAAGGTCACTGGTTTGAGCAAAGGGTCACTGGCTCGGCGGGAGCTCCCCGATCAAGGCACATATGAGAAAGCAATCCATGAACAACTAAGGTGCCACAACAAAGAATTGATGTTTCTCATCTCTCTCCCTTCCTGCCTGTCTGTCCCTGTCTGTCTCCCCCCACACATTAAAAATGGAAAAAATTTAATTTACAAAATAATATAACAATCAATAATTAGGAGGGAAAGAATCTAAATTACCTATATTCTGAAGTTTTAAAATCTATAAATAGCAGAAAAGCAAATACTCCAAGATATCCCTTACATATAGAATCTAAAAAAAACAAACAAAAAACCAAACTCATATGTAAAGCCAGAAGCCAGGGCTATCAGGGCTGCCATCACAGCCGCCCAGCCCATGCAGGTTCGCATTGGATTCGGACAGTCGGTAAAGAAACAGCGGAGCCAAAAGCTGATGGGCCATAGCCTTTAATCCTACCTTGCACCCGGCGGGCAAGTAAAAACATACACTGGGCTCCAAAACCCAGTCACACTCAGTGCTCACAAAGCCACTGACTTATCCGAGTTTCCTAGAATCAAAGGTTTCTAGCTCACCAGACTTATTCTCCTCAGTTCCCCATCTCCTTCCTTCTCCCAGATACAAACTCTACACAAACTGGCATCTCACTCAGCACTCCGCCATCTTGGCTGCTTTTCCTGGCCTACTCCACGTGGCCTCCTTTAGCTGCTGGCTCTACTCTCTCCGCTCTCTCATGCTAACCTCAGGAACCAAGGGCCGAGTCCCGTTCTGCCCCATTTTATAGTGTAGCTTCACAACCTTTAATCCAATATACAAAATAGGGCAGTCTCTAATACAAAGTCACTTCTCTGAGGCATGATTGGATTGTACCGCCCTACAGCAAAAAGGGTGGGAAAGGCTTAATCCCAAAACCAAGCCCCAGGTTACAACGATCTCCAACACACATTAATATCACCTGGGCGATGGCCTCTTTAACAAAGTGAGCATAATACATTTTATCTGCCCAACATCATAGAACTAGAGTTTAAAAATTGGTTGCCAGGAGGAATGGTGGATAAATGGAGGAAATAGGGAGAGTTTGGTAAAAGGCCACTAACTTTAAGCTATAAGACAAATAAAGTCTGAGGATCTAATGTAAAACATGGTGAGTGTCGTTGATAACATTGTACTGTAAAATCAAAATTAGCTTAGACAGTATAACTTAAAAGTTCTCTCACACACACACACACAAAAGATGATAAATGTATTAACTAGATGGAATGTTAGTTATCTTATCATAATGTATATGTATATTAAATCATCACAATGTATAGTTTAAATACATAATTTTATTTATCAATTATACATCAATAAAGCTGAACAAAATCTAGCAATAGCATTGTAAACATATTATTTAGAGTTATCTAAGTAAATTTCAAAGAAACAAATAGCTAAAACTTTGAGAAGGGGGTTGGCTTCATCAGGAGGGTCCAAGGGTGGGTACAATTGCCTCTCATTATAAACTTGTCTGCAGAATTTTATTTATTTTACGCTTTGTTTATTAGGAATATCTTACATTTATTTTTCAGAATGGCTACCTGTTGGGCAAATGAGTTTGTAAAATTTGTGTTATTTGAGTTTGCTCACTTTTATTGTTAAAGATGGTGCTGCCCATGTGAATGGCACTGCCCAGGTGAAACTGCTAATTACCTTCCTGCTCAGAAAGGGGTTTTGTTATGCTAATGTGTGCTGGAGGAGAGGTTTTTGTGGGCCCAAGTAGCTTTTTAGAAGGAGGAAGGAGAAGAAGAAGAAGAAGCCGAGATGAAAGGGAAGAAGAGAGAACCAGTTTTGCAGAGTAAGAAGCCATGTTGGCAGACGGGGAACCAGAGGTGACTGAGCTGGTGGGTGGCCTTTGATTCTAGGAAAACCCAGATGTGTCAGTTGCTTTGTGAGTGCTGAATGCGTGGGTTTTGGAGCCCTGTGTATTTTTACTCGCCTGCCGGGTGCAAGGCTAGAATAAAGGATGGCCCACCATTTTTTGGCTCCACAGTTTCTTTACCGTCTGTCCAAATTCAATGAGAACCTGCATGTGCATGGCCATGATGGCGGCAGCTACAGGCCAAACACTGCCTCATACTTTAAAGTGGTAGCTACACCTTCAGTTGTATAACAACCCCTCAGGCAGCTATGAGTGGAAGAGGCAACATTCAGCACCCATCTTTGAGCAGGTAAGAAAATAGAGGCCCTTTTCACGCAGCCAAGCCTTGGATCTCCGGACTGTCGTTTCATGCTTTTTTCTATCCCGCAGCTGGGTCTCCCTCCCTCAAAACAAACCTGACGTCTATGTGGGTTTTTCAGCTGATAGAGGACTCTCATTGATATTTTGCTTTTATTCTGAGAATTGGCAGAGAAAGTTTTACCAGCCTTTTCTTATAGGTATGGGAACTGCTGTTCACACCTACTGGCTCCAACTCCAAGCTGGGGCTCTTTGCCCTCCCCTGCTCTTCCTCCTGTGGCGGGGCCAGTTTGGTAGAGGAGAACCAGAGCCTTGAGAAGCCTGTGAGGAGGGACATTCCAGAGGTCACTGGACTACTGGGGAGGAGTCAGTCCTGAAACAGCATGTCATCAGAGCCCAGGCTGCATGCAAATCCACTTCCAGGTGTTGTGTGAGCACTGTCTAATCTCGGACTCTTGCCCTGACAAGCCAGCCCTTCCTCAAAGGGGTCTAAAATTGATGAGTCATCATCCTAGGGCTTAGGGGTGGGTCAGGAGCAGATGAACTTATGTAGGGGACATCCTGGAGGAGCTGGAGTGGAAGAGGAAGGTGATTCGGTGGCTCAGACAATCCAGCCCCTGTGTGCCAGCCTCTTCCTAAGGTCTGGGCTGTTGCCACCCTCCCTAAACCTGGCACCAGCCAAATTGCCTTTTTACCTGAGCTGTGGTGACAGGGCTTGAAGACCAGGCAGTTTTCTGAATCTTAGAGTCAAAGATCATATAAGGCTGGGAAGGCTGTATCCAGGCTAAATACCTCAGTGTATAGAGGAGAAAACCAGCGCCCAGAGAGGTGATCCAGGCCTGGAACCCAGGACACTGTGGTACCTTCTGCCCTGAGCTGTGGAAGACCTAAAAAGGTCACTTCTTCCTCCAGGGATCATTTAGCTGCATCGAGCCCATAAATCTAGGATTCTCTTCTCTGTGTTGAATAGATGAAAAATGGAATTCATAGTATCTGCCTCCCTTCTCCCCTAAAGGAGACCCATAGTTCTCTCTCAGCAGGTACTCTGTTCTACTGTTTTCATGTCTCTCACATTTGAAAAATCTCTAGGTTGTCTCATCTGAAGCCTCCACTCTGCAATTTAAGAGAAGTAAAGCCCATCTCATCCTCTGCTAATTTTCCTACCTTGCTTTTTCTTCCTACTCATCCTGGTGCAGGACCAGCTACATAACTTGTGGGGCCCAGTACAAAATGAAAATGCTGAGCCCTTTATTCACACATTAAGAATTTCAAGATGGTAAGAACAGGGCATTAAATCAAATGTGGCACCCTGTTTCTACACAGGTTGAACAACCATGAATTTGGCCCTGCCTGGTGGCGAGAGTGATACTTAAACTCAGTATTCATAGTTGGTCCTGAAACATCAAGTTGTCCATTCCTCTGCCTTCATGCTGGACTCCAGGTCACCTGCCTTCCATAGGTGAGATTCTCCTTCAGGTTTCACCCCCACACCCTTCTCGGGAGCTCCAGGCCTCTGTTTCACACACTGCTGGGAAATCCTTCTGAATATCTAAATTTAAATCTCAATCCTTTGGGCCTGTTTCCTCTTGTTCTGTCCTCGCTGATTATGGGGAACAGCTGGTCCATCTGTGTAATTAATTCTCGTAGACTTGGACACAGTCTGCAATTCCTTTTCCCTTTCCTCACTGGGCTCAGTCTCCATTGCTTTCTGATTCTGTCCCTCTTCTGATGTCTGTCCCAGGCTCTCTTTTGCTGTGGAAGCCATGGATTTCACAACAAGCTCCAGAGAGCTCAATGCCTGGGGGGTGGGAAGGAATGTAGGGGAGACTCCAGCATTGATGAACAGCCCATCCCCCATCAGGCCCTGTCTTCGTCCTCCAAAAGTACTCTACTTTTATCTATTTCTAATTCTCCTCTACCAAACTGGCCCCGCCAGAGGAGGAAGAGCAGGGGAGGGCAAAGAGCCCGAGCTTGGAGTTGGAGCCAGATAAAGTTCCCCACCCCCACTAATACATTGGTGACTCTCAACTCTTGTCCATCTCTATGTTTCTGTTCTCAGTAGTGTCTCAGACTGAATATTCCCGTGGGAAATTCCACACTTCCTTGTGCCAGGACAGAGATCCATGGGCTGGGGCTGGGAGAGATTTATCAGAAGCCATTGCAGGACAGGGGAGAGAACGGGTATGAAAGGTTGACACGCGCCACAATCCAAGTTCTCCAGCTAATAGAGTGCCGAGTGGCACTCTAATCTGAAAAAGCAGACACTGTAATTCCATAGTACTTCCTATTGGCTACGGGACACAGCTCTGTCCTGACATTGAAATTTGGATGTGCCTTGCTTCTGGAATTCAAGTTGTGAAGCAGCTATGGGATGGGGAGTGAGGAGGGTTTCAGCAAAGGAAGTGAGGTCAGTCAACATTAATGCCTGTCTCAGCTTTTAGGCATTGCCTCCCCCAGCCTCTATTCCTGTCAAAGAGCAGGAGTCCCTTAGACCATCTTACAGAATCTCCATATTAGAGCAAGACACCTCAGAGATCTGCTCTTGCTTCTAATACCCATGTTGTTCTTGGCCGAGGCCAGCCAATTTTCAGATTTTTTCTTTATTAATTTTTAAAAAATGTTTACTGCAATGATTGTAGAGAGGGGTGGGGGAGAGAGGGAGAGAGACAGGAACATCAATCTGCTCCTATGTGTGCCCTGACCAGAGATTGAACTGGCAACCTCTGTGCTTCAGGAGGATGCTCTAATGACCAATAGAGCCAGGGCCTTTTTCTTTATTAATTTTATTAAACACTTGAGTTGAAGGCCTACCGTGTGTCAGGCTTAACCAACTGTATGAGGCTGGCACTGCTTATTATGTTCATTTGTGTGTGGGGGGTGGGGGGAGGGACTGAGGCATGGAGAGATGTCAGTTGTCTAAACTTCTGTAACTAGTCTGGATTCCCAGACTTCATAGTTTTGGTGGCTAACCAGAAGGCTAGGAATAAAATGTTAGTCCTGCTTTCAGGGTGTTTAAAGTGAGTGGTTGGAGCAAAGCAAGTTAAGGATATCTGCGCTCTGAGCCCCTGTGAAGGCATCAGGAGGAAGAATTTGTTTCTCCCTGAGGAAGAAACCATTCTGCTTCTGAAAGCCTTGTCCACCGTGTCCCAGCAGTGTCCAGAGGGAGGCTTTGGCCTCCGTCTCTAAAACTCCGTTTGGTGGAGTGAGGGGCCTGCTTCAAAGCGGGCACTACAAAACGTTTCCAGCTTCTCCCTCCATCCAGGCAACCGTAAACGTTCATTGTTACTGGCTTCACTGAGCCGCTGGCTAGACAGACGGACTCTCCTCACCACCCGCCCGAGCCACCCCATCTGGGCCTACCCTGGGCTGAGCAGAGAGAGGCTGCGGAAGACGGGAGGGGACAAGAAGGGGTGAAGGGACTGGAGGGAGGAGACTGAAGGATTTGGATCATGTGGGGAGTCCCCGAGGGCGGGAAGAGAGGGAAGGCAAAAAGTTCGGGATCTTGCCAGCCCCAAGTTTTGCCCTTGCTGCTGTGAGCCTCCTAGGTTGAGGACCCAGGTTGAAGGCAGAGAAGGACAGGTAACTTCTGTCCCCTAACTGCTCCTTGCACGTCCCTCCTGCGGTATCCTTCCCATCCCAGGATGTCAAGTGACCCCTCAGCGGTTCCAAGCGTCAAGGGGCGCCCCACCCTACCCCACCCCACCCCCATCCCGCGTCAGATGGCGCCTCCCATTCAGCTCCAGCCCCTATGGCTCTGGGCCGGATCCCAGGGGACCCCCGCCGCGGGAGTCCAAGGCCCGCCCCTCGGGGAGGCGGATGTGGGAGGCTAGGGCGGGGGCACGGGCCGAGATCCCGGAGCTGGGGGCAGCTGAGGGAGTGGTTGCCCCCAGGGTCTGGGAGCCGCGTAGGGGAGGGTCCTGGTCGTGCAGCCCCAGCGAGGGGCGAACGGGCGCCGCTTGTCAGCGAGCTGGGCAATAGGAAATGGTTTATTAGGAGGGAGTGGTGGAGCCCGGGCCAAGCAGGAAGACGCTGGAATAAGAAACATTTTTGCTCCAGCCCCTTTCCCAGTCCCCCGGAGGCCGGAGGCCGCTGCACCAGCCGCCCGGAGCGAGCCCCTCCCCGGCCCCAGCCCTGTCCCGGTCCATCCAGCGTTCGTGCACCACGGCCGCAGCCACACGCCTGTGCCTGCCGCCCGCCGGGCAGGACCAGAGGTGAGGAGAGGTATGCGGGCAGGGGTGGGTGGTGCGGGTGGGAGGCGGCCTGATCCCACCCCGCGAGTGGGCTCTTCCTTAGGGCAGAACCCGGAGAGCCTCTCAGAGTTCACCGCAGTCAGTCCCAGCTCTTCCAAGAAAATTAGTTATCCTTCGCGCGCCGCGCATCTGCCCATTACCCGACCTGAGACTGCGAGGGGGCTGGACTGTACCCCACGGGGAATCAAAACACTGCCCCTAGGGCCAGGCACTTAACTTCTCTGTTCTGTTCTAATCCATGTAAAATAAGCAGAAGGATTCCTGACTTGCCTCACTCATAGAGAAGAGGGCACGTATCTTTCTAGGCCTTTGGTTTGACCTGGGAGTGGAGGTCCTCCTCAAACGTTTTGAGCCTCCCCTTGAAATTCAGCTGTCCCAGATCAGCCCTTACTTAAGAAAATTTAAGTTCTTGCTTAAGGAATATGACACTAAGTCCACCCCACAAACCTTCTCTAACCCTGAGTAGTTAGGTCATCCCGGTGTCATAGCCTTCCTTCAGGACCCAGGTGAGAGGGATCCCAGTCTCCCTGCAGGAGGGAGCCCCAGGTTTCCAGTCCACCCCGGAGGCCAGGGCTGTTGAGCCCATACCCTCTCTTCAAAGTTGGACATAGTGGACAATTGCTCTCACCCCCCATGTACGATCAGCTCTGGCTGAGTCAAGTCTGTCCTTTCTAATCCTTCACCACCCCATTTACCTTAGTACCTATCCTTCAATCTCATCTGGTGGTTAAAGGTAGCTACCATTGCCCTGGGCAGTTGGCTCAGTGGATAGAGCGTCATCCAGGGGTATGGACATCCCTGGGTTCAATTCCAGATCAAGGCATACAAGAAAAGAAGTGACCATCTGCTTCTCTCTCCCTTCCTCTCCCCCTCCTTTCCTTCCCTCCTGCAGCCAGTGGCTTGATTGGTTCTAGCATTGGCCCTGGCTCACTCTGAGGATAGCTCAGTTGGTCTCAGCGTGTCAGACTCAGGTGCTAAAAATAGCTCCCTTGATTTGAGGATCAGCCCAAGATGGGGGTTGCCCAGTGGATCCTGGTTGGAGTGCATGCCAGAGTCTATCTCACCATCTACCCTCCTCTCAATTAAAAAGAAAAAAAAAAGGTAGCTACCATTTATTGAGTTCTTACTATGTAGACACATATTTTTCTCATGTAATCCTTGCCACAACTTAGGAGAAGAAGGGTTGCTATACCCATCCTATAGAAAAAGAAGTAGATTTAGACTTGAATCACTTGTCCAATGCTCCATAGATGGTGTAAATCAGGGGTCCCCAAACTTTTTACACAGGGGGCCAGTTCACTGTCCCTCAGACCGTTGGAGGGCCGGACTATAAAAAAAACTATGAACAAATTCCTATGCACACTGCACATATCTTATTTTAAAGTAAAAAAACAAAATGGGAACAAATACAATATTTAAAATAAAGAACAAGTAAATTTAAATCAACAAACTGACCAATATTTCAATGGGAACTATGCTCCTCTCACTGACCACCAATGAAAGAGGTACCCTTCCAGAAGTGTGGCGGGGGCCGGATAAATGGCCTCAGGGGGCCGCATGTGGCCCATGGGCCATAGTTTGGGGACCCCTGGTGTAAATGGAGGGTTGGGTTTTTTGCTAACATATTGTTAAGTGCCTACTATGTACCATTTAGTACTCTGCTAAATAATGTTACTACATTATACCTATGAAATGAGCACTTAGTATTTTCATTTTACAGAGGGAAGCCTAAACCCCAGATTTATTCCAAATCTCATAGTTCCAAATCTCATAGTTCTAAGTGGCAGAGGCAGGATTTGAACCCAATCTCTGTGAGCCAGAGCCCATATCCTGACTTCTGTGCTATACTCCAGTGCTTCTGCATTCTGTCTGAGACCCTAAAATGCAGGTGTGGTGCCACATCACACTGCTGGTAAGGGCTAATTAAGTGATGCAGATAAAGTGCTTTGTGTCTGGTAAGGGGCAGTCTGGTAGGAGCAGCTCAGTCTGGCCCTCTGCTATTTGGATCAGACCTGCAGATGGGCAGAATGAGGAGCTTCCAGCGCTGTGACCGCCACTTCTGTGCTGAGCTACTGCTGCTGATGGGAACAGGTTTTATCAATCTTTCAGGTGTGATGGGAAGGAAAGATTGACAACCATCTTCCAAGCACACCCCTACTCTCCCACCTGTGACTCACCCTATGGCTAACAGATAATTTCTGTCTCCCCTTCTAAACAAACCCGCCTCATCCACCTGTTGATGACAATAACAGCAGGCAATCTGTTAATGTCGGCGGGACCCACTCACTCTTTTTCCTCCTTTGTGGGGCTCACCCTACACCAAACAATTAGAGGAATAAAGTGACCAAGGAAGGATTTATGATCAGTAATTTAAGTTGATTAAGACATATATTATGATTATGGGCAAAAATCTTAACATCTGTGAGCCTCAGTTTCCCCTTTGGATTGTCATGAGAATTAAATGAGATCAACTTACCAGTTCAGTACTTAGCACATAAGTCATACTCGGGAAAAGTTAACTTTTATTACTAAGAATTTCACAGTGTAAGTTACTGTTTGATATTAATTTAGCATTTGTGATTTCTGGCCAACAACAGTGATTGCTTCTGTCAGCAAGAGATCTTTCATGAACTTTTGCTTAGAAATGAAAGGATATGGTTAGTCCCCAGGAGGTCATTTATGTTAGAGTCAGGTTGCAGGGCAAATCACACATGGTCAGCTCTGAGTCTGGACTGGTCAGGACTCAGCACTCTCCTGTGCTTAGCCTTACACTGGGCACAGTTAGAAATTGGACAGTCACAATTTTACGCCACCATATTGCCAGGATTAGACCAGTGGTGGGTACTGCAAATGCTGCAGGGGCTCTCCCTGTACTTTCCTGAGCCTGGGTGCTTGAGGTGGATGTCAAGAGCAAAGCCCTTGCCCCACCCTCCCTCCTCAGTGTTTCCAAGACTCTGACTTTTGTGTTTAGCCTTGTGTGTCCCTTCTCCTCCAATAAAGGGGGAGGTCCCTGGGTGGGAGTGAGAATCCCATCCTTATACCCCACTCTCACTCACCCAGCAGGCCCTGTGGAATGAAAGTGTGGAGACCAGTCTCACTGCGTGTAGGACATCATGGTCCCCATTGATCAGAAATACTAGGGAACTTTTTTAAAAATACATGTTTTGCCCTGTCCAGGTAGCTCAGTTAGTTGGAGTGTCATCTGGTGCACCAGGGTTTCGGGTTCGATTCCCAGTTGGTGGAGTGGAAGATCGATGTTTCTCTCTCTCTCTCTCTCTCTCTCTCTCTGAAATCAATGAAAAGGAGAATTAAAAAAAAAAATCACCTGCATAATTCTTGCTGGTCCCAGATTCTGACTAAATCAGAATCTGGAGTGGGGGTGAGACCAAAGAATGTGCATTTCTAGCCAAGCCCTTCAGGTGACTGATGCATAATAAAGTAGTGAGAGGGTGCCCGGGGCGTAGTCAGAGAAGTAGGGCATGGGGAGAGGTAGGAAATGCCAGATTCATCCTCATTGTTTTCCACCTTTTCCTTCCTGCCCCATACCCTTTCCTTAGCTGCTGTCTGGGCAAGCAAAGGCTCTGCCAAGGACGGCTTCCTGCCTGTACCCCAGTGGGCAAATTCAGCTTGTCTGAGGCGCCCTCTCCAGCCTCCAGTCCCACTGCAGAGTGCTTGTTGGCGTCCTCACTGCCTGCCGGGAGGAGCGAGAGGCAGGAGGTCATGCAGAAGCTGGGGATGCAGCTGCAGAAGCCCAGGTCTCCATTTCCTCTGCCAGCTCTGGGCCTCTGGGGCAGAGGAAACCCAAGCAGGAAGGCCAGAACTGCCACCAGCCAGAGAGTCATACAAAGCTCCCTCTGCTCCCAGCCGTCCTGCCTCCAGAGCCTCAGCATCATGGAACAATTCTTGGTCAATGGGCCTTCTGCAGCCTGTGTGGCCATAGGCTCAGCCCTACCAGCTTCACCATGTGATGCCAGAAGATACTTCCCCTCCCTCATGTTATTGTCTCTGTCTGGGGATCTAGTCCTCAGACAAATGCCTGCATATTTGCCACATTTCAGAAAGTCCTTCTTACTATCTGATCTTAGTCCTTCTTGCTGCACACTCAGCCCTCATCTTCTTGTTCTAAACCTTTGAGAAATGAAGAAGGGAGTAGCTTCTGAAGCACTAGTTGGTTTAGGACCAGGTTTGGGGACTGTTATAGATCAGAATTACTCCCCTTAACACTCTCCACCCAACTTCTGGAAACGGTCAACCATAGCCATCCATGAAAGGTTCACATACTCAGTGTCCAAGTGTGTTTCACTTCCCTTCCCACGTCATTGGCCCTGCCCCCACTTGTTCCCAGCACATCAAGAAAAGAGAAGGGAGCCAGAGAACGGCATGGAGAGGGCTTCTTAAACTCGGGTGAGGTCGTAGAGGGGTTCCTTTCCCTAGTGTGAGCCAGCGCTGTGAAAGCTTCCTGTGGCTGCTGCGGCCCTGATGGCTCAGACATGGGCTGCCACCCTGGACTGGGGGACGGAGTAGAAAAAGCACTGGACTGGGAGTCCAGACACTGGGTTGTACTCCTGGTACTGCCCCTGAATCCTTCTGGACTTAGACAAGTCTCCTCCTCTGTCTTCTCTAAAATAAGGAGCTGAGCTTTGTGAGTCATAAGATGTCCCCCTAGGATTCTGTCATGGGGGTATTCCAGGCCTGAGTGGCGCCTCCAGACCCTGTGGTGCCTGCTCTAGCCTGCCCTGAACTCTGCTGTGCGTGACTCCTGCCTGTTCTATCCAGACCTCAATCTAAACAATCTTGATTCCTGTTCCCAGCTTGGCGGGACCCTGAATGGCAGGAAGTGAAGACAGGAGCCTGTTTATGTTTGAGGCAGCCAGAGCTGGGGGGTGGGGGTGGGGGGGGGTCACTGGGAAAGAGGTGGGCAGGGGGGAGGCTGGAAGGGGGTAGGCAAGAGCCAGAGGACAGAATGGGGTGTTGCTAAAGAGATGGTCCTTCCACCCCAGCCCCACACCCTCTGTGCCCTCTACTTGGAGCTCAGCGGCAGGGTTGCCGGGCTGGGAGTCCCCCAAGCTCTCAGTCAGTTAAACATGTCTCCCCACCCTTTACCCCTAACAGGATGGTTTCCATGGGGAAGTGAACCAGGACTTCCCCTGCAGGCTCCACCCCAAAGCCAGATGCACGGAGTAGGGAGGAGGCCTCCCTGCCCCTCCCAAAAACACACTCCCAGTGATTTCCTCTGGGTGGAGGGAACCCATGGTCAGTGACTGAAAACACAGAGGGATCACATTTCACAGATCTTGCTGCACCCCCTGTCCTGCTCCTCTCTCCAGGACCATGACCTTGGACGCCCCCAGGAGAGGCCTTCTGATGCTACTGATGGTCTTGGGCCTGAGCCAAGGTGAGTACTATAGGGAACAGGGGCCTGAATGGAGAATGGGATATCTTGGCTTAGCTCATGCTGGAGCTGAGTTGGGCAAAAGGGACTTTGGAGCTTGGTTGGAGGCAGGAGACTGGCTCAATTAGACTAGCTACCCCAACCCTCCTTTGCTGTTCTCTTGATCAAACCTTCACACCGGTGTTCTGCCAGACTCCAGGGTGGGAACTTCTATGGGGTGTGTGTGTGTGCAGAAAGTGGAGATGTGGCAGGGAGAGCCTAGAAGAGCCCTCAGGGTTGGGGCTGGGGGGCCAGGGCTGGGCTTGAACTGGGAAGGGAGGTCCTAGGATCAGTGAAGAGACAAAGGCCTGGTTCTCATAGTCTAGTTTCCCCTTGGTGGGGCAGACGGCTCTGGAGGGAGCCATAGCCCTTAAGGCCCTAAGGGACCAGGGCCTTAAGGGTTTGTCTGAAAGATCAGAAGGGAAAGGGCAGTGGGTGTTGGGCTCAGTCCAGGGAGTTCAGCCCAAAGTGACTTGAGTTTCTGCTGTGCCTCCCAGGTGACCCTGTAAAGCCTTCTCAGGGCCCACTGGTGACCTGCACGTGTGAGAACCCACATTGCAGGGGGCCCACCTGCCAGGGGGCCTGGTGCACGGTAGTGCTGGTGCGGGAGGCGGGTAGGCACCCCCAGGAGCATCGGGGCTGTGGGAACCTGCACCAGGAGCTCTGCCTGGGACGCCCCACTGAGTTCGTCAACCACTACTGCTGCTACAGCTCCCTCTGCAACCACAACGTGTCCCTGGTGCTGGAGGGTATGTCCAGCTGCCTCCGCAGCCCCTCCCCATCTTCCCAGACCCTGCCCTCTCACCCTGCTTTCCTCTCATGCTCTACCCAGGGGCTGAGGGAGGCAGGGCGCTGGGATCTAATGGCAGAGTGGCAAAGTGTTTGGGGGAATCTGGCCTGATGGAAGCTGGTCTCAATGTCTCCCCTCTGGCAGCTACCCCAACCCCAGAGCAGCCACAAGTAGATGGCCAGCTGCCTCTGATCCTGGGCCCTGTGCTGGCCTTCCTGGTCCTGGTGGTCCTGGGTGCTCTGGGCCTGTGGCATGTCCGGCGAAGGCAGGAGAAACATCTTGGCCTACACAGCGAGCTTGGCGAATCCAGACTCATCCTGAAGGCATCCGAGCAGAGGGACAGCATGTTGGGAGTATGAACATGGGGAACTTAGGACACAGGGGTGGGGGAGGTATAGACAGAAGCCACAGAATCAGGGGATGCAGAGTGGCAGGTAGGCGAGAAAGGCACAATTACAAACACTCAGATTCCAGTGGGGGGGGGGGGGGTTGGGTAAGTGAGGAGCACTCAGAGACACAGTAGCAGGGGCCGAGTTGAGGAGGGAAAAGGACTGGGTGAGGGACAGCCTCTCAGTGGCCTCTTGGTACCTCCAGGACCTCCTGGACAGTGATTGCACAACGGGCAGTGGCTCGGGGCTCCCTTTTCTGGTGCAGAGGACAGTGGCACGGCAGGTCGCCCTGGTAGAGTGTGTGGGTGAGCAGTGGGTGAGCCTGGGGGGTGGGACCAAGGGCTCCAATGAGCTAGGAGGGGTGAGAGAGCCCATGGCCTCTAGAGTCACCGGCGGGGCCACGCCTGGCTCAGAATAGAAGTTCTGCTGGGCAAGGAGTAGGTTGGAGATGAGTCAGAGCTAGATCTTTCTGCAGGAGCCAGTGTAGAACAAGAAGCTGTTGGGTGTGTCCTTCCAGCTGGGTTTGGGTCTAGATTAAGTTAAACGTGTGTCAGAGGTCCTGCAGATGGGTCAGTGCAGCATATAATGATGGGCTCTTCTGGGGACAGCTGTACCCAGGGGCTTGTGTAACCTTCTTCCTCCCTTCTGGCCATTGGATCAGGAAAGGGCCGTTATGGCGAGGTGTGGCGAGGACTATGGCATGGTGAGAGTGTGGCAGTCAAGATCTTCTCCTCGAGGGATGAACAGTCCTGGTTCCGGGAGACTGAGATATACAACACAATATTGCTCAGACACGACAACATCTTAGGCAAGCTGGGGGTAGGGTGGGGGTGGGATGGGGTTTCATCCCCTTGCACTCAGTGCTGGAATCTCCAGTCTCCGGACACTGACCAAACCTTGAAGGATCCCCAGCCCAGCCTCAGCCCAACCTCTGACTCTGGCTTCCTCTCTGACCTAAAACAGAGCAGTCCGCACGCCCGCCCCAGGTGTGTCCTGACCCAGTCCACCCCGTGCCGTCAGGCTCAGCCCTGACCTTGACTAGTCCAGCCTCCCTCATCCCAAGACCCTCTGCCCACAGGCTTTATTGCCTCCGACATGACTTCCCGCAACTCGAGTACACAGCTGTGGCTTATCACTCACTACCACGAGCATGGCTCGCTCTACGACTTTCTGCAGAGGCACACGTTGGGGCCCCAGCTGGCCCTCGGGCTGGCTGTGTCCGCAGCCTGCGGCCTGGCGCATCTGCACGTGGAGATTTTTGGCACTCAGGGCAAACCTGCCATCGCCCACCGGGACCTCAAGAGCCGCAACGTGCTGGTCAAGAGCAACCTGCAGTGTTGCATCGCGGACCTGGGTGAGCCTGGTGGGGTTGGGGCGGGCCCTTCCGAGGGGCGGGGTTCGGAACTTGAGCGGGCCCTTCCGAGGGGCGGGGTTCGGAACTTGAGCGGGCCCTTCCGAGGGGCGGGGTTCGGAACTTGAGCGGGCCCTTCCGAGGGGCGGGGTTCGGAACTTGAGCGTGCTCTCCCTCTTCGTTTGGTTCCACCTCTGCCTGGGCATGTGTCAATTCTGACGATTCTGAATGGCACTTCCAAACTTAAAAGCGATGTTTGCTATCTCATTTCACTTCCACAAGAATCCAACAAGTTGCCTAACACTTTTTAAGCTTAAACTCCTTCCACCACACCACCCCAGGTCCAGGAGTTGGGAGAAAGAAGCAGGGAGCCAGGAACCTAGGTTCTCATCTTGGCTTCACTGACTTCATTGCTCCTCACCAGACCTTGATGTTCTGCTCTGTGAAATGGGCACGATAATGCCTTGCCCATTGACATCTTACTGCATTCTTGGGCATCTAGAGAGCACTACTCAAGTGAAGCAAACCGGGGCCCATTCTCCCAGCCCACCTCAGGGCAGGTCTCCATTTACCTGCCCTCTCTATCCCATTGCCAAAACCACCTTGCCCCCTAGACCCCGGCCTCTGGGACCATCCTGTCTGTGGGCTCGGGTAAGCGGCAGAAGTGACAGCCCCCGTACCCACAGGCCTGGCTGTGATGCACTCTCAGGGTAGTGATTATCTGGACATCGGCAACAACCCACGAGTGGGTACCAAACGGTACATGGCACCCGAGGTGCTGGACGAGCAGATCCGCACTGACTGCTTCGAGTCCTACAAGTGGACGGACATCTGGGCCTTTGGCCTGGTGCTGTGGGAGATCACCCGCCGGACCATCGTCAACGGTGAGGGCCCACCCTGCCCACGGTGAGGAAGGGGGGATGGGGCAAGTAGACAGACAGACAGGCAATGTGGGACATCCTATCATGGCTGGTGCCTGTGGCCTGTGGGGCTTGGGCCCAGACTGCCTGTATCCTGTTCATTGCTACTCACCAGCTGGTTCAGCTGAGCAACCCTGTAAGGTTCATTTAAGTCTGCAAGTCTGTGATTTCTGGCTGTGAAATCTTGGGCAACAGAAATATTAATAGCAACTAACATTTATTGAGCTTAAATATGTGCCAGATGCCATGTGATATACATATATTGTCCTATTTCATCATCTCGTGGCGGCAGAAAGCTGGTATCAGTGAAGAGCATGGGCTGAGAATCAGACTGCTGAGGTTCAGTTCCTGAGTTTGCCACTGACCTCAGACAGGCAGGTTACTTCACCTCTCTGTGCTTCTGTTTCCTCATTTGTAAAATGAGAATAAAAATAGTTCCTAGTTGTTGAGATAATCCAAATAAAGTGTTTAGGACAGTATCTGGAGCTGTTCTGGAGCTCAGTAAATATTAGGGGCAATTACTGTTGTCATGATGAATCCCCAACACAGTATCATGCCCATTCTACAGAGGAAGGGGCTGAAGCACAGAATCACAGCTGGCTAGCTGCAGCTCCAGGGTCTGAAACCAGTCAGTCTGACTCTTGGGCCAGGTGCTATTATCACTGAGCTACTTAAAGCACTCTGGTCTTTGGTTTCCTTGACCACAAAAGGCAGGATATGATAGTGCCTCCACTGCCTGCTATTGCTTCCTCATTGTTACCATAGGTGCCACAGGGGACTCAGATTTGGAGTGGGTAGGAGCAGGTGGAGGAACCTTATTCCTGCTGGCCCCATACAGTGGGCAGCCCTATGGCCAGTGCCTTTCCAGCCCTGGGGTGGACGGATGATGGGTGGTGTCTGGCTGGGTGAGGGCTCCTCTCTGTGGAGGCTGACCATCAGGTGGGGCTGCGAGGAGTCCTGACAGCTTGGAGACAACCTTCAGGATATGACTGGAGCTCTGTCCCTTGGGGAAGGAGACATTCTCATTTTCTGAGCACCTATGAGGACCCAGCTCTGTGTCGGGCTTCAGTTGCTGTCAGTGGTCATCAATGGGTAGAGGCTGAAGTGTAGCCAGTCCCTCTGGGAGACTCACTAGGCTTAGGTTCCTGCCCCTTTAGACATGAATCTGAGTCAGCTCTAGAGGCTGGGGTCAGGGAAGGGGGCACCTTGAAGGAGCCCAGGCCCTTTGGCCAGGCTGTAGTCAGGGAAGTAAGGCTAGACCAGCCCGGGCTAAGAGGGAGGCCGACTGCAGGCTCCTGGGGCGGAGGGAAGCTCTGTCAGCCCCACACAGATTCATGGTGCATTATAAACACTGTAATCTGGTGTCAGCCCGGAACTGATTAAAGGCCCATTAGACATGCTTAGGCCTCTGTGCAGCACTGATTAGGGCACGAGCGGCACAGGGGCTGGCCTGGAAGTCCGCCATGGGGAGAACAGCTGGCGCAGGCTCTCCCAGGGTTGTGGCTGTGTGGCCCTGGTCCCCAGCCTCAGCCTTTTCCCAAGTCTGACCTTTCTTGCCCCAGCTGTCTGTAGTTCCACAGGTGTCATTTTTTTTTTTTTTTTTTTTTTTTACACAGAGACAGAAAGAGAGAGAAAGGGATAGATAGGGACAGACAGAAACAAAGAGAGATGAGAAGCATCAATCATCAGTTTTTCATTGCGACACCTTAGTTGCTCATTGATTACTTTCTCATATGTGCCTTGACTGCGGGCCTTCAGCAGACCGAGTAACCCCTTGCTCAAGCCAGTGACCTTGGGTCCAAGCTGGTGAGCTTTGCTCAAACCAGATGAGCCCACCCTCAAGCTGGCGACCTTGGGGTCTCGAACCTGGGGCCTCCGCATCTCAGTCCGACGCTCTATCCACTGTGCCACCGCCTGGTCAGGCCCACAGGGTGTCATTTTCAGAAAGCTCCTGCTAAGGAAGGACTGCACACTTGGTATAATGGGAGGGGTGCTGCAGGCTGGAGGGGTCAGGGGAGGCCTGTGCCATCCCTAAGAGGGGGTGGGTGTTATTTGGACATGAGCAAAAGTCCCTTTCTTTTTCTTTTTTTTTAGCAAGCGAGAGAGAGAGAGAGAGAGACAGAGAGACAGAGAGGGACAGATGGGAAGGGAGAGAGATGAGAAGCATCAATTCTTCATTGTGGCACCTTAGTTGTTCATTGATTGCTTTCTCATCTGTGCCTTGAATGAGGGACTACAGCTGAGCCAGTGACCCCTTGCTCAAAACAGCGACCTTGGGCTCAAGCCAGTGACCATTGGGTCATGTCTATGATCCCCCACTCAAGCCAGCGACTCTATGCTCAAGCTGGTGAGCCCGTGCTCAAGCCGACAACCTCAGGGTTTCGAACCTGGGTCCTCAGCATCCCAGGCCGATGCAATATCCACTGCACCGCAGCCTGGTCAGGCAAAACCCCTTTCTTTTAAGAGAAGTATTTTCCTCTGTCTCCTGGTTCCACATCCTCACCCAGCAGCCAACCAGCTATCCTCCCTTAAGTGTAGCTTGGAGCTCAAGAGCATGTCCTTGGTTAGATTTTCTGGGCTTAAATCCTAGCTGTCACTTATTACCTGTGCTTTTAGATATGCTTCTTAACCTCTCTGGCCTGAATTTCATTGCTTATAGAGCAGAGCTCATAATATTGCTTACTTCATACCATTATTGTGAGGATTGAATGCAATGCAGATAGGACAGTGCCTGGCGCATAAGTGCTGGCATTATTGGACATCCGTGATAGTTAGGACCTGGGAGCAATACCTGGGCCCTGGGTGGGAAGCAGCTATGGAAAGACTAGAACAAGATCTGGCCTAAAAATCCAACAAGATGAGTTTAAGTCTTGGCCTCAACTTCTCTGAGCATTAGATTATTCATCTATAAAATGCGGGTATTAATAGTACTCACCTCATAATGTTATTATAAAGACAGGATAATGTATATAAAGCATTATAGAACAATGCCTGGCACATGGTTAAGTGCAAAATAAATGGTAGTAGTAACTATTATTTATAAATATATTTATAATATTATAGTGTCCCTCTCAAGGGTAGGCTAGTCAGGCAACTGGTTTCTTGGCCCCTGGGACAGAGGGTGGGCAAGGCTGTCCTCTAGGTAGTATTGGGCCTTTTGGGGGTCCTGAGTGACTATTCTGTCCACCCTCCATTCCCAGGCATTGTGGAAGACTACAGACCACCCTTCTATGACATGGTGCCCAATGATCCCAGCTTTGAAGACATGAAGAAGGTGGTGTGTGTTGACCAGCAGACCCCCACCATCCCCAACAGGCTGGCTGCAGACCCGGTAAGGCCTCTGCAGGGACTGGGGTGGCATGGGGAGGTGACTTACAGCTAGGGTTTCTGGGCCTAGGACCTTGTATCTGAGGCTGCTCCTTTACCTGGATAGATTCTGGGGGTCAGACTCCAGGGCACACCCCTGGCTATACGCTCCCTACACCTGGGCTGTGGGCTCCCAGGGACCCTCTAGTTATTCTGGGGTTTTCAGAACCCTTCATCTGGCCAGAAAAATCAGAGGTTCTTGGCTGCATTTTTTGCTATGAAGTTTTTGTTGTTTGTTTGTTTTTATCTTTTCTCAAAACACTCCACCTTTTTTTTTTTTTTTTTTTACAGAGATAGAATCAGAGAGAGGGATAGATAGGGACAGACAGACAGGAACAGAGAGAGATGAGAAGCATCAATTATTAGTTTTTCATTGCGACATCTTAGTTGTTCACTGATTGCTTTCTCATATGTGCCTTGACCATGGGGCTATAGCAGACCGAGTGACCCCTTGCTTGAGCCAGCGACCTTGGGTCCAAGCTGGTGAGCTTTGCTCAAACCAGATGAGCCCGCGCTCAAGCTGGCGACCTCAGGGTCTCGAAACTGGATCCTCCACATCCCAGTCCAATGCTCTATCTACTGCGCCACCGCCGGGTCAGGCTCCACATTCTTTTAAAAACCCATACTCGCATGTATATTAACACATATAGACATACACATGCTTCTACTTAAATATATACTCATAGATACAGACAGATGTTGTATATGTCAGACTGCTGACCCTATGAAGACTGCGTGTCTCCTTTTCAACCCCTATATCCCTATTACCTATGATACACAATAGGTACTCAATGAATGTTTATTAAAAGAATGAGTAAATATATATATATATGTATGTATATATGTATACACAGGCATGTGTACATTTTTAGATTTTTGTGTGTATGTGTGACAGAGAGAGAGACACACAGACAGGAAGGGAGAGATGAGAAGCATCAATTCTTTTTATTTTTTTAATTATTTTATTTTATTTTATTTATTTATTTTTAGAGAGGAGAGAGAGAGACAGGGGGGGGGGGAGGAGCTGGAAGCATCAACTCCCATATGTGCCTTGACCAGGCAAGCCCAGGGTTTCGAACCAGCGACCTCAGCATTTCCAGGTCGATGCTTTATCCACTGCGCCACCACAGGTCAGGCCAGAGAAGCACCAATTCTTCATTGTGGCTCTTTGTTGAGGCTCCTTAGTTGTTCATTGATTGCTTTCTCATATGTGCCTTGACAGGGGAAGGGGGGGGCTACAGTAGAGTGAGTAACCCCTTGCTCAAGCCAATGACCTTGGGCTCACGCTAGCGACCTTGGGCTTCAAGCCAGAGACCTTTGGGCTCAAGCCAGCGACCCCCACACTCAAGCTGGTGACCAAGAGTTTTCGAACCTGGGTCCTCTGTGTCCCAGTCCGACTCTCTATCCACTGCGCCGCCGTCTGGTCAGGTACATGTACATTCTTAGTATATATGCTGCCTAAGCGAGCACACATGTACATTCTTATACACTGTACATATCCACAAAACGCTACACATGCATTCATATGCACACACACACATACAACCCCTCTCAAGAGCCAGCTTGAGGTGGGGCTGGCTCACTCTGGGGCCACTGAGCTTCCTGGGATGGGTTCCTCCCTGGACACGTGCATTTTGAGGGCAGTGCTGCAACCCATTCTTCCAGTGTTCCCTGGGCCCAGCCAGGGTTGGTGAAGGGCTGGAAGACACTCTCCTGAGGTCTGGTTGCTGATGGGGATGTGGGAGCCCCAAGGCTGGCATATGTCCGATTCTTGGATCTTAGTGAAGGTAGGGGATGCATACGGCGTTTCTCAGACACTGCTCACTAAGAGGGACCTGCGTGCTCCTGAAGGTCTGAACTCTACATCTCCTTTTCTGTCCTGCCTGCCTTTCTCCACACCCTTCTCACTTTGCTGTCTTCCTCTTCACTTTTTATTTTACTGTTTTCATCCTTGCCTGGATCCCTTTATTCCCCCCTTACCACTTCTGTCCTTCCTCTTCCCTCCTTCTCAACACTCTCATCTCCCTCTTTTCATCCTTTTTGTCCTGCTTTTGTCCTGCCACCACTGGGCCATTCTCCTTGCCTCCTCCTTTCCATCTTCCCTGACTCGTCCTCTGCTGCTCTCCTCACCTTTCTCTCCCTCCCCCTAGGTCCTCTCAGGCCTGGCTCAGATGATCCGGGAGTGCTGGTACCCCAACCCCTCGGCCCGCCTCACTGCACTGCGGATCAAGAAGACACTGCAGAAACTCAGCAACAGTCTTGAGAAGCCCAAAGTGATTCTCTAGCCTGGAGCCTGACACCTGACTGCCCTCAGCGTGGGGTGGCGTTCAATGATGGCCTCTCTGGGTGGAGGTAGTCTGTGTGCACCGGAGAGGGAGGGGTGCCCCTCTAGGGGCAGCTGTGCCTGCCTAGCTTGGCCCCCAGCCCATCCAGCCAAAAATACAGCTGGGCTGAAACCCGATCTCCCCACTGTCTGGCCTACTCAGAGCAGCCGGCTCCCAGACGCCTGGCTCTGTCCTCACCACCATGCCCTGGACATACCCCCTACTACCCTGGGACAGGATGCAAAGGAGGCCCCAGAGCCAGGATGGCCATGTCAGGGAATCCCAGTCTCTTGGGCTGAGAGCCTGGGCCTGCACTTTACCCCTCACCCCCGCCCTTGATTAACCCTAACGCCCTTTCAAAGCTGCCGCAGTGGCACAGGGCCCTGTACAACCTTCAGTAGACACCCTGCCCTGCCAGGCCTTAGCCTAAGGCCCAAACCACAGACACCCAGGGCCCGTGAGTGTCTCCATGGGTTTGTATCTCAGCTCCATGATACCTTGGACCTCTGTCACCTAGACAAGACCCCTGCTAGCTGACTGCCAGCTGCCTGAGAAAGTTAGGTCCTGATCCCAGGCCCCTCCTCTACCCCCGTCCTAACCAAGGAGTCCTGCAGGTGTGGCAGGGTGGTAGGCCATGGAAGACGTGGCAGGTCAGGTGAGGAGGCCTAGGGCTTTCCGAATAACTCGGAAGACATTGAGGCCAAGCGTGGCCGGGGAAGGGCTCAGCTGGGAGCCAGAGACCCGGGTTCTGGTCCTGGTTGTTTGCCACATGACAAGAACGAGGCCTTCACTGTTCCGGGACCTGTTTCCTCATCTGCATATTGAAAGGGCTGGTCCTGATGTCCTCTGAGGTTTTTTTCAGTTCTAATTTTCTTTGAAGTGTCAGCGTGTTCAGAACTGAATTCATCAGTGCCTTCTACTCCTTATGCCCCAGCCTCTGGCAATTTTCCCCAAGATGGAGATTTAAAGGCCAGGTTTATCTGAAGCCTGGAGTATCTGAGGTGCTCCTGGTCTAATTCTAAAGGCTGCAGTTCCGGCTTGTAGCCATCCTTGACTTCAGATAGTCTTGGCCTTTTGACCTCTGTGGCTTTGCCTTCTCTACCCAGGATTGAGAGTGGCTGAGTCTGGCTTCCTTCAGGGCCTCCAAGACTCAGAAGAAATTTGGCTCTAGCCAATCAGCCTCTAGCACCCAGGTTCTTGCTCCCCATTGCCCCCTGGCCCAGGCCCACACCCTTGGCCAGGCCCGAGAGAAACACACAGAAAGTTCTGCACTGAGAAGTCAAAGGTGTGTGTCCATGCACTGAGGAAGTTACCCTGAATCCTGGGCAGGTGGATAGACTGGGTGGGGGTGGCAGTGGTTTGGAGGCAGAGCCCTTGTGGGAGTAGGGCTCATCCTAGAGACAAGGACGATCAGCCACAAGCTTGGCAAGACCTGGCCTCCCAGCCCTCAGGCCTTGGGGCAAGGTAGAGAAGAACCCTCACTTCTTCACAGGAGAAAACACAGCCTCCTCCACTCCTGTTGTAAACGCCCCAGCACGACCTCTGCAGGCCAGCTTCTTGTGTGTCACTCCCCCCCACGGCAGCCAGGGCACTTTCCCGTCCTGGCTCCTAGCATTGTGCAAGGTCCCAGAAGAACCAGGAAGTGAAACTGGGTGAAAACAGAAAGCGAGATGAACCTGCTGGGTTCCCTGATCCTCACGGGGTAGCTTGCTTCTTGTCTTCTGGTCACTGGAACCTACCCAGCCCAGGAATCAGTCCTTTCCTGAGTTTCTCTCTCTTTGGATTTGGGGGCTAAAAGGTTTCCTTCTGAGACTTCACAGCCAGAAACTGAAGGCAGCAGCTCCCCAAAGCCTAGAAAATCCCCAAAAGGAGAGGTCTGAGGAAGGAGGTGGAGTGACAGGGGGAGGTTTGAGAAAAGGGGGCCAGTGTTGGGAGAACAGCCCATCGCTAAGGAGTGAAGGGGACACTGGTGAGAGCAGTCTGCATAATCCTTCTGCCTCCATGCAGAAAGGTGTTCCAGGGTCAAAATTACAGTTTCTTACCTGGAGACACTGTTTCTAAGAGCACTTAGCTCGTGCTTAGCACATAGTAGGTCCTCAATAAAACCATTGAACCCATGCTATTTGTGTCTTCCTAGGCTGGTTCCTCTTCAGTGGCCCATCACAGAGGGAACCTGAGAGGACAGGGCAGGAGAAGACCCCAGAGTATCATGACTGGGCTTTGCCCTTAATTGACAGCCCATAATTCCCTCAGGCCTCTCTCTGGCTTAGACCGCCCGCAGCACCACAAATTTCTGTTCAGATCCTGATTTGGGAGCAGGCTGCTCCCGGTGCCTGCCACATTGCCCTCTGCTGGCCAGAGGGCTGCCCAGCAGCCGCCGCCCTCCCTCCCCTGCACAGAGCCCCGCGGATTTTCCCTGGAGGTGGGGGATCTCCTCACCCCACCCTGAGTGAGAGCATGGGTGAGCTACCCAGTGCTTCTGTTTTGCAGGTACTGTCCCCTGAAAACCACACCTCAAAAGGAGCTTTTCTCTTCCACACAGGCGGCTTGGACCTGCTTTCTCCACTGCCCTGTTCTCAATTCCCTCCTCAAATGGGGTCCCCACCTTGCCTAGAGTACACAGAAAGGGTACCCCAATCCCTCCAGTCCTTAAGTCGGCCTCATGCCTGGGTCACGTGTTCCTGGAGACCAAACAACAGACCGAGTGCTGTCCTCCCAGAGAGCCCCAGACAGTTCTGGGGATGAGGACCTTCCTCACACCCTACAAAGGCAGCCTTCCTCCTCCCCTGTGCCTGCCAGACTCTGGTCCTTATATCCCCACCCTGATGCCCATGCTACGGTTGGAGAGGGAGCAGAAAGGCAGTAGGAAAATTGCAGAAAATGAGTTACATAAAGTCTGACTGGGATCTGGGAAGGAATTGGCTCATTGCCCTCCAGGGTTAGAAGAGTCCTCGGGAGGTCATGATATCCAAGCCCCTGTCTCCATGTGGAAATTCAATGATCCTGCCTTCCTTTGAAAGAAGAAAACCCATTGATTTCTTTGCAGCTTTGCCTTGCTTTCCTGGGATTCCCCGATTCCAATTTTCTTACTTCTACAAAGAGGGAGAGGATCATTTGTGTGGACCCTCCATAAGGGATGATAAGTGTCTATAACATGCCCAAGTAGGGGTGAATATGGTCTCTGGAGCATGAGCTTTGATGTTGAAGAATACCCCTCCCCCCTCACAATACCCAGGCCCTCAAGGACAATTGTACCCTCCTAGTCACCATTCTTCCTCAGTCCTGCCTCACATCAGCCTTCAGCGAAGATATTCTGCTTCCTCCATACCTTGCATCAAGATTAACAGACCAAGCCTGACTAGGCAGTGGCGCAGTGGATAGAGCACATACTGGGACGCGGAGGACCTGGGTTCAAGACCCCGAGGTCGCCAGCTTGAGCGCAGGCTCATCTGGTTTGAGCAAGGCTCACCAGCTTGAGCCCAAGGTCGCTGGCTTGAGCAAGGGGTCACTCATTCTGCTGTAGCCCCAGGTCAAGGCACATATGAGAAATCAATCAATGGACAAATAAGGAACCAGAACGAAGAATTGATGTTTCTCATCTCTCTCCCTTCCTGTCTGTCTGTCTCTATCTGTCTGTGTGTGTGTGTGTGTCTCTGCCACAAAAAAAAAAAAAAGAAAAGAAAAGAAAAAGAAAAGATTAACAGACCAAGAGATGGCAAAGTCCTCATGCCTAAAAGACTCAGCCCTCAGAGTAGAGTGGGGGTGTGCACTTTGTCCTGAGTCCCGTCTCCCAGGGCAGGGACTGATGCTAGCTGTGCATTGTCACTCTGGGCTGGCGACTCGGAACAAGCTGCTTCCATCAGGACCACATTCAGTTTGTTAGAAATAGAGACAGGGCTTCTTGACTTTGCATATGATTTGCATAATGTCATAGACATAGTCTATTTTCAGGCAGTTTTCAGGTTAAAGTGTTGTCACAGCTGCCCTACGAGGTGTCACGTCTGGATGAGTCTCTTTTCTGTTCTTCTCACCCACCCACTCTTACTGACCTAGTTCCCTAGCTGCAGGAACAAGTGATGAGGTGGTGGGAAGGAGTGGGGTTGTCCAGGGAGACACAGGGACCGAGCAAGAGGCACATTGAAATTTCCTGTATTACTGCCACCATCAAAAGCAGATGTGGCTGCTCAAGGGCAACTGATAGGCAGAAGGCGAGGACCCAACACAAAGGTGTACAGAATATCTATCTGTTCTATACAAACCTCTCCCACCTCTCCTATTAGGAGAACAGCCAGTTCCCAGACAAGACGTCTAGATAAACCTGTTCTTCTCAGCCACCCATAAGGCTTTGCTCAGCCCAGACATTCCTTGTGGACATTTATTTTCAGCACTAAGTGATTTTTAGTCTCTTGGGAAATCTGACCCCCAGTCTGTCTCTCTCCAGGGAGCCCCATCTGAAAGGCCAGTATCCTAATCTCAAGATCAATATTTTTAAAGCACCTGGCACACAGTAGGAGGTCAACCAGTGCTGTAGTCCCTCTTCTCTCCATTCAGAAGTCTGTCAAAGCACCTAACTGTCTCCAGCCTGGATGCCCAGCACAGGCATCATCCTCTGAGGACTTGAGGCAAACGCACTAGAAGGGCCAGTTGGGATGACTATCACTAAATCATCTGTGAACTTGTCATAGCACTTGGCCTCTCAACTAGAAAGAGAGTTTTGGTGGATTTTACAGGCAAGGGCAAATCTCATTTTATAGATTGAGCTATTTGGTGACCTGTCCTTGGTCATAGAGGGCTAGGCCAGGAGCCCCACTCGGAGCTCCCTCCAGACCCTTCGGCCTCGGGGCCTGTCTGGTGTGCTGTCTTCCTACGGATTCACCAGATGCCAAGGCAAAAAGCCTGGAAGACTGCCTGACTGGGTGGTGGCACAAAGGATAGAGCATTGGACTGGGACAAGGAAGACCCAGGTTCGAAACCCTGAGGTAGCCGGCTTGAGCACAGGCTCATCTGGCTTGAACAAGGCTCACCATCTTGAGCCCAAGGTCAATGAGCAAGGGGTCACTCCGTCTGTTGTAGCCCCCCGCCCCAGGTCAAAGCACATACGAGAAAGCAATCAATGAACAACTAAGGTGTTGCAACAAAGAATTGATGCTTCTCATCTCTCCCTTCCTGTCTGTCTGTCCCTATATCTGTCCCTCTCTCTGATTCTCTCTCTCTCTGTCTCTGTCAAAAAAAAAAAAAAAAAAAAAAAAAAGCCTGAAAGACTGCCTCCTGGGAATCAGGAGGCCACTTGGTCAGGCTGGACAGCAGCAACGCATTACCCAGAATTCCCAGTCCCTGGCCTCTGGGCCCCCTGAACCTGCCTCATCCCCTTAAGCAGGCGTTTCCTGTTGATAAGAAGCTCAGTCACAAACACTGATAAAGAGATGAAAAAAGGAAATTGACGGGCTTGGGTATAATGGGCACTTGGTCTGCCTTTTCTACCCTCTTCCTTCTCCCAGCACCGCTCCCCTACTGCTTCCCAGAACCAAGGAGACAACATGCCCCCACCTTCACTTGAGCCCTATTTTGTAGTTTCCAGGAATTTAGCCTTACATAGCCCTGAGAAGTAGGGCCTAGCTAGACTGGGGGGAAGGGAGGGCAGTTAGGAGCTCAGAGGCAGAAAGTACCAGGTGCTATGAGGCCACCAAGCCCAGGGGAAAGGGCAGTGGCAAGACGACAGAAGAATGGTTGGGCACAGGCTTCATCTACAACCCTCTTCCCTTCCCTTCCTTTCCTCACAAGCCAGGATCCAAGTGCTGGTTAGGTGGCTGCATCGTCTATAATCAGTGGATTTTTCCATAATTTTAGTCTCAGGTTCATTACTGCAAAAGCTCATTCATTTTGACTCTACTAATTTGGATTCTATGATTCTTCAGAACAAGAAACTAGAGTGATGTTTAGAAAAACAAAGCAAACAAGTTTGCAAAGCGTGTCTGACTGAGCTTCTTGGGTTTGGATTTGTCAACTCCTCTCCACAGAAGCAGCTTTGCTCAAGCGCTCAGCCTGCAGTTAAGACAATCTGCCACCAGGTGGGTGATGAGGCTTTGCCGACACTTGTGCTTCAGGTTCAATGGTCAATTAATGGTTCTGAATGGCCCTTGTTTAAGAGAAAACCAATAGCCATATACAACTTTCTCGTATATTCTTAACTGTTTCCAGCCCTGGTTACCACCTGCCCAGGGCCTTCTCCTGGCTTCAGGCCCTCATATCTGTCATTGCTGCTGACACTCGAAGGGAGGAGCAGAACAGTGAAAAGCAAAAGGTTTCATGTGAGTCAAGGTTCCAGTTGGATTGTTTTTTAGTAATCCAACAGATTTATTCTAAATTTTATGTGAAAGAATATAAATTCATGAATGGTTAAGTCCATTTTTCCTTATTTTAGATTACTTTTTGAATAGGTTATGCATTCATATGATTCAAAAATAAATTATGCAAAGATAGACAGTGAAAGGTCTCCCTCCCATCCTTGTCTGCTCTCTGTCCAAGTTCTCTGACCCCCAAAGAAACCACTCTTCTTAGTTTCTTATGTTTCTGCCCCTACAATCTTTCTTTATGGGTATATAAGTGAATTTAAATATGGATCCTTGTCCCTCCCACCTTTTATATAAAAGCCTATTCTATACTGTTCTACACCTTACATTTTCACTTACTAATATATCCTGGAGATATTTCCATACCAGCAGACAGAAAGATATTTCTTTTTTTCTTTTTAACTACAGCATAGTATTTACTATCTGAATGTACTATAATTAAACTAGTCTTTTGAAATTTCTAATTTTTGCCTATTATGAATAATGCTGCGATGACTAAACTTATATGTACATAATTTTGCTTAATTCAAGTGTATCTGTGGGATAAATTCTAAAAAGTGGAATTCTGGGGTCAAAGGTTATATGAATTTGGCCAAGTCAATTTTGACTTGCTCTAGCAGATAATAAGACAAGGGATAATAATAGAAGTAGAGTAATACCAGACAAATGGACAAGTGAAACATAATGAAGAACTCAGAAACAGATCTGTGTACACTTGAAAACTGAAAGGGTGATAAAGGTGGCATCAAACGTTAGCGAAGAGCCTGACCTGTGGTGGTGCAGTGGATAAAGTACAGACCTGGAATGCTGAGATTTAGGTTCGAAACCCTGGGCTTGCCTGGTCAAGGAACATATGGGGGTTGATACTTCCTGCTCCTCTCTCTCTCTCTCCTCTCTAAAATGAATAAATAAATAAAAAAAATTTAAAGTTAGTGAACACTGTAATCTACGTACACCCAATTAAATTAAAATAAAATAAAATTAAAAAGTTAGTGAAGATATGGCTAAAGGGTACAGTAGGGGTTTTTGGGGGGGAGGTGTAATGAAAATGTTCTAAACTAATTGTGAAAACAGTTGCACAACTCTGAATATACTAAAAGCCACTTTAAATGGGTGAATTATATGGTATATAAATTCTATCTCAATAAAGCTGTTTACATTTTGTGTGTGTGTGTGTGACAGTGACACAGAGAGAGAGTCAGAGAGAGGGACAGATAGGGACAGACAGACAGGAAGGAAGAGAGACGAAAAGCATCAATTCTTTCTTGTGGCTCCTTAGTTGTTCATTGATTGCTTTTTCATATGTGCCTTGACTGGGGGACTACAGCAGAGCAAGTGACCCCTTTCTCAAGCGATCGACTTTGGGCTCAAGCCAGTGACCTTGGGCTTCAAGCCAGTGACCTTTGGGCGATGATGGGATCATGTCTATGATCCTACGCTCAGGACAGCAACGCTCAAGCCAGCAACCTCAGGGTTTCAAACCTGGGTCCTCTGCGTCCCAGTTCATCACTCTCACTGCGCCACTACTAGGTCAGGCTAAATACTGGTTGTTGTTGTTTTTTGGGTTTTTTTTTATTGTATTTATTTATTTATTTTTTACAGAGACAGTGAGTCAGAGAGAGGGATAGACAGGGACAGGCAGACAGGAACAGAGAGAGATGAGAAGCATCAATCATCTGTTTTTCCTTGTGCGTTGCAACACCTTAGTTGTTCATTGATTGCTTTCTCATATGTGCTTTGACCGCGGGCCTTCAGCAGACCAAGTAACCACTTGCTGGAACCAGTGACCTTGGGTTCAAGCTGGTGAGCTCTTGCTCAAACCAGATGAGCCCATGCCCAAGCTGGCGACCTTGGGGTCTCGAACCTGGGTCCTCGGCATCCCAGTCCAACGCTTTATCCACTGCGCCACCGCCTGGTCAGCCTGGTTGTTTTTTTTTATTTTTTTATTTTTATTTATTTATTATTTTTTTCCTGTATTTTCCTGAAGCCGGAAACGGGGAGAGACAGTCAGACAGACTCCCGCATGCGCCCGACCGGGATCCACCCGGCACACCCACCAGGGGGCGACGCTCTGCCCCTCTGGGGCGTCGCTCTGTTTGCGACCAGAGCCACTCTAGCACCTGGGGCAGAGGCCGAGGAGCCATCCCCAGTGCCCGGGCCATCTTTGCTCCAATGGAGCCTTGGCTGCAGGAGGGGAAGAGAGAGACAGAGAGGAAGGAGAGGGGGAGGAGTGGAGAAGCAGATGGGCGCTTCTCCTGTGTGCCCTGGCTGGGAATTGAACCCGGGACTTCTGCACGCCAGGCCCACGCTCTACCACTGAGCCAACCGGCCAGGGTCTGGTTGTTTTTTTTTTAATACTAGGTTGTTTAGATTGTGTTGAGTACACTGGATCACTGTTTCAAGGGAAAATGCAGTTGGGTTTCTACCTTACATCATATATAAGGATGGACCCCAAATGGATTAAGAAACAAAATGTAAAAGGCAAAACTATAAGGCTAATAAAAGAAAATATAAGAGGATATTCTTGTGACCTAGGGGTGAGAAAAGACTTAAATGAGACCCTTAAAACAAACTGAAAACAAAAACATGTTAAGATATAATATCAGTTTACTCTTTAACTATATATCATAAATAAATTTTATATTAATGAATAAAATTAATAAATCGATGGCAGATCAAAAGGAGATATCTGCAATCCCTAAAACTGTTAAGGCACCAATATCTACAATATATGAGAAACTTATAAATTAACAAGACTCAATTAAAAAATCAGCAAAAGACAGGAACAGTCAACTCACAAAAAAAGGAAGCCCAAATGACTACCAAGTATAGAAAAGAATGCTCAAACTCAGTAGCGATTAGGGAAATGCACACTTAAATAACATCACAACTTACATCCATTAACATGGAAAAATTATAAAAGTGAGCAACTCAAGTGTTGTCAAGGTGTGGGGAAATTAGAACTTTTGTGCAATCTTTTTAGAAGTATACACTGATATAGCTTTTTAAGCATGATTTAGTGAAAGTGGAAAGCATATGCCATTTGACCTCATGATACCTTTTCTGGGTCCATATCTCAGAGAAATTCTCGTTCAAGTTCACAAGGAAACAAGCATGAGGAAGTTAAACACAGGGCTGCTTGTGATAGAAGGAAACTGGAGCCAACCTTGGTGCCCATCCCTGGGAGAATGGATAAGTAAAACATTGTGGACAAATATTTCAGAATGCAGTGTTATCCAGAAGCAATGAATACAGCTATATATACAGCAACATGGATAAATCTTTAAAAATACAATTAATTGATAGGCAAAAGAGAATGAGGCTTACACTACAATCCATTTTCTATAAATTTAGAATGCAGAGTAGAACTACTATATGACCCAGCAATCCCACTGCTGGGTATCTATCCAAAGGCAGTGAAATCAGAATCTCACAAAAATATCTGCACTATCATGTTCATTGCAGCATAATTCACAAAAGCCAAGATATGGAAGCAAACTAAATGTCCATCAACAGAGAGAATATGTAGTGTAGACATACAATGGACTATTATTTAGCCATTAATAAATTTTAATATTTATATTTAAAGAGGAGGAAATTTCCAACAACATAGATGAACCTGGAGGTTCATGCAAAGTGAAATAAGCCAAATACAGAAAGATAATTCTACATGATATCACTTACATGAGGAATCTAAAATAGTCCAACTCATAGAAGCAGAGAATAGTAGTTGCCAGGGCTGGCAGGCAAAGGAAATGAGGTGGTATTAGTCAAAGAGCACAAAGTTTCAGTTCTACGACATGAATAATTCCTGGAGATCTACTGTACAGCATAGAGCCCATAATTAAAATACTGTATTGTATACTGCAAAATATGCTGAAGGCAGGCCTTATGTCAAATGTTCTTACCACACACATATAAACTAATAATAGAATGTACACATATTCAAAACAATACTACATTCTTAATGAGGATATGCATGTGTTTAAGGACACGAGCAAACTAGAGTGCCTGTGGGGTGAGCGGGGCAAGGTGAATGAAGATTGAAAAGTGGATTAGAGTCTGACCAGGTTGTGGCGCAGTGGATAGAGCGTCAGACTGGGATGTGGAGGACCCAGGTTCGAGAGCCCAGGGTCGCCAGCTTGAGTGTGGGCTTATCTGGTTTGAGCAAGGCTTACCAGCTTGAGCCCAAGGTCACTGGCTTGAGCAAGGGGTCACTTGGTCTGCTGTAGCCCCCCCCCCCATCAAGGCACATATCATATGAGAAAGCAATCAATGAACAACTAAGGTGCCGCAACAAAGAATTGATACTTCTCATCTCTCTCCCTTCCTGTCTGTCTGTCCCTATCCGTCCCTCTCTCTGTCTCTGTCTCTGTCAGAAAAAAAAAAAAAAGTGAAAAAAAAGAAAAGAAAAGTGGATTGGGGAAAGAGGTAGAAAATAATCTGATGCCCTGGCCTGGTAGCTTAGTTGGTTAAAGCAGTGGTCCCCAACCTTTTTTGGGCCACGGACCGGTTTAATATCAGAAAATATTTTTACGGACCAGCTTTTAGGGTGGAACAGATGAATGCACAAAATAAAATTATGTGACTGGCGTAAAAACTGTGGTATTTTTAAATATAATTGTCGAACTTATGATATTTATTGGGCTAAGTTAAAGGAGGAACGAGCATGTCCTCATTATTCAGGCTGTATTTAAATTTGTTATTCTGACAACATTTCATGTCTGACATCAATATGTAATATGATAGGTTCAGGCTCGCTACCAATCATAAACCTACGGCAATAAAAATAAATATGAATCCACTGTGTACTCGTATGCAACTTTATTAGAAGCGTCCTCTTAACATCGCACCAACAACATAACATGAGTAACATCCTCTCTGCCTCCAAACGCTTTCCAGTCGCTATGGTAATGTTTAAACATGCCTTAAAAATAAGATACAACACAAAAACAAATATAAAGTGCATGAAAAATACAACTCACCATTGTTAGGAATATTGTAAGTTAAGGGTTATTTATTATAATGTTTATATAGAATGAGAGATAGTAGCCTATCTCTCAACAACCATAACGCTAAATCAGTGGGAGTCCTGAGCTTGTTTCTCTGCAAGGAGACGGTCCCATCTAGGAGTAGTGGGAGACAATGACACCCGAAGTGTGTTGCTTATGTCCAGCCTATTCTGTAATTTTGTTTTGGTTGCTGTCACTGCAGAAAATCCCGCTTCACACAAATAGGATGTTGGAAATGGCAACAGGGTTTTTAGTGCTTTTGTGGCGATCTCGGGGTATTCTGCCATGACTTTAATCCAGAACACCGGCAGAGTTGTAGTCTCGAACATATTTTTAAGGCCGCTGTCATTTGCGATCTCCAGTAGTTGATCCCGTTCTTGCATAGACACGCTGGATTCACCTGGTTTGTTGATAAATGGATCGCGGATCCATTCCTTGGCAATTTGTGGGTCTTTTGTGGTTGGGAAGTAGTGTTCAAACTCTTTTAAAAGCAAATACAGGTGATTGTGCACCAGCTGGGACAATGAAGGCTTGGGCTCAGTCTCTTCCAAAATTCCCGCGAATGTTTGAAACGACAAATATACCCCTGTTCACGCGTCAATCCCACAAATCCAATTTGGCTTTAAATGTAGCTACTTTATCTGCCAACTTGAAGACAGTTGTCATTTTCCCCTGAAGTGACTGATTGAGTTCATTGAGGAGGTTAAATATGTCGCACAAGTAAGCGAGTTTTGTGACCCATTCCTTGTCACTGAAATGTGCTGCTAGCGGTGACTTTTTTTCTGAGAGAAATCTCTGCAGCGGCTCTCGTAATTCAAACACTCTGGCCAGGGACCTCCCTTGGGATAACCATCTTATTTCTGTGTATAAGAGAAGGTGTCTGTGCTCCGCGTTCATTTCTTCACAAAGCTGCTTGAACAGGCGCGAGTAAAGGGCATGTGCTTTGATGTGGTTAATAACTTTAACGACATCATTCAATAAGCTGTTAAATCCCGGTGGTATATTTCGGCTAGTCAGCATTTCCCTGTGAATGACACAGTGCGTATCGTAGACTTGCATTCAGGTGCAACCTCCTTAATCCGAGTAGTTAAACCAGACATCCTTCCGGTCATGGCAGCAGCTCCATCTGTGCATATGCCGACACAAAAAGACCATTTCAGTTTTCCTGATATATAGTCATCCAACGATTTAAATAGTTCTGCGGCTGTGGTTTTGGTTGGCAGTGATAGTGCACATAACATATCCTCATGCACATCCTCTTGATAAAGATAACGCACGTAAACAAGTAGTATTGCCTTGTTGTCAATATCTGTAGATTCGTCAACCTGGAGAGTGTACCATGGTGATTTATTAATTCTTTCCAACAATTGTGATTCAATGTCCTCTGCTATTTCCTCAATGTGCCGTGTGATGGTGGTAGCCGAAAGAGGCCTCTGTGCTATCTTTTTAACCGCAGCCTCTCCTAGAAGTTCACGACAAATGTCCTTAGTGCCTGGAAGGATCAATTCTTCACCAATGGTGAATGGCTTCTTAGCCTTAGCAATACGATTAGCCACCAAGTATGATGCTCTCAGTGCACTCGCATTTATTGATGTAGTGGCCACCAGTAATTATTTCTGTCCTTCTTGTTCATGCTTTTTTCTTTCGAAATACTCAGAAGGCTTGTCTTTTAAAGTAGGATGCTTGAGGCCCAAGTGGCTTCATTGCCTCATTACTTAGCCGGTCGCCACATACTATGCAGAGCGGCCTTGGTGTGTGAGAATCACCAGTTGCGATAAATCCATACTTCAAATAGGACTCCTGGTATTGTTTGTTAAATGAAGCCTTCTTTTTCTTCGAGGTTGTAGATTCTTCTTCTGTCTCCTCACTGGCCCTTTTCCACTTCGCAAAAAAGCTTTCGATGGAATTTTGTTTTTCACTCATTTTGCTAGTTTATGGGTTTAATTTTAGCGGTAACGTATCACATGACTGAGACAAACGTCAGGAGTGAGTCTTAGATGTAACAAAGAGGATCTGGTCATTTTTAAAAAATAAAACATCGTTCAGACTTAAATATAAATAAAACGGAAATAATGTAAGTTATTTATTCTTTCTCTGTGGATCAGTACCAAATGGCCCACGGACCGGTACCAGTCCGCGGCCCGGGGGTTGGGGACCACTGGGTTAGAGCATTGTCCCAAAGCGCAGAGGTTGCTGGTTAGATCCTCGGTCAGGGCACATATAGAAATAGCTAAACAGCTTAATCAATCAATGAATAACTGTCTCTCTCTGCGCCTCCCTCACTGAAATCAATCAATAAAATTTTTTCTAAAATCTAAGAATGACCTTGCCAGCTTGCACAATGATGATAAGATGCTACCATGCGTTTAAACTGAGGCCCATACTAGGAGGGAGAAGAGAAAAAAAAAAAAAGAGCTGCAGCCTGACCAGGTGGTGGTGCAGTGGATAGAGCGTGGGACTGGGATGCGGAGGACCCAGGTTCGAGACCCCGAGGTCACCAGCTTGAGCGTGGGCTCATCTGATTTGAGCAAAAGCTCACCAGCTTGGACCCAAGGTCTCGCTTGAGCAAGGGGTTACTCAGTCTGCTGAAGGCCCACGGTCAAGGCACATGTGAGAAAGCAAAGCAATGAATGAACAACTAAGGTGTCGCAACGAAAAACTGATGATTGATGCTTCTCATCTCTCTCCATTCCTGTCTGTAAAAAAAACAAACAAAAAAACAAGGGTTGCAAAGCATTGCCAGCTTGAGTGTGGGCTCATCTAGCTTGAGTACAGACTCACCAGGTTGAGTGCAGGGTTGATGACTTGAGCATGGGATCATAGACGTGACCCCATGGTTGCTTGAGCCCAAGGTCGCTGGCTTGAGCAAGGGGTCACCTGCTCTGCTGTAGCCCCCCCCCTTTGTGTAGTCAAAGCACATATGAGAAAGCAGTCAATGAATAACTAAGGTGCCACAAGGAGAGGTCAACCGATTAAGGTCGGTTGAGGCCCTGGGCACAGAAGAAAATATTGAGCCCCTTAAAAAAGAGAGAGACAGGGAAAATAAAAATACATGTTAACCATATTTTTAAATAAATAAAAAATATTATGTATTATTAATGTTAAAATTGCACATATAAACTTGTTGTCATTAGAAAAATGTGTAAAGTTGAGCTTTTGCGGGGCCCTTCAGAAGTCAGGGCCCGGGCGTGTGCCCGGTGCGCCCACCATTCAATCTGCCTCTGTGCTTCTCATCTCTCTGCCTTCCTGTCTGTCTGTTCCTCTCTCTGTCTCTCTGTCTCTGTGGACTGAGTCCTGACTCAACCTCTCACCAGCTCGAGATCCTGGGCATTTAACAGCACCGAATACTCAGCTTCCTCATCCCAAAGCTGGGATGAGACAGACATGGGTGGTTGTGAGGAATCATGTTCATGTTGGGCAAAGGGCCTGGCCAGAACTGCTGTTCAACACATACTAATAATGATGATGGTAGTGTGCTATCCTCACTGACAGTGTTTACAGCTCCCATTGGGCAGAGCTACAGGCTTGGTGTCAATACTGTCACTTTGTTCCTCCATCTAGTGAGAGGAGAGAAAGACAGTACCTTTCCCCAGCCCCTGGCTCTCTAATTTCCCTGGTCTCCTCATCTGAGCAGCAGCTAAAAAGGAGAGATTTGCAGGGCAATGTGAAAGCTGCTGATTGCATACGAATATGTTTATGTACATATGTGTGTTTATTTCAGTTAGAAAAAAGATCCTTGTCCTGGACTCACTGGCTGCTCCCTTTGGATCAATACTTAACTTAGGTCTATTGTGAAATGAAATTTATATTCATGCCCCACTGTTCCCTTAGTAACAATCTCCAGCAATCAGATCTGCTCTCTGGTGGAAATGGCCTTTGGAAAGTGCCTGTGCAGTACACAGTTGCACAATCTTACCTTTGCCAGAAACTGTTTTCTGATATAGCTGGTATCTTTTTCAGAAAATTTTTTTTAACTACATTTAAACAGACTTAACAAGTCCTGAAAATAGCTATAATGTGGTTTTCACCCCACCATGGCAATTCTTAAAATACTAAAGTACTGTTTTTAAGCATAGTCGAGTACTTCAGAAAAACTAACATTCTGAACAATTTTATGCTAATTACAAATTATTCTTTCTCAACCACTAGGTAATATTTTGTGTTACTGTATGTACCTGAAATAAACAAATTTACTTCTTTCCTTCTTTTTTTTTTTTAAACCAATGTTTACTAATTCAAATTGGTCTTTCCACAATTCTTCCAGATTTACACTGGTGTTGTATTTCATAATTTGAGAATTTGATCCCATAATATTGAGGTAAAAACACATTTATCCGAGTTGTCTGTGTGAAAGTGTATGACTCTCAGATCTCCACTGATTTTGCCTTTTGCTTCATCAAGAAAATGGAAGCTGCCGGATGCTCTCAACTGCTGACACCAAACCTATACCTATAAGCTTGCCTGCACCCCACCCAAATCTCTCCCTCCTCAGGTCCCCCTTTCAGGCTCCTCAGCCTTCATGACCCTTCACTTTTCTGAATGAATCTTCCACTTGCCCTTCTCTGTCAGGCCCTTCCCACCAGGGCATATACACTTGCTGCTAAACAAAGATCCATCCCCCTTCCAACCACCCTAATCTCTCTCTTTTTTCTTTCATGGTCACATTTATTGGAAAAGCCTCTGCTTCCTTACCTCCCACTCACTCCTCAGTCCACTATCTTCTAACTCTGCCATAGAAATTAATCTCTTGGGGGTTAGCACTGGCCTTGTTTAGGAATCCAGTCCTTATCACTCCTTCCTTATCTCACTCCACCTCTGGTCAACAAGTGACTGCCGGTCACTCCCACCTAAGGCTTTCCTACCGCTCCCTGCTGGTCTCCCTCCTGCTTGTCTGAGAGGCACCTTCTCAGCCTTCTTTGTAGGCTTCTCTGACTCTCCTGGAAATGCTGGTGTTGCCAGCATTCTGTTCCAGGTCCTCCTCTCTCTGCATATGGTCATCTCACCTTGGCTCTAAAGCTCACAGATGACTTTCATATCTGTGTCTCTAGCTCATACCTCCCTCCTGATCTCCAAACCTCAAGACCCAGTTGCTTCTGGAAGGCTCCTTGGATGTCATCACCCAGGTGCCCCAAATTCATTACATCCAAAACAGAACTTGTTATCTGTCACCTCAAAACTGCTCCATCTCTGATATTCAGAGAATGATATTACTATCCAAGCAAACATATGAGATTCGTTCAAAAGTTATCTCCTATCACCCCCCATCGATCAATCAATCCATCAGTCAAACATAAAGTCATGTCTATTCTGCCTCCAAATTATCTCTCAAACTCGATCACCTCTCCTCATCCCTACCCTCTTCAGCTACCAGCATCTCTCATTTAGGCTAGTAGAACTTCCTCCCACTATCTGCATCCTTGTGACATCTCCGGTTAATCTTTCCCAGTGAAACTGGAGAAGTCCTGTAAGATACAAATCAGTATTGCATAACGCTCTCCACTGAATGTCACTGCCCTCAGGTGAAGTTCCAAACTCCTTATCAATAGGCCCTTATTGCTTGATCTAACCAGGCCCATAACTCTGGTCACATCTCTTTCCACAGCCCTCTTTCCTCTTCATGTTTCAATCGCACTTGACTTCTTCCTTTCAGCTCCTTAAACCCACAGTTGATTTTTGTCTCTGGGCCTTTGTACATACTGTTGTCCCTCTGGCTAGACCACTCTTAGTCTGACCAACTTGCATTATTAGTAAATGCGTGTGCTGGTGTGACAAAGCAGACTTTGAAGAGAAGCAGACCTGGATTTGAATTCCACCTCTGTTGGTCCCGAGTTGTAGGTATGACTGTAAGCCTGTTGACGAACTTCTCTGAGCCTCGGTGTCCTCATCTGTAGAAAGAATAATGATAATACCTGCCATGTCTGGCATATATTGATTTTTCTTTTCAAATACCTGACCCACCTCCACCTATCCACTCTTGTGTACTTCTGCTAGGAATTGCCCCTTCTTCCCTCTTTGTATAGGACCAGGGATGGTTCCTGGCAGCCATGTTCTTACAAACATGACCCACTCCCGACAGAGAGTTGGGCCAGAGATGAACACCTGATCCAAGCTGGACCCTCAGTCCCTACCTCCTAAATTAGGAGTTAGGATCCAGAGAGAGTCACTGGAGTCTTTCCTGTGCAGCTGGACTGCGCAGAGATGCCATGGCTGTCCGGAGCCATGTATTCCTATGTGGTCGGGAAGCAGGGAAAGCTGGTCTGCATCAGAGGAGGTGAAGCAGAGGCACAGATGAAGGAAGGCCGGAGAGGAAGAGAGAGTCAAAACAGAGCAAGAGTCTTGTACATTGGATATCCAGCTTTCAGTGACTGACTGAAACGAGATGCCCTAAGCCTAGCAGAAACCCCTGCATCCTTAAAGTAAAAGAGATTTTAAAAATTTGATTTTTCTTAAATAGCTAAACTAGATTTCTATTACATGGAACCAACAAAGTCCTAAATATTTTACCTATCTTACAGAGTTATTGTGAAAGTAGAAATGAGGTATGTATACATATGATAAGTATTCAATAAATAATTATAATAGATTTCTTAACACATTCAATGGATGAGTGAGGTAAGGACTGATGAATGGACGTCAGAACTCTCTGCACTAATTTCTCTAGAATAGTTTCTCATGAGTATTTTTTTTAATTGAAAAGGCAAAGAATCAGCCTGACCAGGCGGTGGCACAGTGGATAGAGCATCAGATTGGAACGCAGAGGACCCGGGTTCAAACCCTGAGGTCACCAGCTTGAGCATGGGCTCATCTGGTTTGGGCAGGCCTCACCAGCTTGAGCCCAAGGTCGCTGGCTTGAGCAAGGGGTTACTCGGCCTGCTGTAGCTCCCCAGTCAAGGCACATATGAGAAAGCAATCAGTGAGCAACTATGGTGCTGCAATGAAAAATTGATACGTCTCATCTCTTTCCCTTCCTGTCTGTCTGTCCCTATCTGTCCCACTCTCACTGTCTCTCTCTGTCCCTGTCACCAAAAAAAAAAAAAAAAAAGGCAAAGAATCATATTTTGTTAATTATGCATAATCTTGCCTCACCAAAATGGAGCAAATATTTTCTTTGCATATGAACTTATAATTATGGTGCACATTGGGCAAATAAGTTTGTAAAATGTGTTTTTTAGGTTTGGTCGCTTATATTTTACACTGGCCTGGGCAGCACCATGTGTATGAAGTCTTGTGCTTGCCCTCAAGACAGCAGGTTGTGAACTGCGGATTACCTTCCTGCTTGGGAGGGGCCATTGTATTGCTAATATTTTCTGGAGAAGATATTTTTTCCCCAGCCTGGATTTTTTTTTTTTTTTTTTTTTACAGAGACATAGAGAGAGTCGGAGAGAGGGATAGATAGGGACAGACAGACAGGAATGGAGAGAGATGAGAAGCATCAATCATCAGTTTTTTGTTGCGACACCTTAGTTGTTCATTGATTGCTTTCTCATATGTGCCTTGACCGCGGGTCTTCAGCAGACCGAATAACCACTTGCTCGAGCCAGCGACCTTGGGTCCAAGCTGGTGAGCTTTGCTCAAACCAGATGAGCCTGCACTCAAGCTGGTGACCTCGGGGTCTTGAACCTGGGTCCTCCACATCCCAGTTCGACACTCAATCCACTGCACCACCGCCTGGTCAGGCTCCCCAGCCTGGATTTTGCAGGAAGAGAAGAAGGACTTTAGATGTGGAACAGGAACTGAGGGGCTTTGGGAGCTCTGAATGAGAAGGAAGCAGTCTTCTCTGTTTGCTTGTCTGCTGGTATGAGACTTTAATAAATGGAATGGCCCACTATTTTTTTGGTTCCACTGTTTCTTTTCTTTCCTTTTCTTTTTTTTTATTGTGACAGAGACAGAGGAAGACAGAAAGAGGGAAAGATAGGGACAGGCAGGAAGGGAGAGAGATGAGAAGCATCAATTCTTCTTTGTAGCTCCTTAGTCACCTTAGTTGTTCATTGATTGCTTTCTCATATATGCCTTGACCGTGGGCCTTCAGCAGACCGAGTAACCCCTTGCTCAAGCCAACAACCTTGGGTCCAAGCTGGTGAGCTTTGCTCACACCAGATGAGCCCGCGCTCAAGCTGGCGACCTCGGATTCTGGAACCTGGGTCCTCTGCATCCTAGTCCAATGCTCTATCCACTGCGCCACCGCCTGGTCAGGCCTGAGCTATTTTTAACACCTGGGGTGGAAGCTCCATGGAGCCATCCTCAGTGCCCAGGGCTTCAATCAATCAAGCATGGCTGCGGGACAGGAAGAGGGGCAAGGAGAACCAGATGATCGCTCTCTTGTGTGCCCTGACCAGAACTCAAACCCAAGTCATCCACACTCTGGGTCAACAATCTACCACTGAGCCAACCAGCCAGGCCAACACATTCCATTTTGTGTCTGATATTTTTCACATAACATATCATAGACATTTTAATATTTCTACACAGACTATAATCATTGTAATGATGGTATAATATTTAATACAGTATATTATATAATTTATTAAGCATATACATTCTGACTTTTGGATCATAAATCAAACTGCAATGTATATCTTTGTGGATAAGGCTCTTTTAAATAAGTTTATATTGATTGCTTTAATTACAATAGTAATATATAGTCATTTTTGAAATGGTTGATGACATAAATAATCAAGAGGAAAATATTGTAATTTCATCACCCAGAGATAAAACTCTTGTAAACATTTTGCTAAATATCCTTCCAGCTCTTTTTATACATAATTTAAAAATAAATGTTAGCCTCTACTATACATATTTTATAACCTACTTTTCTGACTTTATTTTTAAAAAATTTTAAGGCTTTATTTATTCATTTTAGAGAGGAAAGAGAAAAGGGGGGAGGAACAGAAAGCATCAACTCCCATATGTGCTTTGACCAGGCAAGCCCAGGGTTTCAAACCAGTGATATAAGCATTCCAGATCAATGCTTTATCCACTGTGCCACCATAAGTCAGGCTTTTTATTTTATTATTTCATTTTTAAAAGATATATTTAGATTTTTATTTATTGATTTTTGGAGAAAGGAGAGAGAGAAAGAGAAGGAGAGGGAGAAGCAGGAACGTTTTCCCACTTCAACAATACATTATCAATAGAACCCTGGCCAGATAGCTCAGTTGGTTAGAAAGTCATCTTGATATTCAAAGGTTGCAGGCTCGATCCCTGGTCAGGGCACATGGAGAAACAGATCACTGTTTCTGTTTCTCCCTTTCTCTTTCTCTCTCTCAAATAAATAAAACACAGTATATCATCAACATCTTTTTATGTCATTAAAAACTTTTCTACAACCCTTTATATAGATGTTATTTGCATGAACAATTTTCTATTTTTCAATACTCATCTATTGCCAATATTTTGCTATTTCAGCTGAAACTATGATGACATTCCTGAGTCAAATCTTTATGCATATGTCTGATTATGGTATTTTTTTTAGGATGAATCCCTACAACTGGAATTGTAAGGTTAGGAAGTTATATGGATAAGCTTGGGATAATTTCTAGAAGTGAAATTATGAGATCCAAGTTTAGAAATGCTTTAAAGCTCTTTTTAAATTTTTTTAAAATTTATTTATTTAAGAGAGAGAGAGAGAGGAAAGGAGAGAGAAACATTGATCCACTATTCCACTCACTCATGCTTTCATTGTTGATGTCCCAACCAGGATCAAACCAGCAACCTTGGTATATCAGAACACTCCAACCAAGCTACCCAGCCAGAGTTAAGGTTCTTTTCTTTTTTCTTATTTTTAACGTTTATTTTATTGATTTTAGAGAGATAGGAAAGGAGAGAGAGAGAGAGGCAGGGATATTGATCCGCTCCTGCATGTGCCCAACAAGGGATTGAATCTGAGCTATATCTGGTCAGGGCTAAGGCTCTTTTTTTTTTTTTTTTTTTTTTTTTTACAGTGACAGAGAGAGTCAGAGAGAGAGATACAATAGATAGGGAGATACAATAGATAGGGACAGACAGACAGGAAGGGAGAGAGAAGAGAAGCATCAATCATCAGTTTTCCGTTGTGACACCTTAGTTGTTCACTGATTGCTTTCTCATATGTGCCTTGACCAGGGGCCTTCAGCAGACCGAGTGACCCCTTGCTTGAGCCAGCAACCTTGGGCTCAAGCTGGTGAGCTTTGCTCAAACCAGATGAGCCTGCACTCAAGCTGGCGACCTCGGGGTCTTGAACCTGGGTCCTCTGCCTCCCAGTCCGATGCTCTATCCACTGTGCCACCGCCTGGTCAGGCACTAAGGCTTTTTTTTTTTTTTGTATTTTTCTGAAGTTGGAAATGGGGAGGCAGTCAGACAGACTCCCACATGCGCCTGACCGGGATTCACTCGGCACACCCACCAGGGGGTGATGCTCTGCCCATTTGGGGCGTGGCTCTGTTGCAACCAGAGCCATTCTAGCGCCTGAGGCAGAGGCCACAGAGCCATCCTCAGCTCCCAGGCCAACTTTGCTCCAATGGAGCCTTGGCTGCAGGAAGGGAAGAGAGAGACAGAGAGGAAGGAGAGGGGGAGGGGTGGAGAAGCAGATGGGTGCTTCTCCTGTGTGCCCTGGCCGGGAATCGAACCCAGGACTCCTGCACGCCAGGCCAACACTCTATCACTGAACCAGCCGGCCAGGGCCGCTAAGGCTCTTGATGTATTGCTATTTTGTTCTTTTAAAAACTCTGCCTTAATTTTCAAGAATGGCAATTTAGTGGTAGAGGAGAGGAAAGTGGTTTTTTGTCCTCCCAGAAAGACCTCCCAGAGGAGAGAAAAATGGTGTGCACTGGGTTATGGGGGACACCACTTGGCCCTCTTCCATCCCTCCCCTGCACCCTCCAAGGCAAGCTCCTCTACAGTCCCAGGTATTTCGGGGTAATGGCAAAGATCATAAGACTAGGGTTCCAGGTGCTGATTGTGCATTTTACTGGCTGAATTACTTTGGCAAGTCACTGAGGCATTCTGAGGCTTCAAGTTTCCCCAGCTAAGTGAGGCTAATTATACCTGCTCTGGAGTTGTGAACTTTGCCTCAAAGGTAGAGTAGTAAACCAATAATAAATCCCTATTCTAAGCTATGCATTTGTTCAGCCCTACAGAAAACAATGTTGTTTAGTGCCAGGCTCTGTTTTTGAAAAAATGATGGAGCTGTGGTGGTGGAAAGTGTTGAATCATGGGATTTCATCCACCTGGCCAGCAGTGAGACAGGGTAGGAGTGACCCCCATTAACTCTTCCTTCTGGCGCCTACTGTTTGCGTCTGCTCTGGGGGTTAGCATAGAGGCTGGTCCACTGTTGGGATTCTCTAGCTATAATCCACAACCCCTTCCTCCCCCAAATCTAGGTGGTGCCTGGAGGTTCCCATGGTAACAGCACGCCTGGGAAGGACCAGCTTGGGAAGAAACAGATTTTACTGTAAAAAAAACTGGCCAGAAGCCACAGGCAGGGCAAGCCGGGACAGGGGCTTTATAGTGAGGCCAGTCCTGTAATAAACAATGGCAGAAATGAGTGCAGGCTTCTGTGCCATGTGACCTGTAGAACAACACCTGATATGCTTTGAGTACTTACTATGACCAAACACCATTAAATTTGCTGTGTTTTTATTGACTTGTTTGATCTTCACGACACACCATTATTGTCCCTGCTTTACAGGTGAGGAGACCAATATGGTGAGGTTAAAAACTGGCAGTCTGTTTTATGGACCTCATAACCACAGCCTTTGACAATTGATAAAGGATGGTTTCATTCTATTGTCACAAAATTTTTGGAAAATAAAAATCATTTTCGTATTATAGATGAGCAACTCAAAGGTCAGAGAGGTTTAAGTGAGGGGTTCCAAATCACACAGCTAATAAGTAACAAAGCTGGGATTTGAACTTAGATCTGTCTGAACCCAAAGTCCATGGTCTTTCTTCTACTAAGGTGCCTGGAAAGAGATCTGGACCTTCATGTGTGCACATGGGCAGATAGTTAATGATTGCTTAGTAAAGCTTTAAGGGTATGTGGGGAGGGGCGTGTTTCTGTGTCTTTAGCACTGTGCCAACCTTTCCCCAACACACACACACACACACACACACAGGCACACAGGTATGCATGCGCACACGCACACAAGCCCTGGCCCACTGAGGCTGCCTTCCTCCCAGCCAGGAACGAGTCTGCCTCCTCACAACAGGCTTCCCAGGCAGGTGAACCTGCCTACATCTGCTTGCTCACCTGGGAGAGGCAGCTAGAAAATCCATCTTCCCACCCCAGTTCATTCTGTGTAACAAGGATCGGGCTTCCTAAGTGAAGGAGAAACATCCAGAGGTCTTGTGAGGCCACTGGAACTTTTGGGATTTTTCCCTAAACAGAGAGGGGGACATAAATTTCAGAGCTTGGAGCCTAAACTGCTTAAGGTAGGGAAATTTCTGTTGTCCCTAAAGGACACTGTCCCTATTCTTCCAGTGTCCATTTTTTATTTAGTATACAGTATTTAATTACCTGTCCCTTGATTTAATTATTTTCTGGATGGTGGCTTTTGATTTTTAAAAGTCCTATAATCCCTGCAGTAAGTGCAGTGACCTTCTGTCTAACTATCTGTCTTTCTGTCTCTTCACTGACAGACTGTTCTATATTTTCAACTGAGAGCTTACCTCTAAGGTCTTGAAGGAAAATCCCATTTGCTTAAGATCAGTCACAGCACAAATATTGATCATATGTCTGTCTTCCCCTTCAAAGGCAGGGTATACACGGGAAAGTGAAGGCACATTTAGACCCACCCCTTCCACCTCCACAGAGACAAGGGGGCAATAGAAGCCTCAAGTCCTGCCAAGTTTCCTCTCAGATGGTGGGCTAGATAAGGGGGCAGAGACCTGATCAAGGCAGAGTTAGGGTTTTTCCCCCAACTCCATCAGCCTGACTTTATGCTTCCATCTAGTTCCCTCTGAAGGACCCAAAGTCGGTCCTTAGGACTTGAAACCATCCTAAGAGGCTTGGATACCTCAGCTTTCTCCAGCAGCTGGCAAAGCCCAACATGCTTCAGCACAAACTCCATTTCTTTTTATTTTTATGGTTTTTAAAAATTCATTTTAGAGAGGAGAGAGAGAGGGAGTGGGAGAGAGAGAGAGAGAAAAGTGAGGAGGAGCAGGAAGCATCAACTCTCATATATGCTTTGACCAGGCAAGCCCAGGATTTCGAACCGGCGACCGCAGCATTTCCAGGTCGCGACACTTTATCCACTGCGCCACCATAGGTCACACACAAACTCCATTTCTGTTCCATGTTCAGCCATAAAGAATCAGAAAAGAAGATTTAGCACACTACAACAAGCTCCCAGTTCCTCACTTATGTAGAAACCAACCAAGAAGCCTTTCTTCAGAGGACCCGGATGTCCATCTGCAAGGCAGCATGGCCTCCAAAGTGGAGTAAGCAAGGGAAAGAGAGGCTGCAGACACAGAGAGAAGGAGAGCCAGAAAATGAGGAAGTGGGAGCTGGTGGGAGAGAGAGCAGAGGGGGGACCAGTGGTCAAAACATGTCAATACCATGTTTGCTATTCCTGTGGTGGGGATGGGGGGTATCCCCGCTGTCTTGAGTATTGAGCACCTATGCATGCCTCCCTCCCCACTGCCGGGCCCAGGCCTTTGGTGGATATTAGTAAGTGCACACTAGAGCTTGTGGTTATGTTGATAAGATGACGGCACAGCACTCAGTCTGCAAAGTCCAGACTTCTGTCTCTCTTACCCCCTGGGAATTTCATAAATAAATCTCTGGATCTGTTCCAAGAAGAATTTCAAGGCTTCTCTGCATGTGTGTGTGTTTCCAGAAACACAATAATTTTACATGCTGTCTGCTGTGCAGACTCCTAAGCAACTCACAGGGGAATGAGGGCTGAGTCCCACAAAGAGAAGGCAGAGGCCGGATTAGACCAGACTGGGTCAGGCAAGCAGCAGTTAACAGCGTCGGTTCCAGAGGGCTCTGCAGCTGGCTCAGATAACCTGGCTCCCTCCCAGACACCCAGTCGGCCCAGGCTCAGGTTGCTGAGCTTCCCTTCCCCCACACCCCCTCTGGGTTTTGGCAAGTACACTGCATCAGGTTTTCCGCAAAGTGCTGGGGTCTTAAAATAGCCTAAAGACACACACACACTCAGATGATAGTGTCAATTCCTGTACTACAGAATGATCGAAAAGGAGGGAGAGCGGAGGGTGGAGAGAGAGTTGCAGGGCGTCCGTTCTGAACAGAGAGCAGTGTGAGTGTGGCAGGTGGGAGACAGGGGTGGGCACTTTGTGTGAGAAAGGGGATGGAGAAACAAGCAGGAGAAAAACTCCCAGAGGGCAAGAACTGGACACTTCATCTGAACCATTCCCAGGGCCCAGTCCAGTGCATGGCACACAGACAGTCAATACATATTTCCAGCATAAATAAATGATGAATGGATGCATGGATATGCTAGAACATAAAATGATAGCAATAGAGTTCAACTTCAGATGGCAAAAAATTAGAAATGGGTGCCCCAAAGTTAGAAGATTCTATCAGTCAACAGGTATTTACTAAATGTCAAGAGGGAAATGGAAGTGGTGAGGTTTATGATCTGCTTGGGGAAGGAGTAAAGCACACACCTGTGGTGGGGGGAGTCAGACCCTGAGCTTGTTCTGAGGGAAGGGGTAGAGTTCCTTGAGCTAGTGTTCTAGCCAGGGTTCCTAGTCTATAAGACAAACACACTCAAACCAGTGGAAGTGAAAAGAGAATTTCCTGGAAAGATGCATGGGAATCTCAAAGAAACCGATAGTGGAAAAAACAGCCAAGTCTCATGGGATCTGGGAAGACACAGGGCCCGGTATGTATTGAGGACAATCTGACTGTTACCGTAGGTGAGGCTGGAGGGCATGTGTGCATACGCACACAGTACTGGCGGGCACCCCTCACTCTTTCTCTTTCTCTCTCCTTCCCCTCTCCTTTTCTCTCTCTCCCTGTTTCTGCTCCTTCTCCTCTCCTGGCTCACCCTGCTGTCACATGGCCCATCACTGCTTCCAGGTACTACTACTCTGTAGCACCTACCACCATCTAAGTAACTTGGTTTCTATTTCTCGTTAGTTCAAATGCTCATGAAAAACCAGCTGAATAGCTCAGCCAGTTTATTTATTGCTTTCCCTTGGTCCAGTTGCCCAACCCTGGTGCAATCATCTGTGGCCAGAGGGCACACTGTGCACTCACCTAGGAGGAGGTGAAAGAGGGAGCAGGGATTCTCCAAGCAGGACAGGACTCTGAATGAGGACTTGAGGTGTGTGTGTGTGTGTGTGTGTGTGTGTGTGTGTGTGTAAAAGGAAGAAGAGAAAGAAAAAATAAAATTCTAGGAAAACAGGGGAGCAGTCAGGACTAAGATTAGCTGGATGAACTTGGGTAAGTTTGTTTTTTTCTTCTTCTTTTCCAAGTGAGAGGAAGGGAGATAGGGAGACAGACTCACACATGCGCTCCGACCAGGATCTATCCAGCAACCCTCCTCTGGGGCAGATGCTCTGCCCATCTGGGGCTATGCTTGGAACTGAGCTATTTTTAGTGCCTGAGGCAGAGGCTCTACTGAGCCATCCTCAGTGCCTGGGGCCAACACACTTGAATCAATGGAGCTATAGCTGCAGGAGTGGAAGAGAGAAAGAGAAGGGGGAGGGGGAAGAGTGGAGAAGCATATGCTTGCTTCTCCTGCGTGCCCTGATGGAAAATTGAACCTGAGACATTCACATGCTGGGCCGATGCTCCGCCACTAAGCAAACCAGCCAGGCCCTGGGTGAGTTTTTTTTTTTAATTCTTTTTTTATTTTTTATTTTTCTGAAGTTGGAAATTGAGAGGCAGTCAGACAGACTCCTGCATGCACCCAACCGGGATCCACCCGGCATGCCCACCAGGGGGCAATGCTCTGCCCATCTGGGGCATTGCTCTATTGCAACCAGGGCCACTCTAGCGCCTGAGGCAGAGGCCATCGAGCCATCCTCAGCGCCCGGGCAAACTTTGCTCCAATGGAGCCTTGGCTGCGGGAGGGGAAGAGGGAGACAGAGAGGAAGGAGAGGGGGAGGAGTGGAGAAGCAGATGAGCGCTTCTCCTATGTGCCCTGGCTGGGAATTGAACCCGGGACTCCTGCATGCCAGGCCGACACTCTACCACTGAGCCAACCGGCCAGGGCCCTGGGTAAGTTTTTAAATATCTCTATGCCTCAGTTCCTCATCTCTGCAATGGGAAATAGAAGTATCTCTCTCAAGGGCTTATTGTGAAGATTAAATAAATAACCATGTAAAGCTCTTAGGAGAGTAAAATGGTCAGTCTCTGCACACTATTTTTTTAGGCACTAAAAAAATTTGTTTATTGAGAGCAAGAAGATGCAAACAATATAAAAATAAAAAGGTTATCTGGCTTAAATAGGCTTTTCTGTCTCTTGTTGGATGGGGATGGAATCTTATTTGTACCTTTTCTAAGGATTCCAATCTGCTCATGAAATCCTGATAGAGGGGGAAGTTGTGGGGCCGAGAGTCCTTTAAGTGACCCATTGGGAAGAACTCTTATCAGGGTGGGAGAACTGCTCAGCGCTGCCTACTTCTTTCCCTTCTGTTTCATAGGTACTACAAAATAGTCATGGCATGCTATGGCAAGCCCCGCAATCAGTGAAAAGAAGCTCTGGAAGCCTACTCTGCCATTTTGGTCCAGGTCCTTCATTATTTTACACACTATTTTTATGTGTAGGGGGAAGTAAGTCTAGATAGATATTGTGTAGAGGTCTTGACTGACAGTTTTGGTTCTGTCCTGGCAAGTCATTTATCTTCTCTGGCCTTCAGTCTCTGTATCTGTAAAACAATGGGGTCAGATTAAATAATTTCTAAAGTCTACTCCAGATTTAGAATGACATGCATTTGACTGGTTATTATAGGGCACTAGGGAGCCTGTGTGTTCTCAAGAAATCAGGTGACAATATGAAAGGGACCTTTTTGGAACAGGCATACAGGGGTGTGCCTGGTAACTGCAAGGAGGCGTGGGCAGAAGGTAAGGTGGTTGTAGCATTAGCAGTCCCAGAAATGTGTGGTATGAGGCTCTGGACTGTGGCCTCACCAAGGGCATGGAGAAGATGGGGGCCAGAGAGGCAAAAGCTAAGAAGTCCACGACAAAAGGAGAGTGACCAGGAGAGCTATCTGACTTGGCCACTGGGCATGCCTAGATAGAAACTGAAGTATGAATCATCAAGGCTGAGGCCACCAGGACTGTTTACCAAGAAGGCACTGGGGTAGAACAAGGTCAGCGTGGAGGTTAAAGAAAAGAAAGAAGGATTGCTTCTAAAATCACGCAACGGCCTCTGGAGCAGAAAGTGAGTAAGAAGAGCCCAGGGAGGGTTTTCTTCAAGAAGAAACAGCTCAGCACCACCCCATGAGCCCACTGAGCACAGGCTGCATGTTGCTGACCACGTCGGGTCCCTCATCCTGACTAAGGCCTTTGGGCTTCTCAGGCCTGTAGCAGTCCTTCCGACCAGCTTCTCATCCTCAGCCACCTGGCACATCAAGCTCAAGTTCCCGCCACTGCCTAAGCAGCCGTCCCTCTCCTTCAACTCCCTAGCTCGTCTGCTTTCCCACTAGTGTGTGTCTACACCCCACCCCCTACCCCTTCAGCCTCCAAACATCCCCTCTTCCGGTCCCACCCTGGGCTGTTGACCACTTCCAGAGCAAATTGTACCATCAAAGAAAGAGGCATGTTCTGGTCTCTACTTTTGCTTCTGCAACCCTGGCCTGGTGCCATTCTGACAATCCCCTTCTGCTTTTCTATGTCTCTGGACACCACTCCGTGCTCCACAGTGGCTTTTACAAATTCTCACCACTCTCTCGGAACACATTCACCATACATACCACCCTGTCACCTGACCATGTAGTATCAAGACAGACAGCCATGACTGCAACTTGATTGAGAATATCCAAGTGACTCATGCCTATAAACTTCTTTGTTCCTCTCCTTCCTCCACCCTCTAGGAGGGAAGTATTCTTCTCTGGGCCAAGGCTATTCCCTGTTTCTCTGGGTTTTGTTCACGTGCCCTCATCTACCCTGGGTTCTGGCCACCACTCACTACTTTTTCCTGTATCTTTGAGCAACTCTTAGCTCAGAGTTGCAGTCTCCCCTTCTTACTAAAGCAACAAACAAAGGAAACACTTCTCTGATTGTGTGTCCCTCTGGAAGTCCCCTTTTCTCTTTTTCTCCTGTCCAGTCTGGAAATCTGTATTTTTAATTAGATTATTTAGCCTACTTATATTTATTATCATCATGGATATATTTGAATTTATTTTCACCGACTTATTTTGTGCTTTCCATTTATTCCACCTTAATATCCTTTTCCTTTCTTTTCTTGCTTCCTTTTGGATTATTATTTTTTTTATTTAAGATTTTATTTATTTATTTTAGAGAGGAGAGAGAGAGAGAGAAAGGGAGAGGAGCAGGAAGCATCAACTCCCATATGTGCCTTGACCAGGCAAACCCAGAGTTTCGAACCAGTGACCTCAGCATTCCAGGTTGACGCTTTATCCCCTGTGCCACCACAGGTCAAGCTGAATTATTTTTATCTCATTCTTATTTCCTTCTTTCTCTCATCCTGAAAGTTATATACTCTGTTTTTCTTCTATTAGTGAACGTCTAACAATTAACAAAGTACACATGAATTCATGTATAACTTATTTATTTATTTATTTTTCATTTTTCTGAAGCTGGAAACAGGGAGAGACAGTCAGACAGACTCCCGCATGCGCCCGACCGGGATCCACCCGGCACGCCCACCATGGGGCGGCGCTCTGCCCACCAGGGGGCGATGCTCTGCCCATCCTGGGCGTCGCCATATTGCGACCAGAGCCACTCTAGCGCCTGGGGCAGAGGCCGAGGAGCCATCCCCAGCTCCCGGGCCATCTTTGCTCCAATGGAGCCTTGGCTGCGGGAGGGGAAGAGAGAGACAGAGAGGAAAGCGCGGCGGAGGGGTGGAGAAGCAAATGGGCGCTTCTCCTGTGTGCCCTGGCCGGGAATCGAACCCAGGTCCTCCGCACGCTAGGCCGACGCTCATGTATAACTTAAACATTTTAATTAAGCTCTGACTTTTGAAAGACATTTCCTGGCCCTGGCCGGTTGGCTCAGTGGTAGAGTGTCGGCCTGGCGTGCAGGAGTCCCGGGTTCAATTCCCGGCCAGGGCACACAGGAGAAGCACCCATCTGCTTCTCCACCCCTCCCCCTCTCCTTCCTCTCTGTCTCTCTCTTCCCCTCCTGCAGCCAAGGCTCCATTGCAGCAAAGTTGGCCCGGGCGCTGAGGATGGCTCGATGGCCTCTGCCTCAGGCGCTAGAATGGCCTTGGTTGCAATAGAGCAACACCCCACCCAGATGGGCAGAGCATTGCCCCCTGGTGGGCATGCCGGGTGGACCCCAGTGGGGCGCATGTGGGAGTCTGTCTGACTGCCTCCCCGTTTCCAACTTCAGAAAAATACAAAAAGAAAAAGAAAAAAAAAAAAGAAAAAAGAAAGACATTTCCTGTGAGTATACAATTCTAAATTAACTGTTATTTTTTGGCTTTGGATTTAACTGTGTCGATTATATTTCTTAGAATTTTGTCTATGAGAATTTCTTGTAGCCTGAGTTAAACAAGAGTTCCTCTAGCGAGGATTTGTTCCTTTCCTTCCAGGTCCAGCCAGGGGCTACTACCAGGCCAGGACCACTTGAATCTAAATAGTGTGTAGTATTTTAGGCCACCCAGGTAGGGTGAATGTGGAATGAAATTGGTAATTCATGAAGGCCAGTTTGGAGTTATAAATCCTCAAGGAAGATTTTCCCCCATTCTCACTCAGAGTCAAGGTTCAAGTCAGAAAATTTCCCTTACAGTCTTCTGGAGGAGTGTTCCTATTATTTCCCCTGGTGGGTCACTTATTAGACTGCCCAGCTTGGCCAGATCTAGGTTATGTATCTTGTTCCCTGCATCCAGCTTGCTGTATAAAATCAAAATTCCAGTTCACCTAGCATACAAGTGTTCTCAAGGGGAAAGCCAGCTTTGGTGCTCTGCTTTTCTCTCTTGGTTCCTCAGATTTTTTTTGTTTTTCCTTTTTGACAGAGACAGAGAAATTCAGAGAGGGACAGATAGGGTCAGACAGACAGGAAAGAGAGAGAGATGAGAAGCATCAATTCTTCGTTGCAGCTCCTTAATTGTTCATTGATTGCTTTCTCATATGTGCCTTGACCTGGGGGGCTACAGCAGAGCGAGTGACGCCTTGCTCAAGCCAGCGACCTTGGGCTCAAGCCTGCGACCTCGAGGTTTTGAACCTGGGTCCTCTGCATTCGATGCTCTATCTACTGCGCCACTGCCTGGTGAGGCTGTTCCTCAGTTTTGACTTGCGTATTCTTCACTTTCTTGCTAGTTTAACCAGCATTTTGAATTGTTTCCTCATCAGATTTTCTCAGGACATCTGGTCCATCATTCTGGAACAAATCTACATCTCCCCTTTACATCACAGCTAAGCTCTTTTAAAGAATAGATGATGTTTAGTCTTTCTAAGCCTTGGCCTCTCATTCACTAGTAGCCCCCTGAAGATAGGTCTCCACATCATCTTCCAGTGAACTGCTCAGGTAAACATGACCAATGGGTTTCAAGCCATCAAATCCTAGATACTCTTTGTTTCTCATCTCACTTGAACACATCTTAACATTAGATATGACTATTTCTTGAGACCTTCTCCTGCCTTGGTTTCCAAGGTTCTCCTCTATTTCTCTGACTGCTCCTTCTCTGTCTACTCCTTTCTGTGGTATTTCTGTACTTTTAGAATTTTCTCACTCCCCTGAGCTGTTTGAATAGCTATTACATGCTGCTAACTTCCAAATCCATAACTCCATTGCTCCAGGTACCTTCAGGAGGCCTTTGAAACTTAGTAAGCCCAGTGGGGAGCTTATTTTATTATCTTTCTGCCAAATCTGCTCTTGCTAATCAGCTAAATGGAGCCACCAAGCAGCCAGTCATTCAAGTCAGATTAGCCTGGAATCATTTTGGACCATCCCCATTTCCTCCTCACTTCCCCTATCCAATCAATCTTGTAGTTCTACCTCTTTAAAATCTCTTGAATCTAGCCTGACCAGGTGGTGGCGCAGTGGATAGAGCATTGGACTGGGATGTGTAGGAACCAGTCTCGAGACCCTGAGGTCTCCAGCTTGAGTGCGGGCTAATCTGGTTTGAGCAAGGCTCACCAGTTTGACCCCAAGGTCTCTGGCTTAAGCAAGGGGTCACTCGGTCTGCTGTAGCCCTCCGGTCAAGGCACATATGAGAAATCAATCAATGAACAACTAAGGAACCACAACAAAGAATTGATGTTTCTTATCTCTCTCCCTTCCTGTCTGTCTGTCCCTCTCTCTGACTCTCTCTGTCTCTGCCACACACACACAAAAACATCTCTTGAATCTATTTCTCTTTTCCATCTCCACTGCTGCTACCTAAGGTCAGGGCTTCCTCCTGTCTTGTCTGGACAACTAGAATTGTCTCTTTGGTCTCTTTACAACCAGTCTCACTTTCCTCCAACAATCTGCACCAAGTTCAAGGTCATTTGGTTCAGCAAAGTGGTCTCTCTATAACACAAATATGATCACTTTATCTCCTTGCTTGGTATTCTGAAGAGAAGTACACTTCTAAGTGTATTTCCATGTCTGTCTGTCTCTCCAACACTACTTTTCAGCTCCTCCCCCAGCCCTCTTTACCTTGCACTCCTTGGGTGTGCTGCTATTCTGCTCACAGGTCCCCTAAATGCCAAGCACTTGCATCTCAATATCTTGCTCATACCGCTCCCTGTGCCAGGAGCAATCTCCTGCCTTCCCTTACCCCATACAAGCTTGTCTATCTAGGAAACATTCTTTGATCTTCCAAGAGTCAGCTGTAGCATGGCCTGTTCCTGAAACCCTCCCCACCTCCTCAGCTTATCCCTGCAGAGTTGAATCACCCATGCCCTCCTAGATGTCCTCACTGATCCTTTACAGCAGGGGTAGTCAACCTTTTTATACCTACCGCCCACTTTTGTATCTCTGTTGGTAGTAAAATTTTCTAACCGCCCACCGGTTCCACAGTAATGGTGGTTTATAAAGTAGGGAAGTAACTTTACTTTATAAAATTTATAAAGCAGAGTTACAGCAAGTTAAAGCATATAATAATAATTACTGGCCCTGGCCAGTTGGCTCAGTGGTAGAGTGTCGGCCTGGCGTGCAGGAGTCCCGGGTTTGATTCCCGGCCAAGGCACACAGGAGAAGTGCCCATCTGCTTCTCCACCCCTCCCCCTCTCCTTCCTCTCTGTCTCTCTCTTCCCCTCCCAGCCAAGGCTCCACTGGAGCAAAGTCTGCCCAGGGCGCTAAGGATGGCTCTGTGGCCTCTGCTTCAGGGGCTAGAATGGCTCAGATTGCGGCAGAGCATCGCCCCCTGGTAGGCGTGCCGGTTGGATCCCGGTCAGGCGCATGCAGAAGTCTGTCTGACTGCCTCCCCGTTTCCAGCTTCAGAAAAAATTCAAAAAAAAAAAATTACTTACCACGTACTTTATGTCAGATTTTCGCTAAGTTTGGCAGAATAAATCATTAGAAAACAACTTACTATAGTTAAATCTATCTTTTTATTTATACTTTGGTTGCTCCACTACCATCCACCATGAAAGCTGGAATGCCACTAGTGGGCGGTAGGGACCAGGTTGACTACCACTGCTTTACAGGGTGTATGCTACAGTATCAGGGGTCGGGAACCTATGGTTTGCGAGCCAGATGTGGCTCTTTTGATGGCTGCATCTGGCTCGCACACAAATCTTTAATAAAAATAATAACGTTAAAAATATAAAACATTCGGCCTGACCTGTAGTGGCGCAGTGGATAAAGCGTCGACCTGGAAATGCTGAGGTCGCCGGTTCGAAACCCTGGGCTTGCCTGGTCAAGCCTGGAGTTGATGCTTCCAGCTCCTCCCCCCCCGTCTCTCCTCTCTCTCTCTCTCTCTCTCTCTGTGTCTCTTCCTCTCCTCTCTAAAATGAATAAATTAAAAATATATATATAAAACATTCTCATGTATTACAATCCATTCATTTCCTACCGCTCATGTTCATGGTTGTGGGTGGCTGGAGCCAATCACAGCTGTCTTCCAGGACAACACCAATTTTTTATTTTTTTTATTATTATTATTTTTTGTATTTTTCTGAAGTTGGAAACGAGGAGGCAATCAGACAGACTCCTGCATGTGCCCGACCGGGATCCACCCGGCATGCCCACCAGGGGGCGATGCTCTGCCCATCTGGGGCGTTGCTCTGTTGTGACCAGAGCCATTCTAGCGCCTGAGGCAGAGGCCATGGAGCCATCCTCAGCGCCCGGGCAAACTTTGCTCCAATGGAGCCTTGGCTGCAGGAGGGGAAGAGAGAGACAGAGAGGAAGGAGAGGGGGAGGGGTGGAGAAGCAGATGGGTGCTTCTCCTGTGTGCCCTGGCCGGGACTCCTGCACGCCAGGCTGACGCTCTACCACTGAGCCAACCAACCAGGGCCAACACCAAATTTTTATTGTGTGTAACATATATGGGTCGTTGTATGGCTTTCACGGAATTACATTTTAAAATATGTGGCGTTCATGGCTCTCTCAGTCAAAAAGTTTCCCGACCCCTGGTATATATAATACTTCATTGCTTTTTTTCATGCTTGTCTCTATTAGACTGTATGTTTCATGAGGGCAAGGACTATGTCTTATCTATGTTTATGTTGTTCCTGGGATATTGTAGGTGTTTAATAAGTGCCTGTACATGGATGACTCAAAATGAGCTATTGCTTTCTTGGGATTAATGACCCTGCTCCTTGCTCACCAAGGCAATTTGTGTTGAATTTCCCAGGAGGTGGAGTGTCTTGATGTGGTGCAAGCAACATGGCAGCTGTAACACCAGGTGGTGTAGTCAGTGGAGCTTGGGGAGTAAGACTTTTTCCTGGAAAAGTGAATTCTGAACAGTTTTAGGGAATCTCATGACAAAGGGACGGAGTAAGGCTGACAAGGAGTTCATAGATTGTGATATGGGTCCAGCCCTAAGATTAAAGAGGCTTACAGAAATGGACACTTTGCTGAGGACTTTACAGATGGTAGGGGAGCCAGGCTGCAGCAGGGAGCACAGGTAGATGGGTCAGTCTGTCCTCATGCAGTCTGGGACTTAAAAGGCAAGGTAGATGCATCACCTAGGAAAGCTCTGACTTGAGCAGATGCCTCAAACTTTCAGGAATAGGGTGTGAAGGATATAACTAATATCCTGCCCTCCCACCCTATCAAGTCTAATTTCCCACCTTCAGCTGGCTCTTTGAAGACCAGTCCCTGAAAAAGCGTGTGATGCTTCAACATCGAAGAAGTACAGAACCAGCAGGCTGTGGCTTTAACACTTAATTATATGTGAGCCTGGGCAAGTTGCTTAGCTTGTTTAGATCTCAGTTGCCTCACCCATAAACTGGGCACACCCTAACATGCCTAAACCACTTCACAGGATTGTAGTAAAGGTCAGATCATCATAATAAGAATAGTTATTCTTTTTATATCACATCCCATGTGTCAGAAACTATGCTAGGTGCTTTACGTACAATATCTTTATCTATCCTCACAACACCTCTAAGAGGTATAACTATTATCAGCTCAATTTTAAGGATAAGTGAATCAAGGTTTAGGGAGGTAAGATATCTTGCTAAAGTCAAATGCTAGCAAGTAGGCTGATTGAGGTGGCATTTGATCTGTGGGCCCAGTGGTCTGATTACCTGGGCTGTATATTCAGGTATGTGACTGACCTTGCAGTTTAGGGATAAAGCTACCACAGGTCCCCTCTGGGATCCTTTTTCTTTTTTTAAAGCAGGAGAGAAGCATCAACTTGTAGTTGCATCACTTTAGTTGTTCATTGATTGCTTCTCATATGTGCCTTGACCAGGGGGCTCAAGCTGAGCCAGTGACCCTTTGCTCAAGCCAGAGGTGGAGTTAATGGCAGGCACACTGGGCGCACGCTCTGGGCCCCGACATCTGAAGGCCCCAGAAAACCCCAACTTTACACTTTTTAAAAATATTTTCTTCTGCACCTGGTGCCTCAACCGACCTTAATCTGCATCTGGCTCAAGTCAGCAACCTTTGGGCTCAAACCAGTGACCATGGGATGATGTCCATGATCCCATGCCGAAACCAGCAACCCTGCGCTGAAGTTGGTGAGCCTGCACTCAAGCCAGATGAGCTCGTGCTCAAGGTGGTGACCTTGGGGTTTCAAACCTGGAACCTCAGTGTTGCAGGTTGACACTCTATCCACTGCACCACCACCAGTCATGTTTCTCTGGGACTCTTGGTCTTGCAATCACAGTGCTAGTACTTAGTAAGGTTTAGGAAAGTCCCTTCCCTGGGGCCTCAGAGATGTCCTTCTGAGGGGTCAGATTTCCCTTCCCAACCATAGAGGTTGGTGAATGTACTGTTGAATAGTATCCCCCAAATTTATGTCCACCCAGAACCTGTGAATATGATTTTATTGGAAAATTGGATATTTACAAATGTAATCAAGTTGAAATTACTTGGATTCATGCTGGATTAGGGTGGGCCCCAGTTCAGTGATGAGTGTCTTTATAAGAGAAAAATTTGGACAGAGATACAGACACAGAGGGAAGACAATCATGTGAAGACAAAGGCAGAGATTGAAGTCATGTTTTCATAAGCCAAAGAACACCAAGGATTCTGGGAAACACCAGAAACTGGAAGACACAAGAAATGATCCTTCTCTAGAGCCTTCAGAGAGAATATGGACCTACTGACACCTCAGTTTTAGATTTCTAGCCTCCAGAACTGTGAGAGAATATATTTGTTTTAAACCTTCCAGTTCATGGTTCTACAGCAGCCCTAGGAAATGAACACAGTCACCTAGTGCTGGGTCCACTGCAGCTAGGAACTCTAGGGGTGGGTGGAGCAGAGTTGGGAGACCAGTTTAATGGACTAGAGAAGGGAAGTGTCCATGGGGGCCGTGAGGAATGGCAGTATAAAAATAAGATGTTTACCTCTTGGTAAAAAAAAAAAAAAGATGTTTACTTATTTAGCTACACTGACCCATTTGTAGATAGTGCTTCTGTATGACTTTTCGTGTGTGTGAGTGTGTGTGTGTGTGTGTGTGTGTGTGTGTGTGTGTGTGTGTGTAGTGTGTCTGCAGTCTGTTTTTTTTGTTTTTTTTCTGGTGAGGACTTGCTTCTTCAGGTTGGTGACAATTTACAGGGTGAGGATTCCATTTGAGAAACTCCTCCTTTTACCCTTAGGTCATTGTATCCACCCCTAGATCTTAGACCAGTGGTTCTCAAAGTGTGAGCCAGGATGCACTGGTGCATCCTAGATTTCCAGGTACACCCTATAGTATTCCAGAGAAATATGTGCCTGTTGGGGACCAAAAGACCAACAGGGTTTTTGGAGTTTAGATTTTTGGGGGACAGAGGTGTGGGGAATTGGCTGTAAGCTGACAGTCTGCCCAACCCCTCCACCTCACTTACCTGATTAGGTTGCAAAAAGTTGTTAAGCTGTGGTGCTGGATTGTTTACACTACCCCCCATGTTCCCCAGAAAGACTAGAGGCAAGTTTCTTCTATCCTTTGTTTGGTGTAAAGTTAAGATGATATGTATGGTGGGGGTTTTCTGAACTCAACACAATTAGGAGTAAAAAGAGAGGAATTCTTCAATGTATTGACAATGAAATGAGAGTTTGCCTTTCAAATATATGCCCAAACATTGAAGAAATTGCTAGGACACATCAGGCTCATGTTTCTCATAAACACAAGAATGAAAAAACTTAACACATTCATGCAGGGACCTGCGGAATTTACTAAATCTTACTAAGAATGTAGCTATATATATAAAAAGATAACTTTTTGTCATTTTTAAATTTTTTAACCCCTCTTTTTTACAAATTTTAAAAAGCATAACTCAAAAAATGTAACATAAAAATGTTTTTTAATGTCAGAATAAATTTAATTTTGTCATATTTATTTCATTTAATTACCATATAAGCATGCTTGGACTTTATATTTTTTCTTTAATATTTGACTTATTATAACATATTTCTCAGAAATTTGTATATAGTGCACCTACAATTTTTGTAGGGTTTTAAGTGTGCCCCGACTTCAAAAAGTTTGAGAACCACTGTCTTTGACAATAAAACTGGGCTTAGAGAGGTTAAAAAAAAAACTAGTCCAAGTTTTCAAAGCCAGTAAGAAAAGGGGAATTCAGCCTGACCAGGCGGTGGTGCAGTGGATAGAGCGTCGGACTGGGATGCGGTGGACCCAGGTTTGAGACCTGAGGTCCACCAGCTTGAGCGTGGGCTCATCTGGTTTGAGCAAGGCTCACCTCAAGCAAGGGGTTACTCGGCCACAGTCAAGGCACATATGAGAGAGCAATCAATGAACAATTAAGGTGTTGCAACAAAAAACTGATGATTGATGCTTCTCATCTCTCTCTGTTCCTGTCTGTCTGTCTGTCTCTGTCACTGTAAAAAAAAAAAAAAGAAAGAAAAAGAAAAAAGAAAAGGGGAATTCAGATCCAGAACTCTGCCTTTTTCATAATCTCAAGCTATTTTTCAAGCTAAAGAAAGTGAACTCTTTTTAGAAAGACAGGTGATTTTATCTTTCAAAAGCATTTTCCCTAAATTTAAAGTAACACTTGCTTATTTGTAAAATATTTAGAAAATACTGAAATATATAAAAGAAAGTAAAAAATAATTCTAGTAATAACTACTGATAATATTTGGTAATTTTCTTCTGTTTTTTTTTCACATACAGATATTAATACTGTAAACAGTTTTGTATTTTGCTTTTTCATTTATCATTATCTTATTTATCATTATTATCATTCATTTAACATTTTCTCACTTCATTACTTTTTTTTTTTTCATTTTTTTCCGAAGCTGGAAACAGGGAGGCAGTCACACAGACTCCCGCATGCACCCGACCGGGATCCACCCGGCATGCCCACCAGGGGTCGATGTTCTGCCCCTCTGGGGGTCACTCTGTTGCATCCAGAGCCATTCTAGCGCCTGAGGCAGAGGCCACAGAGCCATCCCCAGCGCCCGGGCCATCTTTGCTCCAATGGAGCCTCGCTGTGGGAGGGGAAGAGAGAGACAGAGAGGAAGGAGAGGGGGAGGGGTGGAGAAGCAGATGGGCGCTTCTCCTGTGTGCCCTGGCCGGGAATCGAACCTGGGACTAATGCACGCCAGGCCGCCGCTCTACCACTGAGCCAACCGACCAGGGCCTCATTACTTTTTTTTAAAGATTTTTATTGATGTTTAGGGAGAGGAGAGAGAGAGAAAGGGTGGGCAGGGGAGAGCGGGAAGCATCAGCTGGTAGTAGTTGCTTCTGGCATGTGTCTTGATGGAGCCAGCTGGGCGTTTCAAACCGGGTACCTCAGCATTCCAAGTCGATGCTGTATCCACTGCGCCACCACAGGTCAGGCACTTTATTACTTTTTATAAACATAACTTTTAATTATTAAATAGTACTCATTATACGGACGAACCATTATTTCTTTTTTGTTTTCTATTATTATCTACTTAGGTTTCTAGCCTTTTACAATGATAAACATGCAACAGTTAAAACTTTTTGAAACATTTGTTCTCTGTCATTTCTTGAAGACAAATAGGGGATCAATGGGTATATTTTAGGGCATTTGATACATATAATGCCAAATTGTTTGCCAAAAGCGTTCTTACCTACGAGCAAAATGGGAGTGCCTCGCAAGCACCCTTCCTGAGATTGAGTACCATAATTAGAAAGCCTTAGTATGTTCTGAAAAGGGGCATCCTATGATTGATCAGAGGATTTCAGGGGGGAGACCAGTTAGCAGACTGTTGCAATGATCCTGCTGGGAAATGAGGGGGCTAGAGGCTAGGCCAGGGGATTCCAAACTATGGCCTGCGGGCCACATGCGGCCCCCTGAAGCCATTTATCCGCCCACCGCTCGTCTGGAAGGGGCAGCTATTTCATTGGTGGTCAGTGAGAGAAGCATAGTTCCCCCTGAAATACTGGTCAGTTTGACCTAAATTTACTTGTTTATTTTAAATACTGTATTTGTTCATGTTTTGTTTTTTTTACTTTAAAATAAGATATGTGCAGTGTGCATAGGGATTTGTTCATAGTTTTTTTATAGTCCGGCCTTCCAACGGTCTGAGGGACAGTGAACTGGACCCCTGTGTAAAAAGTTTGGGGACCCCTGGGCTAGGCAGTAGGGATTAAGGGAACCAGAAAAGGCAAGGGACTCACTCATAGAGCATTTCATGTGGGGTAGGGGTGGGTGTTGACAGATAACCTACCCCGGGAGAAGGGGAGTAGGGGAGGGCGAAAGTTGCGCGTTCTGCTTAGCCTTGTCAGCGCAGTGCCCTTACTCACCGGTGAGGGGGTCCCGGGGACCCCAGGGCGCGCCCCTCCCCTCCCACTCCTTTAACAGGGACACTCCCCTTTAAGGCGGGCGCCCGCGCACCCGGCCCCGCCCTTCGGGGGCGCGCACGAGGCCACGGCGCTGGCTCCCCGGGAGCGCACGTGCCGGAGCCCGGCGGAGGAGCGGGGCCGCGGGAGGAGGGGAGGCGCCGGGCGCGCGCGCGCGCGCGCGGGCGCGCTGGGCGCTGCTGGGCTGCGGCGGCGGTGGCGGCGGCGGTTACTATGGCGGAGTCGGCCGGAACCTCCTCCTTCTTCACCCTTGTCGTCCTTCTTCTCGCTGGCAGTGGTGGGTCCGGGCCCGGGGGGATCCAAGGTGAGTCCCGGTACGGGGAAGCGGGGGCCGGGATGGAGAGGGCCGGACGAGGGCGAGGCCTCGCGCCTCTGCGCCTGGGCTACAGCGCGCCCCTTCCTCACGCGCACAATATGGCCGGGCGGGGGGCGCGGAGGAGTCCGGGTGACGCACAGTGACTTCGCCCCGACCTCCTCAGCTCAGCCGCCCAGCCGCGACCGAGTTCACGCCGGGCCCTTGGGGACCCGAGCCCTCCTCTAGGTGGAGCTGGATTGAGGGAGCTCTCCGGGGGTCGCGCTCCCAGCATCCCCATGTTCCATAGAAGGGAGTGCAGGCTTCTTTCCCACAGTGTGGAAATCAAGATTCTGTCCCTCGGCTTGTCCAGGGGCGGGGGTCTTCATTCCCTCCCTGCAGATGCTCCTGGGGCATGCCTTTTCTCCCGCCAAGATTGTGGGGCTGCAGCGATGGGGTCTTTGCTTTCCGAGGTAGCCTGATGCTGAGAGTCCTCGCGCATCTCAGATGATAGGGGAAAGGGTCTCGAACCTTTCCCTTAGGTCCTGCACTCGGGGCATCTCTTCCCCTCCCTCTCCTTCCTCCCTCGTGTTCTGGGGAAGGGAGTCACATTTCCCCTTAACTCCGTACCTTGAGTTCCGTGGGGCAAAACCCCTACCTCCAATATACATGCCCTGTGGAAGCTCTTTGGAGGAAGTGGGACGAAGAGACCCCTCGACCGTTTTTGGAGTTTGCCTTTGGACTCTCTCTAACCCTAGGAAACCTAGTTCCAGAATGGTTAATCTACATCTAGGTGTATTTGCTTTCCATCTCTCCTCCCCCACCCCTCCCCAGGGGGCCCATTCAGTTGCTCACTGGTGGATGCCTTTCAGGTGAAACCCTAGAGCCCGCCTCCAACCCCCAGTATTTAAAGATCTCACCACTGGACTGTATCCCTGGCCCTTCGTCAGTAATTACTTACCTTCCCACACCACCCCTCTTGCCCGTCTTTCCCCCACACATTCCCCCACCCTCTCACACCCCTTACCTTCCAACCCCCACAGCCTTCCCAACTATAGAGGTGGGGTGCCTTTCTGTGACACCCTAACTGTGTTATTTATGAGGCTTTGTAGGGCTGAGAAGAGCAAGTGAAACCCTAAAATATTTAATTTAAGGGAGTAGTCTCCAATATGTTTTGGCATTGGGGTCACAGGTGAAGGTTATATTTGGCAGTTATACTGAAGTGATTGTTGACCCAGCGATGAATCTGGGAGAGACTCTCAGGATATATATGCTCCCGTGTACAAAGCCTGCTGCTTTGACTTCTTAGCAGCCCCTCGCTGTCCAGCAATGGGAGGTTAAGTGTGTGTGTTCTGTGACTCTCCTCTCCACTAAAAATAATGATTCTCAGGTGGGTTCAGGATCCTTTAATAAATCAGACAATCAAGAAAAGACATCATCCTACTTTGAAGTCTCAAAAACAGGTTCATTATCTCCAGCTTTGATATTTGTTTCCAGTGGTGTAGCCTGTGGGTCTTTGTTCACTGGCTAATACTTCTGTTAAGCATCTCATGTTTGCCCTTGGGTCTCGCTGCTAATACACCATGGTTCTTATCAACACAATGAAGGTGTGTGAACATAGTGTGACATTTGTGGTAAGGTCATGGTTTTCATGAATAATGTTTGCTGGACCTTATTGTAGACCATATTTTTGGAAAGTGTAATAAAATGTTATTTCTCTAGTAGGGTAGTAAATAAGGAGACTTGGTCTTCAGGTTTAGCGTTTGATATGTGTATGAATAAATCTTTACATTTCTTCCATAGTAATTTTTATCCTGCCCCTACTGTATGCAAGATTTTTACCAGCCGTTTCCCTGTTAACTTAGTGTAGTGTCTGTGGGGCTTTTCTTGTTAGCTTAGTTAAGAATGTTTAATTGATAATCCAACTGGTTCTGAATGGGGCAGAGTTCATTTTTTTTTTTTTTTTTTTTGTAACCTTCCTAAAATGGATGTTTGTTGGAGTGAGATGGGTGGTCATAATAAGGAATTAGTTTATTTTTTTGGTAAATTGGAAATTAGGTTGTGTGTCCAGCAAACATTCTCGAAGCCCTTTAAACTTCTTGGCCAGACACTGCAGTTTTTTCCGGGACACATTTAGTTGCCAGTGGTGCATGCTGCGGAGACCACTGTTGCAAAAGACTTAAAGTAAAATGTCAGTTCTGGGAAAATAGAGGCTGTGGGGTAACAAATTGATTGCTTTCCCTCCCTGCACTTCCTCTGTTGTGCTTCCCTCGGTGGCCTGGAGGAGTGGCAGAGCCAGGCAGCCCTGATGCCTGGTGCTTGGACATGGCATGAGGACAGCGAGGGATAGGTGTTTCTATTAATTAGTGAATTAACTTTGACTTAGTAAAGACCAGTGATAAGGAGAATGACTTACAGCATCCATTTGATAGATATACCATGCTTTAAGGCCCAGCTGTGGAATTTTCATATTAGTATTTAAAAATGTAAAATTGCATTAGTAGCAGAAGACATTTCTTAAAATGAAGGCAACAAGGGTGACATTTGAGGTTCTGATACAAACATTTTTAATTTCTCTGAACATACTGAAAATCTCATTTCAGGCCAAGTGTTGAAATTTTGTTCAGTGGACATGGTTTTGCAGTATAGTGAAAGTGAACTCTTTTAGAGGAAAAGGGAATCTCTGATTCGTTTTGTTCAAAGAGCTCCTGGAACAGATGTGATTGAAGCATAATAAAATGGCTACTCTGGTTAAAAGTTAGAGCCAGATGGAGGGAGGAGGCTGGTTTTCAGCCCCAGAACTTTGTTCCCTTACAGGTTGTCCTTGAATAAGTCACTTAACCTTACTGTGCCTCAGTTTTCCCTCTGTAAAGTAAGGAAATAATCTGTGTCACTGTTATTGGGACATCTGTGAAACTGACTTGCTGATAGCCAGTTGGCTGGGAGGTATTTTTAGACACAGTTTCTGACTTCAGTGAACAAGCAATGTTGGGTTACTTTTTATCTTATGGGGCAGAATAGCACTCTAGGGATTGATAGCTGCACCACTTGTCACAGTGTGGTTTATTTCTTCTTATTTGTGTATTTTTGTAGAGGAGTCAGATTTCCTCAAATTAATGTCTGTCTTTTGACAGGCCCTTACATCCTAGACCCAGCAGTATACCTGTGCTAATCAAAGACAGTCTGGAGGGAGTGACCTGCTTTAGGCTTTATTGGTTTGGCAAGGGTTTAATTCTTACGCAACTCTGGGTATGTTTATGGCACTATGTAAATGTTACATAAGAACATGGAGGCTGAGAGGAGGCTGGAATGGTGCCTGTGAACACAGGAAAGTTAGATTGAGGATTTCATCCAAAAGGACCTTGGAAACCTGCAATCAGTGCAGGAAGAAGCGGCACTTCATTTTCCTCCAAAACCTTTTTACTTGATTGTGTCTTTCAGGTGGGCTGCTGTGCTATAAATAGGTTTATTCTCCACTGGTAAGGTAAACCTTGCTACCAAAATCTGAATCAGAAAACAAGGAGCGGAGACATGCTGCTACTTTCAGCATGTCTTGTCTGAGCTGCTTGTTGCATTTTGGAACATGAGTTGAATTGTGTTGCAGCCTGTTCTCATAATAACCCAGGACTACAGGGTGTTGAGGTAGAATGGAATTCTCAGTTCAGGGTGCTTTAGATCTTCTTTATTTTTGAAGGTTAAATTAGAATACTGAAGTGGCTCTTTTGTTTTAATTTTGAAATCCTTGTTGTTTACTGTCCAGATTTTGCTCAGAGCTCAGAGCAGCAGTGAACATTAATTTTGAATCCCGCCTCTTTGTCTTGAATCCTTGTGTTATTTGTCTATTATAGTAGGGATTGATGTGGGGAGGGGGGTGTTATCTCATTTTCCTCTCTGTATTTATACAGAGAAAATCCTAAAGTTTTCTCTTTCACCATCCCATTACTGCTGTAAATGTTGCAGGCATCGGTACAGAGCCCATTAGTTCTAGACTGGGATTGTTGAAACCTTTTAAGGAATCAGCTGCTCAGACCTGACAGTCCCCCACAGTCTAACTTGTATGTTCTCACTCTGCAGGCACTGCCTCCTGGCCAGGTTCAAAATACCTGCTGTTGGTTTTTGCTTAGGTCAGTTCTCTCTTACATATGGTTTCACCTGAGCGTGGGCTGTAGAGGCACCACCTCTGCCCTTGTCTGTTCTCTGCCTGCTGGCTTCTCCATCATGGATAAATGTAACACCATGTGAAACTACTATTACAGAGTGTATCTTTTTTTCCCTTACTCTGTAGAGCTACCAGAGTTTAGTTGTGAAGTTTCCGTCCCAGGTGATATCACCTGCTCTCTGAGTTTCAGACAGTGCTACTACTACTTCTGGCAGCTCTGGAGTTCTTTTCGGTTTTCTTCTCTCTCCATTTAGCCTTAAGCCTGCATTTGTCTTGCTAAATATGTTGAATTTAACATAATAAAAAGTCACTGCCTTTTCCTCTACCGTATCAAGCATCCCTAATATTTACACAATTACCTATCAAAGAATTCTTTATTTCCCCTTTTGTTTATTTATTCATTTGAGAGAGAGAGAGAGAGAGAGAGAGAGAGAAAGTGAGAAAGTGGGAGGAGCTGAAAACATCAACTCCCATTTGTGCCTTGACCAGGCAGACCCAGGTTTCAAACCGGCAACCTCAGTGTTCCAGGTCCACATTTTATCCACTGTGCCACCACAGGTCAGGCCTAGAGAATTCTTTATTCAGTCAGTGGGTATGGGCCTGGAATGAATGATTCTTGACATGGGAAAATAACAGAGAACAAGATAGACAAAGATCCCTAAATCCTTGTCATGGTACTTATAATTGCAATGGCTTAGATGGAAAATAAATAAGCGAACACAATTATCAGTCATGAGTGCTGTGAAGAAAATAAACCAGGATGATGTGCTAGTGTGCCAAGAGCTGCCATTTCACATCTCTCTCAGCCTCATTCTGCCATCTGTAAAATGGGACTGTTCCAGTCATCTTGTTTGTGATGTTATCTTCTATCAGGTCAACTTGAACACTGCATTAGTGAAGGCTGAATCGTAGCTCCTAGGGGAAATACAGGGTTCAGTTCCTGTGAGCTGCTGGTCGCAACATTTTCATCAGCTGATCAGCACATAAGCTTGTCTTCTGTGTGTTTCTATTTATTTATTTATTTTTCATTTTTCCGAAGCTGGAAACGGGGAGGCAGTCAGACAGACTCCCGCATGCACCCGACCGGGATCCACCCGGCATGCCCACCAGGGGGCGATGCCCTGCCCCTCTGGGGCATCGCTCTGTTGCGTCCAGAGCCATCCCCAGCGCCCGAGCCATCTTTGCTCCAATGGATCCTTGGCTGCGGGAGGGGAAGAGAGAGACAGAGAGGAAGGAGGGGGGGGGTGGAGAAGCAGATGGGTGCCTCTCCTGTGTGCCCTGGCCGGGAATCGAACCCGGGACTCCTGCACGCCAGGCCGATGCTCTACCGCTGAGCCAACCGGCCAGGGCCCTGTGTGTTTCTATTTAAAGACACCTTTTAAAATGTGTATTGTTGATTATTTAACATTGAACTCAAGTCCAGTAGCACTATAACACATGCCTGAACAAAGCTTGTCTGACATACATATTTTCTCTGTAAGGCACATGGCTGTTTTTGGCATTTCAGCACTACTCTTGGAAGCCATTTTAAACTGAAATCACCACCACCACCAACAACAAAAAAAACACAAAAAGGCGAAAAGCATGGCACTAATTAGACCACAAGAGGACTCATGCTTACCATGTCAGAGCTGAATAGGAAGGCGGAACGTTGCAGTGCTCTGCCCCAGCTGGGGCGTGTGCACTGGTGTTTAGATGTTCACGTGCTCAAGTTTTCACCACAGGGCGAAGGTCCACAGATGACCATAAGAGCATCATGAGTACTGATTTTGGGGTTACAAATACATTTTCGCAACTATGCAGATGCACAAATATGGAATCTATAAATGATGAGGATCCACTGTAGTTTGTTAAAGCTGTTCAAATAGCCTGACCAGGAGGTGGCGCAGTGGATAGAGCATTGGACTGGGATGCGGAAGGACCCAGGTTCGAGACCCCAAGGTCGCCAGCTTGAGTGCAGACTCATCTGGTTTGAGCAAAGCTCACCAGCTTGGACCCAAGGTCGCTGGCTCAAGCAAGGGGTTACTCGGTCTGCTGAAGGCCCATGGTCAAGGCTCATATGAGAAAGCAATCAATGAACAACTAAGGTGTTGCAACGCGCAATGGAAAAACTAATGATTGATGCTTCTCATCTCTCTCCATTCCTGTCTGTCTGTCCCTGTCTATTCCTCTCTCTAACTCACTCTCTGTCTCTGTAAAAAAATAAATAAATAAATAAAGCTGTTCAAATAATTTGTGGCAGAGAGAAAATTATATGAAATTCTAGGGACTCCTGAATGGATTCACTGAACCAGAATTTTAATGCATACAGTTAGAAATCTCAATTTCAGCCGGAAATAAACTAAACACACACACTCACAGAACTGTGGTTATCTGAAGATTCCTTTAACACATGTTTATTCAGTACATACCATATTCAAACACTATTTCCAGTAAACAAAAGGAGACGTGCCTTCCTTCATGAAGCTTACTTTCTGGCAGCTGAGATAGGCAACCGGCCAACTATTAATACATCTCACCCTTTACCCCTCCGAAGATTCCCGGCCTTTGGTATACACACATCCCTACCAGTTATTCAGTCAAACGTGAATCTAGGTACTACTATGAAGGGATTTTGTAGGTGTAATCAAGGTCCCATGACAGTTGATCGTCAGATAGGGAGACTTGATGGGAGACAGAACCTAATGAGGCTAGTTCTTTGAAAGCAGAGAATTTTCTCAGCCAATCACATAAAAGGAAGGCAGAGATGCTCCAGCTGGCTTGAAAGAACACAAATATCTGTGTGTGAACTGCCCATGCGGCTACCTGGCGTGGCCAGGATCTACAGGCCTGCTCTAGGAGCTGAGAGTGGTCCCTGGCTGGCAGTGTGGGGAAGTGGGGGCCTCAGCCCTGTCCACAAGGCAATGAGGTTTGCCAGCAACCAGTAAGTGTGAAAGAGGTCCTGGCCCTCAGTGAGAAAGCAACCCTGGCTGACACTGTCATGTTATGCCTGTACTTCTGACTGATAGAAACTGTGTGATAGTAAATAGGCACTGTTTTTAAAGGTGTGTGTATGTGGTGAGTCAGGTGGTTGATATGGGGAAGGAAGGCAGGAGAGTAAGAAATAACCCAAAATAGGGCTTGAGGGTACTTGAGACCCGGTCGGTACCCAGCCATCCCATTCATTGCTGGACCTTGCGTGTGAAAAGTACTTTGACCACTGTGGTTTTCATCTACTGCCTGTTACCTTTTCCTAGATATTTGTGAGTGAGTTTGGAGGAGAGAGGAAATTGTGGGTGCTTTAGATATAGTTTCTTTTTTTTTAGACTATTGTGATGTTAAAGTTGAGGAATCTGTGAATTGAAGCATGCACACACACAGAGTGGGGCAAAAGTAGGTTTATAGTTATAAGTATGTGAACACAGTTTATTCTTGTATTATTTATTGTGTTATTTTTAATTTTTAATTTATTGATTTGAGAGAGAGAAATATCAATTTGTTGTTCTATTTATGTGTTCATTGGTTTATTCTTGTATGTGCCCTGACTGGGGATCAAACCTGCAACCTTGGTGTATCAGAATCATGCTCTAACCAACTGAGCTACCCAGCTCAGGGCTCTGTATTATTTTTAAGTGTGTGTGCCCCAAATCTTTATTATCTTGGTGTACGTTTGTATATATCATTCTCCAGTTTTAATAGGTAAGGTTGAATCAGATTCGATCAGCTGCTTATTTCTAATATCCAGGACCAAGCTGAGTGAGAGGGATACTGAGGAAAAAGTCCGTTCTTGCCCGTTGGAAGTTTATACTCAAATTGACTTTTTTGGGAAGTTTATACTCAAATTGACTTTTTTGTGGAACAACCACAAAACTACAAAGAGGTCATACTCTTATTGACTGAGATTACAGTAATAATTAAAGCTTCTGATCGACTGAATGTTTACTGTATATTCAAGTGTTAAGCTAAACTTAACACTTAAGTGTATGCTAAGTATTACATCATTGACTCTGTACAGCTATTCTCTGAGGCACTCTTGTCCCCATTTTACAGAGGAAAAAAATGGGGCATACAGAGGTTAAGCAATGGGCCCAAGGTCTAACTCCAAAGAATGTGCTCTAATTAACTGTACTCTCCTACATACTATGATGCCTATTCAAGTCAGTCTATGCCTCCAGTCTCCCATTTCTTCCAACCTAGTGCTGAATTTAACTTTGGAAAATACACCTTCTGCATCTGATGGTTCCACTGCTTTTTTTGGCACTCAGGATTAATCCTTAGCCTGGCATCACAATCTGTCCAATCAGACCTTTACTTTCCTATCTCTGGGCTGGAACATTGATATTGTTGTATCTGTCTATTCACTGTGGACCTAACATGTCTTGTGCTTTTCTGTGCCTTGGCAGAACTTCTCTTCTTCACTCAATCCAGTATCCTCCAATGTGGGACCTTCTTTGTCCTTCTGTCTTACCCTCGTCAGTGATTCCAACCTTTCTGCTTTTCTCTTTATTCCTTATTGACAGTACAGAGATTCATATTGGTTTTTAGTTGTCTGCTTCTCCCATTCTCCTACCCTGTATCCCCTAAAAATTGATGCTAGGACCAGACTTATTTTTTTATGACATTGTCTTGTCACAGAACCTTGCGTATTTTAAATACTTAATAAATTTGTTTAATTGAATTCTTTTATTTCTGCTCTCTCAGCAAAATCCTAGGTAAATAATTCCAATTCTGTCCTACTGTAATTTTATCATCTGTTGTATATATAGGTTATTTTCCTTTGTTGTCCTAGATGCCTAAAACAACCATTCCTATCCCTCTTCTCACTCAAAACTGCTGTACACCATCTCCTCTTTACTCATCCATAGTGGAGTAAATAGGAAGCAGATACAAAATATTACTGATAAATATCTTCCCCTGCCCTAATGAGCCACAAATATGTCTTATTTATATACAGTGAAGAAAGAAAACAGTGTTTCTGCATGTTCATGATGAACTGTAAGTAAAGGAGAAATACCAGGTTACTAGTAGATAGTTTAACTATGGTGCCTGAGTCTGTACAATTAGGTCGTAAGAACGTTGGACATGCTCCATCATAATGATGCCACTCATTCAAGTTTTGCCTTAACATTCTTCTGGACAGCAGGTGGGCCCTAGCTGGATGTTCAGGTATTTACAGTCAGCCATAAATTAAGTTGCAATGACAGGTCTCTTTAGTATAAACATCAAACGTCTCTTTTGAGTGAGAACAAAGCTTTCATTCTCCAGACCTGAGGCTTAGAGGTGAACTTGTTTAAACAGCTCTCTGAGGTTGGGTCTGTCTCCAAGTAGAATGTCAGAAAGGTAGTTTGTAGAATAGACACAGTGTGAAGCTGGCTTTTCAAATACCTTTCTCTCATGCAAACTCCATTCCGAGACCTTTCCCAGATTGTAATTAAATATCAAGCTTATCAACTGTCTTATTGTTAAATCGGTGTTTTTTCCCTCCTCATACAAATAGCTTCCTTTATTAAGTCAGTTAAATTTTTTCCAAAAGTGCTTTTACCACCACATTTTGGGGGGTGGGGTACCACCAACAACACAAGTCCCAAGACTGTTATGGTTCTTGGAAACTTGATAATGTATTTTTACATCTAATTTTGATGATTGTAAAAGGCGAACGTGTAACTTGGGTCTTTTTTACCAATAACATCTGATGGCTTTACCGTAACCCTGCAAGACTTTTCTACTTAGGTTAGTCAGAGCTTTGGCAGTACCCTTCTTGGGAGAACCAAACATTGTCTCTATTTTGTGACAGTTTAGTGCCACACACCTCCATTTCTAAAAAAAATTTATTAAAAAAAATGTATTGACTTTAGAGAGAGAGGGAGCATAGGAGAGAGACATCAATTTGTTCCTCTTATTTATTCATTCATTGGTTGATTTTTTTTTAATTTTTTATTTATTTATTCATTTTAGAAAGGAGAGAGGGGGAGAGAGAGAGAAGAGAGAAGAGAGAGAGAGAGAGACAGAGAGAGAATGGGGGGAGGAGCAGGAACATCAACTCCCATATGTGCCTTGACCAGGCAAGCCCAGGGTTTCGAACCGGCGACCTCAGCATTTCCAGGTCAACGCTTTATCCACTGCGCCACCACAGGTCAGGCCATTGGTTGATTCTTATATGTGCCCTGACCGACCAGGGGGCAAACCTGCAACCTTGGCGTATTTGAATGACACTCTAATTGACTTAGCTATCTGGCCAGGGCTCAGACACCTCATTTTTTAATTCAGCATTTTCATAAATGCATAGGCTGTTGTCTAGATCAGTAATTACTGAACAACTTTTTATCTTCTTTTTAAAGCAGTGAAACCTTTAAATTTATTTTTATTTATTTTCTAAAAATTTATTTATTTATTCTTATTTTCCCAGTGAGAGGAAGGGAGATAGACAAGACTCCCGCATGTGCCCCTACCAGGAACCACCAGGCAACCCCTGTCTGGAGCCAATGCTCTGCCCGTCTGGGGCCATGCTCGCAGCTGAACTATTTTCAGTGTCTAAGGCAGAGGCTCCACAGAACCATCCTCAGTGTCCTGGGGAAAGGTGCTGGAATCCATTGAGCCATGATTGCAGGAGGGGCGCAGGTGAAAAAGCAGATGGTCGCTTCTCCTGTGTGCCCTGACGGGAATGAACCCGGGACATTCACACTCAACAGCCAGGACAGTGGAACCCTTTTAAAGATGAAAATGTAGAAACATATATAGAGTGGATAAAAGCTGAGCCACTCTGGCAGAGCCTTGTTCCCTCTCTAATTATTAGGCTGAAATTTACTGAATGAGATTTATTAAGCACAATGCTATTTGCTAGGCACTGTGCTGGTCACCAGTGAGAAAATAGTGAAGAAAAGGACCCTGGTTCCCTCCTTGTGGAATTCAGAGGTTCTGGATCATCTCAGCCAGCGTAAAGCTTGAAGAACACATTTGGAACACTGTACCTCCAGTTTTTCCTATGTATGTGTTAGGTTTTGGTGTTTTGGTTTTATAATTGAAATTGTATATATATATTTTACAAAGATTTATGGTATTTTAAAAATTGTGGTAAAAGTGCATATAACAGAAAACCGTTTTCCAACCTTTTTATTTTAGCGGGGGTGGGGGGAGAGTGGGAGAAGGGGGGGGGGAGAGAGAGAGAGAGAGAGAGAGAGGAAGGGAGAGAGATGAGAAGCATCAACTCATAACTCATAGTTGTGGCACTTTAGTTGTTCATTGATTGCTTCTCATTTGTGCCTTGACCCCGGGGGGGGGGGGGGGACTCCAGCTGAGCCAGTGACCTTGGGCTTCAAGCCAGCAGCCATGGTGTCATGTCAAGCTGGCGAGCCTGCATTCAAGCTGGATGAGCCCATGCTCAACCTTGGTGTTTTGAACCTGGGACCTCAGTGTCCCGGTTGATGCTCTATCCACTGCACTGCCACCGGTCAGGTAATTTTCCATTATTTTAAAGTATACAATTCAGTGGTGGTAAGTACCTTCATAACATGTGCAAATCATCAGCACTATCTAGTTGCAGAACTTTTTCCTTTCCACCAAGGAAACCCAGAAACCCAGTTAAGCAGTCATTCTCCTTCCCCTTGACAACCATTATTTTGCTTTCTGGATATTTAATATAAATAGACTCATACAATGTGTGACTAATTTCACTTAACCTGGCAGTTTTTTAAAAAAAATTTATCCATGTTGTGGTATATATCAATAATTTATTCATTTTTATGGCTGAATAATACTCCATTGTTTGAATACTATACCACATTTTGTTCATCCATTCATTATTTGATGGACATTTGGGTTATATTTATCTTTTTATTAAGAATAGTGCTATTATGAACATTTGCATACAAATTTTTGTGTGAACACTTGTTTTTAATCTTTTGGGTGTACAAGTAGGAGTAGAATTACTGGGTTATATAATAATTCAGTGTTTAACATACCAAGGAGCCATTGCACTGTTTTCAACAGTGATCTTAACTATGTTTGAGGGTTGTAGTTTCTCTGGGTCTTCACCAACACTTGCGGTTTTTCTTTTTAAAATTTTTAAGGCCTTCCTACTGGGTATGAAGTGGTATCTGATTATGGTTTTTGTTTGCATTTGAATTTGAAATTAATTTGCATTTGAGATCATGTTGAACATCTTTTCATATGCTTATTGGCCATTTTGGAACATTCCTATTTTCTTTGGAGAAATGTCTGTTCAGGTCCTTTGCCCATTCTTTTAAATTGTTTTTTGTTGTTGAGTTGTAAGAGTTCTTTATACAGTCTATATACTAGACCATTATTAGATATATGATTTGTAAGTCTCTCATTCTGTATACTTTTTATTTTTATTTTTTTTAGCTAGAGAGAGAGAGACAGGGAAGAGATGAGAAGCAACACCTCATAGTTGCGACATTGATTGCTTTCTCATATGTGCCTTGACCTGGGGGCTCCAGCTGAGCCAGTGACCCCTTGCTCAAGCCAGCGACCATGGGGTCATGTCTTTGATCCCATGCTCAAGCCAGTGAGCCCACACTCAAGCTGGTGAGCCCGCGCTCAAGTCAGAAAGTGTGAGTTCTCCAACTTTGTTTTGTTTTGTTCAAGATCACTTTGGCATTGGGCAAGTCATTTAACCTCCCTGACCTTCATATTCCTCATGATTAACTAGAAAGAAGGGACTGAACTAGATGACCTCTGAAAGCTTCCAAGTGAAATTTGGGTTGTGGTCTTTGTTCTGTCCTAAGGAAGAGGTAGCAGGGTTGGATAAGGTCTAGGGAAAATAATTAAAGTAATCATGGGTTGTGTTGGGCAGATAAAATATATTACGCTCACTTTGTTAAAGATGGCACTGCCCACGTGGAGGCCGTTGCCCAAGTGATATTAATGTGTGTAGCTGTGGGCAGGCAGGATCCTTGTAGCCTGGGGTTTGGTTTTAGGATTAAGCCTTTCCCACCCTTTTTGCTGTGAGGTGGTACAATCCTGTCATGCCCCAGATAAGTGGCTTTGTATTAGAGACTTCCCTATTTTGTATATTGGATTAAAGGTTTGGATTTCTACACTATAAAATAGGGGCAGAACAGGAGCTTGGGCTCTTGGTTCCTGAGATTAGCATTAGAGAGGAGAGCAGAGAAAGGCCACGTGGAGGAGGCCAGGAGAAGCAGCCAAGATGGCGGAGTGTTGAGTGAGAAGCCAGTTTGTGCAGAGTTTGTGCGGGGAGAAGGAAGGAGATGGGGAACAGAGGTGAATAAGTCTGGTGAGCTAGAAACCTTTGATTCTAGGAAACTCGGATAAGTCAGTAGCTTTGTGAGTACTGAATGTGAGTGGGTTTTGGAGCCCAGTGTGTGTTTTTACTTGCCCGCCGGGTGCAAGCTAGGATTAAAGATGATGGCCCACCAGTTCTTGGCTTCATTGTTTCTTTACCGACTGTCCGAATCCAATGCAAACCTGCATGGGCCGGGCTGCTCTGATGGTGGCCGTGGCTTCTGCTGGCTTTACAGGTTGTAAAAGGCTATTCTTATCAGGTTGGCCTGTCTGATGTGTCTCTAAGGAGCACTAAATATAAGCTAAAAATCATGAGTACTGTAACTGTAAAATGTTTTCGATCATTCATGAACCTTTATCTACCAGGACAAATGTGCATGGGTATGCCTCTTACCTTTTGAGGTGGGTGCCACCATCCTCCGCTCTCTCACATCTTGTCCCCTGGTGATGTGGTCTCAGGCTTAATATTGGGCTGAGTGGCATGAGTCTAGCCCTGTGTGGTGGTTTTTAGGAATTCACAGTGAACCATGGCCTCATTGAATGTCCTCTCAGTGTCTGCCAGTGGGTAAGAAAGGGGACCCAACCAGTGTCCTGCCTGCAGTGAGGTCGTCTTGGTGAGATCTGGCAGTGTTAGTGCCTGCACAACATGCAGCTAGACAGAGTCTGCTCCTGTTGGGACTTGTCAGCCTTCCTCAAAACACAGCCTCTCAAAAAAAAACACACACAAAAAAAACACAGCCTCTCTCACGAATCAAATTTGCATTTACTTCCTAACACAGACCACCTTCTAATCATACTTTGGAACCGTTGTCAAATCCTGTCAAAGTAGTTTTGTCTTTAGTTCAGATTTGACTGGCTTGTCAATAACAGAATGCTGTGGCAGTGGGAATTTCCTTTTGACCACTTCTTAACTTGTTTGTGTATTATGGAATGATTTTGTTACTCCTCTGTGATTGATTTTCCTAATTGTGTTATTTCTACTACATAACTGATATGTGTTGTTTATATACACATGTGTAGACTGATTTCACTTGATGAGTCAATATGAAACATTATAAAGGGCTGTTATCATTAATCCATATTTAGCTTTTCAGAGACATTGAAATTAGGTTTGTGATTTAGTGTACTAGTAAATTTATAGTAAATTCAGATGTCTAATTGTCACTTATTTTGTTTCAATGAAAATGAGAAGACTAAACATAATGTCTGTCTTTAGAGTTCAGGAAAAGGTGCATAAATTTGTGTGTGTGTGTGTGTGTGTGTGTGTGTGTGTGTGTGTGTGAGACAACAGAGAGAGGGACAGATAGGGAGAGACAGACAGGAAGGGAGATGAGAAACATCATTTCTTCATTGCGGCTCCTTAGTTGTTCATTGATTGCTTTATTATATGTGCCTTGACTGGGGGGCTATAGCAGAGTGAGTGACCTCTTGCTCAAGCTAGCCACCTTTGGGCTCAAACCAGAGAATATGGGGTCATGTCTGTGATCCCACGCTCAAGCCAGCAACCCGTGCTCAAGCTGGATGAGCCTGTGTTCAAGCCGGCGAGCTCGGAGTTTCAGACCTGGGTTCTCTGTGTCCCAGTCTGATGTTCTATCCACTGTGCCACCACCTGGTCGGGCAAGAAGGTATATAAAATTTAAAGCAGAACCTCCCAGTGGGCCAGTGAGGCAGACACTGGGAATTAAGAAATAAACTAGATGTCATATTTCAGCTGGAGGCTTTTAGAGGTCATCTAGTTCAGTCCCTTCTTTCTGGTTAATCATGAGGAAAATGAAGTTCAGGAGGTTATATGACTTGCCCAATGCCATGTGACTAGTTACTGGCAGAGCTGAGGTGCAAACAGCCGTTTTTTTTGCTGTAACTTGCCATTTCTTAATTAGTGGTTAAAGAGATCCATTGTGTGTGTTTGCGTTTTACTTTGAGAGTAGGGATTAAAATTTATTGAGCATCTATTTGCTAAGCTCTTTTTAAAAAAATTTTTACATAGTCCTGTGACATTAATTATTAACAGTCCCACTTTACAGCTTAGGAAATTGGGGTGCCTGAAGGTTGAAAGTTCCTAACCCACTCAAGGTCATGTGATCAATATTAGAGCTGTTATTTGAGCCTGAGGTCTTTCTGACCTGTTTCCTGCCCTGGTACCCTGCTGTGACTCTAGTGGTAGTAACTGAAGCCTTTTCAGGGGTGTGGGCAATAGCGATGGTTATCTTTTTCAAACTTCTTACTCATTGTAAAATATATAGACATGCCAGATGGGTGCAGAGAGTCTTTCTCAGAGTACCCACAGCTCTTAGCGATATTTGCCTAATCTTTGTATCATTTCTGTAAGAAAAATAATCTTTTCTGGTTGCGCAGCCAAGGCCCAGATAGATTCGTGGACTTGCTCAATTCCTTATCACAGACCCACATGGCTCTGCTCCCAGTTCCGTTCTTCGTCCTGTCTAGCATAGATTTCACCACTTTTGTTCTTTCCTGTCTTACACCAAGATTGTTTAAGTACTTCCCAAAAACAATGAGCCACGTGTGGGTGTGTTCGTTCTCCAGGATGAATCACTGTGAAAGGGCCCATGAACCAATGAAAGAATAAGTATCTGAAATCAGAGACTCCTGGCTCTCCTGCCTGCTAATTGACGACTCCGAAGTGAGCTTTTTTTAAAAAAGGCAGCTTCGCTTCAGGTCTGGCCTGTGTATCCCACTGTGCTGAGAATAGCCCACTTGGAGTTGTTCGCTTTCCCTTCTCGCTTCCCAAAATAGACTTAATGCTGTTCTTTTTGCTGGGCGTCCTGGCACAAGCACTGAGAGCTATGCACTCCATGGGGAGCCCCTTTTGTGCCAGAATGTCCCACTGACACAAAGGGGAGTTGGCATTAGCTGTCCTGAAGTAACCTACAGGACTCTAGCATGAGTAAAACAAATTCGGATTGAGTATTTGGAAGGTCACAGAAATAAATCCTCTCCCCTCCCCCTCCCCCTTCCCCTCCCCCTCTCCCTCTCCCCTCCCTCTCTCTCCCTCCCCTTCTTCTTCTTTCCCTCTCCCCCCTTTCCCCCCCCTCTCCTTTTCCTTTTCTTCCCCCTCTCACTTTATCCCTTCCCTCCCCGCCCCTCTCTTTCTCTCAAATCAGTGGGAAAATGAAATAAAATTCCTTCTATGATTTGGAACCTAGTCTAAAGGGAACCTGCTTTATACTTCCTGCCTTTCAGATGTAGCACTGTGCAGACCTGCTGCATGTTTTGGAATTTCTCCCAGAAGAAAGGGGTCTGATCAGATGCTTTGAAAACAATAACCACAGGGCCTGCACTGAAGATCCACACTGCTCATTTACCTGTCGGTGTTTTTTTGCCTTTGTCTCCTTGGGTAGAAATGGCAGGGGAGTGTGTCCTTTATAGCAAGCCTGAGAAAGAGGTTGGGCAGTGAAGTATTTAGAATCTGTCTTTGGATTTGCAGAGCCAAGAGATACCTTCCAGTGTATTGGAGGAAGAGACAAAGATAGACTGTTTACCGCCTAAAGGGATGAATTAGGACAGGCTAGTTTTTCATGGGACTGGTCACACATGTCCCTTCTCTAGGGGCCCTAGTTTGAATACCTTTTCCCTTGGTATCCAAATTGTTTTCATTTATTATCCAATTTGGGACCTGGGTGGGCCCTACCACCTCCATCCCTTGTGGGTGAATGCTTCATTCAACATTGTGAGTCCCATCCTAAGTATTGTAGTGGCTAAAGCCACACTCCTGTCCATCCCAAGAGGTCAGGGCTGGGTTAGGCTCATGGGAGACAGTGTTGCGGAGAACCAGCTGCTGCCATCTGTGCTATTCTTGTTAGACTGGTAAATAAAGGATTTCAGACTCCAGGGCTGCTGAACTGGCTTTCAGAGGCACTGAATTCATTTAGAGTAATTTCCTGTCAATAGTCTACCCTTATGTTTACTACATAGCCAGCAAAACTCACTAGTCCCAGAGATGGTTGCATATACCACCTATTGGGGGGATATGTGTTTGTGTTTGTATTTGGGGGGAGCAGGACATGTATTCTCCAAAGAGAGCTTTTCTCGCATGCTCAGCCATCTACATTTAAAGGAAAACATGTTTCCAATAATTTGTAGTAAGTGTTTGTCTAAGGCATAGTTCACAAGGTAGTATCTCTGTGTCTCATAGGCATAAAATATAGCACTTAGAGGAAAATGGTGGGGCCTTGAAAGCCTTGTTTGCGAGCTGAATAAACAGGTGAAAAGGCTGTGCCTCCATTGACGATATCATCTTGCTGACCCTATTTAAATAAAAGCTCTGTATTTTGGAACATCAAGTATGCTAAGTAAGGAAGGATATTCTAAGTCTGGAAGAGGACCGCAGCTAAGATCTGATCACTGATGTCAGTGTCTACTCCCAAATTTCCTGCAGCTCTTCTGTGTACATGCACCAACTGCCTACAGGCCAACTACACATGTGAAACAGATGGGGCCTGCATGGTGTCCATTTTCAACCTGGATGGGATGGAGCACCATGTGCGCACCTGCATCCCCAAAGTGGAGCTTGTCCCCGCTGGGAAGCCCTTCTACTGCCTGAGTTCTGAGGATCTGCGTAATACCCACTGCTGCTACACTGACTTCTGCAACAAGATCGACCTGAGGGTGCCCAGTGGTGAGTGGACACCCTTGTTGGACTATTGGCTCTTCTTGGAGGTAGGGCACCCCTGTCATTTCATCCTTCTCTACTCTTCCCCAATCCCTTTATTTGATGATAGGTAAAGGAACCTTCTTGAAGGTCCCTAAGGTGACAAGGGATGGGATTGCCCCCATGTCAGGTTTGTAGATTGGGAAAGTAAGGGAGGCAGATTATTATCACGTTGATCCCAGGGAGAAATCTGCATTTTGGATAGTGACCAAGCAGCCATAGGCAGCTGTTGAGGAGTGGGAGAGCCAGGCAGGGACCCGAGGAGAGGGTATAGGACTGGTCCTGAAAGAGGCATCCCCAGAGCTGTGTGAAGGGAGCTGTTGTGGGAATAAGGGCAAAAATAGGAAGAGGGACTTGAATTGGGCAAAAAGGACAGTGATCAAGGCTGGAAAGTATTAGATCCCATCTGTATACAGGTCTACCATTTAGAAGGTATTACTGGGGCGATTGGAGGAGTAGGAGAGATACTGGAGCAGAGCTTAAAGGAGCTGTTAGAAGTTGAAAGAACAGATCTTTCTGGGGCACTGAGATGAGAAAAGCACCATGAATTACAAAGTGGGTTTGACTGCTGCAAAGAGCTCCTTAACTAGAGAGGTTTGTATTTGAGAGCATCCAGGCAGACAGACTAGCCTGGTGAGAGCAGAGAGGTCAAAAACACCTTGAACACATGGAGAGGGAAGGGACGTTTTACCCGGAAGGAGGTGTCAGGGATAAATAAGGCAATGCATTTTCTTGTGTTTACTCTTTCTTCTTTCCCTCTCCTCTCTCATTTGATCCAGGTCACCTCAAGGAGCCTGAGCACCCTTCCATGTGGGGCCCTGTGGAGCTGGTTGGCATTATTGCCGGCCCAGTGTTCCTCCTGTTTCTCATCATCATCATTGTTTTCCTTGTCATTAACTATCATCAGCGTGTCTATCACAACCGCCAGAGGCTGGACATGGAAGATCCCTCTTGTGAGATGTGCCTGTCCAAAGACAAGACGCTCCAGGATCTTGTCTACGATCTGTCCACATCGGGGTCTGGCTCAGGTACTTGGTTCTTCAGGCCAATGTTTGTTGCTGGCTTTTATCACTGCTTCCCAGCAGAATAGAGCATTTAGGGAAAAGGCTGGGCCTTAGGCTTGTTTCTAGCAGCATTGAGTCATTTGGTTCATACTTCCCATTCTTTTGGAGTCTGACATGTAATAAGATAAGATAATGGGGGTCACATAAAATCTTTCACTCCCTGGAATTCTAAAGGTCAAGTGCAAAACTCTCCTCTCCAGAAACTCTGCCTCTCTTCACATGCTGTAACCATACCTCTATTAAAATTCATCTGGTTCCACCTGAGCAGTGGAGTGCTCAATTTAAGGCCCCTTTTGAGAAACAGGAGTGTGCCATGTTCCTGTGAGGTGGTAACAGCTAATCATTGATCTCTGAGCAACCCCCAGGAGAGTTTCAGGACATCGAGTAAAGCCGAAAGCTGGGTTTGGTAAATCACTGACTTTACCAGTTGCCCAGGGGTTTTTGGTGGGGGTTAAGTAAAGGCAGCTTGGGCTTCTAGCATGGCATCAGCACCATTTCTTGTACTGCCTGTTTGGTAACCAAGTCTTTCTTAGATAAGGGAATTGAACCAAATACTGGACCTTGTTGTGGGACTAGAATAGGATAAAGGGAATTGGGTTGTTCAGGTCTCAGGGTGTATAGCTCAATTATTAGATATGAATATGATTGCAAAATAGTCTTTTTATGAAGATAAACAATTATTTTAATGATGATGGTATTCTGTTCTTGTAAAAAAAAAATCATCCACCAAGGTTATTGTTGCCATTCTAGCTAAAACATACGGAATCATATTTGTGAGCATTTTGTGTTTATGTATTTTTTTTGTCACGTGTTCTGTTGGGAAATTATGCCATCAGTCATAGCCAGACATCTCTCCTTGAACACAAGGAGTACTTTGAGCTGTGATATCTCTTGAATTTTAGTGGTTTTGCCTTTACCAAGCTCTGTAGTAGAGAGTGCTGAAATGATGGATATACTCTTAGGAAGAGAGAAAATCTATGGCTTGTTCTTTAGCGAAAGAGGTAGGGCAGTGGTTAAAACTACCTGGCTAACTGAATTGATTTGTTGCTGGAGGAGGGTAGCTGGGTTTCTGTAGTCCATCTGAGGCCCTGGAAGGTATGTGATGTTTACTTGGTCAGCTGGAGCAAACCGATTAATAAGTATTTCTCTGAAATGTTTAGTTCATTCTTAATTCAGAATATGCAGAGCTTCTAAGGTGTTGGAGGTTTAATACTATAGAATAAGGTGAATAAGTCCTTGCTGCTTAAATGACTTTCAGTTCACACAAACCAACACATGTTGAGTATCCTCTGGGTGATACAGGATGAGCACCATAAGAGAGAGGCTGGGCCAAGGTTGGGTAGAAGAGACGGGTTGTTGGGAAGTCTCACAGAGGATCCAAAGGGGTCTTGAAGACTGAGTTCAAAGTTTTAAATGAAATGAGTCGGCAGGGAACATTCCAGGCCAAGGAAAATGTCTTAAGCAAAAGAACAAAAATGCATGCAAGTTCGCCACATATTTAAGGAATTGATGTGGAGTGGGAGGGTGGGGGTGACAGACCGACCCAGAAGGAAAGGACCTTGGGTGCTGCGCTTTTTCTGACAAAACGAGAGGCATCTACTGAAAGTTTTTACGTGGGAAAAGAAATGTTCATATTTTCCTGTGGAAGGAATGCTGGCAGTGGTGTGGAAGATGAATTCATTCATTTGCCAGTGTCCTGTTAGAGGCGCAGGGGTGAGGTGGGGCTCTGTGTGGAGTGCAGGAGCAGGGTGAGATGAGAGGCAGGAAGACCAGTTGGAAGTGTGTTAAACAGGGGCCAGACTAGGACTGGCACAGAGAGGAGGAGGAGGAGGTGTCTGAGAAACATTTTGGAGGTTCTGTACTGTTCTAGTTAAAAGCATGAACTTTGGAGTCAAACAGTACTAGATTTTAATCTCTGCTTAAAATCATATAATTACTGCTTGTATGAATTTGAGTGAGTTACTTAATCTTTCCCCTTGGACCTTAGTTTTCTCATCTGCAAAATGGGGATAATAACAATTGAAAGGGTTGTGAGAAAATGAGATAATTTATGTAAAGCTCTTAGCGCATAGTGCCTAATGCACACTAAGCATACAGTAAATGGTAGTTCACATCTGCAAGAGTTAGGGATTCATAATATTTTTTAATTTGGTTAGGGAAAGGAAGTGAGAGTTAAGAGTCATGATGGTAAGGGTGATTGGTTGGATAGGAAGATGTTGAATGAGTCCTGTAAAGACAATAAAATTAATCATAGAATAAGCAGGAGTAGTCTTCCATTCTACATCTGGAGCACTTGCCTGTGAAGCAGAACTTTGATCTCCTTGGAGAAAGCAGGGGATCCTTTTGTTCATTGACCACATTTTGGGTTTCATGGGCCACACAGCACTACCCTCTAGTGGCGAATGAGCAGAACAGCCAGAAGACGCTTCCACTCAAGTCTTTGATCTTTTCTGCCCTTTTTCTTCTTCATCAGCATAAGGTAGATTGGTGCACAGGAGGCTGGTTGCAGAGTTGGTAAATCTCATCAGACATTTATATTTTAATCTGCCATCCATGCCAACTGAGAGAATAAATTTCTTAGATCAGGAAAAGCTAGTCCTGGCCATGCCCCTTTCTGTGTTCACTCTGTCGCTGCCTGGCGTAGTCCTCTTGTGGATTAGCTGGACATGGTTCAGGGGCAGCCACAGCTCTCCATGGTCAGTGGACCAGTGCAGTGCAGGACACCGTGGGAAGGGCTTTTCTAGTGTGGCATTGAGAGTGGGAGTTACAGTTTAGCAGGTTTACCTTATCAGCTTTCTTTCCATTCTTTGGTCTGTAGGGTTACCCCTTTTCGTCCAGCGCACAGTGGCCCGAACCATCGTTTTACAGGAGATTATTGGCAAGGGCCGGTTTGGAGAAGTGTGGCGCGGTCGTTGGAGGGGTGGTGATGTGGCTGTGAAAATTTTCTCTTCTCGGGAAGAACGGTCTTGGTTCCGAGAAGCAGAGATATACCAGACAGTAATGCTGCGCCATGAAAACATCCTTGGATTTATTGCTGCTGACAATAAAGGTAAAGGGCTGGGTTTGGATACAGGGTGCCCTGCAGCCAAGCATTGTCCCAGGTGGAGGGGTGGCTGAGACAGCACAGCTCTGTCTGCCTTCATAGCTGCTGCCCCTAGAAAGAGAACCTAAAGAAGCTAATAAACAAGCGAAAGGTCTTGTCCTACCTGCTCACTTTCCGTTCTATGACACTTCCAAACCACTTCCAAGGTAGTCCCTGAGGGGCCAAGTAAGTTTACCTTGAAAATAACTGGAGTGAAAAATTATGTCCTCAGCTCCTGCCAGGAAAGCGTGGCCCCAGGAAAGTGTGTGCTCTACATTCTGTGACATACCATCAGCATACACACTTTTGTTGTGAAGTGGGAGCCGCAAAGCAGTGACTTGCCTGCCCCCAGAGTGCTACTTCGTGGCTTTCAGGCTCAGGTTTAGGTCCACTTATACCCAAGGTCTCTTATTTACTCCTTCTTTCTTCTGTTTTTGCTTATGTTTTTGAGTCTCTCTTATGTAGCCAGGCACATTCTCATTTTTAAGGACCTCACTAGCAAAAAGACAAAGGAATGATTAATTATAGGATGTGATCAAGCAACATACTGTTCTAGTGAGCACAGTTGGGGATGACATATGGTCAGGGAGATTATACCTGAGCTTGATTGAGGTGAAGGTAGCAGGAGCTGGTCATGAAGAAAAACCAGTGGAAGGTTCACTCCATACACATGTGCAGAGGTGAAGTGTGTTTGGGAATTGGCAGGTAACTTGGGATGGCTATGTTACAGTAAAAGACAGTGGTGAGGTCATGGAGGCTAGATTATGAGGGCCTTTTTGAGAGGGTTGTATTTTATTATGAAGTAGTGGGTGGTAACTGAAATTTCATTCATTTGTTCAATAACATCTATTGACAACTGTGGTCCAAGATCTCTGCCAGCTCCTTGGATCATCACACATAAAAACAGGACACAGTCGCTGCCCTCCACAGCCCCCAGGAAGAGGGGACAGTACACACATGGGCAGATAGTTCACTTGAAGCCAAAAACCATGAGAGTGACGGGCTTTACATTTTTTTTTTATTTTATTATTATTTTTTTGTGTGTGTGTGACAGACAGAGAGAGAGAGAGGGGGACAGACAGACAGGAAGGGGGAGAGAGATGAGAAGCATCAATTCTTCGTTGTGGCACCTTGGTTGTTCATTGATTGTTTTCTCATATATGCCTTGTCTACGGCCATACCACCCTGAACGCGTCCGATCTAGTCTCATATATGCCTTAACCAGGGGCTGCAGCAGAGTGTGTGACCGCATGCGACCTTGGGCTTCAAGCCAGTGACCATGGGGTCATGTCTGTGATTTCACACTCAAGCCAGTGAGCCCGCGCTCAAGCCAGATGAGCCTGCGCTCAAACCAGTGACCTCAGGGTTTCAAACCTGGGTTCTCTGCATCCCAGTTCGATGCTCCATCCACTGTGTCACCGCCTAGTCAGGCTACATTTTCATTATTTTTATTTTATTTTTTGAGAAAGAGGCAGGGAGAGAGAAAGACAGGAACATTGAACTGCTCCTGTATGTGCCCTGCCTGGGAATTGAACTGGCAACTTCCACACTCCAAAACAATGCTCTAACCAACTGAGCTATCTGGCCAGGGCTGGGCTTTACATTTTTTTAAAAAAAGATTTTATTTATTCATTTTAGAGAGGGGAGGGAGAGAGAGAGAAAGAGAGAGAAGGGGGGGGGGGAGTAGGAAGCATCAACTCCCATATGTGCCTTGACCGAGCAAGCCAACAGTTTCGAACCGGTGACCTCAGCATTTCAGGTCGTTGCTTTATCCACTGTGCCACCACAGGTCAGGGTTGGACTTTACATTTTTAGAAGTTCTGGCAGTTGTAACAGTGTGCTTCTGTGGCATAGCGATTTTTAGACATTAGTGTCTACAAAGCCTGTGGAAGATGCTAAGTATTTATTTTTCCTTCCTAAAACAACAGCAAGCTGCTCATTCCTCACATTGCTGTGGGGGTTTGTAGTGACCTCAGCTGCCTCCAAGCTGAAGAGTCCTGGACTCATACACAAGGGAAGATGGGGAAGAGATCATTTTTTACTCTTAAATAAGCTGTTCCTTTTTAAAACATTACATTTTGATAAAATTTAAATTACACATATTTTAAAGGATTCAAAAGAAGTCTTCCCTTTTAATTTATTGGCAGGGAACTCAAGGCTTCAGCATTGGAATATAAGAGGGGTATGTTGGGTGGACCCCTTGTTCATAATCAGAGAAGCAAAGATTGCTACTTTTCCAGAAGCCAAAACCTTTCTTGATTCTGGCAGCTGTGTGTGGGAGGAATTGGCTTTTGAAATCCATATTAGGGCCAGGAGAGGAGAACAACAGGGTTCCTTTGCTCTTGTTAGCGTGATATATACTGTGTAGTAGTGTTCAGGAACTAGCACTGGCCTGGGATTTAGGCGATCTCAATTCAATTTCCAGTTTTCCTGTTGATAGCAGCATAGCCCAGTTAAATGACCAGCTTTTAGTTTTTCTTTTTCTCACTCTCTTCCTGTCCATTCTCCCTCCCACTGCGCATGCGTGTGCACAACCCCCTCCTCCAACCCACCCCCGTATGAAAGTGTATGCCCCCCAACTTCCATTGCTCTTCTTAGAATACAATGACCTCCCTGACCAGCCGGTGGCGCAGTGGATAGAGCGTTGGACTGGAATGCAGAGGACCCAGGTTCAAGATCCTGAGGTCGCCAGCTTGAGCGCAGGCTATCTGGTTTGAGCTAAAGCTTACCAGCTTGGACCCAAGGTCGCTGGATCGAGCAAGGGGTTACTTGGTCTGCTGAAGGCCCGTGGTCAAGGCACATATGAGAAAGCAATCAATGAACAACTAAGGTGTCCCAACGAAAAACTAATGATTGATGCTTCTCATCTCTCTCCGTTCCAACTGTCTGTCCCTATCTATCCCTCTCTCTGACTCTCTCTGTTTCTGTAAAAAAAAAAAAAAGAAAAGAAAGAAAAGAATACAATGACCTCTTTGGAATACTTGGACATGTGCTTGTCATGCATTGAAAAGTTTGAGGGTTTTTTTGGCCCTGACCAGTTGGTTCAGTGGTAGAGCATTGGCCTAGCGTATAGATGTTCTGGGTTCAATTCCCAGTCAGGGCACACAGGAGAAGCGACCATCTGCTTCTCTATCCCTCTCCTCCCCTTCTCTTTCTCTGTCTCTTCCCCTCCTGCAGCCATGGCTCCATTGGTTTGAGCACATTGGCCCTGGGCGCTGAGGATGATTTCGTGGAACCTCTGCCTCAGGTGCTAAAAAGAGCTCGGTTGTGAGCATGGCTCCAGATGGGCTGATTATCGGCCCCAGATGGGGGTTGCCAGGTCGATTCCGATTGGGGCCCATGCAGGAACCTGTCTCTCTGTGTCCCCTCCTCTGACTTGGAAAAGAAGAAAAAAAATGTGGGTTTTTATTTGCCTGGGATACGATAATGCACAAAGGAGGAGCTCTTTCCTACTCTCATAGAGAGAGAGCTCATAGCCTGGTAAGAGCAGTGGACTTAGGAAAGAAATGCTACAAGTGAGACAGGCTGTGCTGGGCTGTGCTTAAAAGGTCTAGGAGAATGGGAGTGGAAGAAGGTACAAGAGGGTAAAGAGGGGAATGTGGTGATAGAAGGAGAGACTTGACTTGGGGTGGTGAATAAACAATACAATATACAGATGATGTATTACAGAATTGTACACCTGAAACATATATAATTTTATAAACCGATATTACCCCAATAAATTCAGTTTTTAAAAAAAGGGTCCTGGCCTGACCAGGTGGTGGTGCAGTGGATAGAGCGTCAGAGTGGGATACAGAGGACCCAGGTTCGAGACCCCGAGGTCACCAGCTTAGGCGTGGGCTCATCTGGTTTGAGCAAAGCTCACCAGCTTGGACCCAAGGTCGCTGGCTTGAGCAAGGGGTTACTAGGTCTGCTCTAGCCCCACGGTCAAGGCACATATGAGAAAGCAATCAGTGAACAACTAAAGTGCCACAACGAAAAACTGATGATTGATGCTTCTCATCTCTCTCCGTTCCTGTCTGTCTGTCCCTATCTATCCCTCTCTCTGTCTCTTTAAAAAATAAAAAGAGTCCTGGAGCACAGAGGAGGACCTATGAAGCCTTTCTTTGGCGGTGATGGATGCAGCCAGTTATGGTTGCTAATGTGTAAAGGAGTGGGTCTTGTCACAATCTTGCTATTCTCCCTGAACATACACTTCCTTTTCTGGATGCCTCACATTTCAAATTCGGTATTATAATAGAACGCTGTCCAGAATCCTATAGGCACCAACAAGAAATAAAGGAGCATGTCTAAGAAAGAAATGCTGGTCTTTCCATCCTGGAGCCTAAAACTGCTTAGACGCCTGTAGCTGAGATGGGGAGGCGGGGCTCAGGAGGTGTGGAAGCTAGAAGTGGGAATTCAGGAGTCTTAACTGGAATCTTCCTTTCCTGCCTTGACCTCTATGGTTGTGCCTTTTCTGGAACTCCTCTGTGATTGTCTGCAGATAACGGCACCTGGACACAGCTATGGCTCGTCTCGGACTATCATGAGCATGGCTCCCTTTTCGATTATCTTAACCGGTACACAGTGACGATCGAGGGGATGATTAAGCTGGCCTTGTCTGCTGCCAGTGGGCTGGCACACCTGCACATGGAGATCGTGGGCACCCAGGGTGAGTGGACTCGGCTGAGGGGTAGTGAAGTTGGTTAGACTGTAAAAGCTTATCCCATTCTGATTTAGTTCCCAGAACTCCTTTTTACTCAGGAAGTTGGAGCTGGATCTCAGAGACTGTAGAATAATCTAAAAGGAGAGGTTTGAACTTCACTTGAATGAGAATAAGAGGATCTCCAGGGGGTTCTTCCCAGAACTGTCTTCAGAATTCCCTCAGGGACTCTAGGGGAAATGTTTCGTTATTGGCCTATTGGCCGTTCCATGGCCTGGCATACTTGTTTGGTAAGCTAGTGTTCACTGAGTAATCACCTCAGAAGCCCACAGTGCACATGGAACTAAGAAACATGTGACAGGAACATCAGTTTAGTAATTTCACACATTCATTGTTGGGGGCAGCTGGAGGATGAGACCCTGGGCTTTGCTAATCTAGGAAAGTTTTCCTGGAGGAAAAAGACCTTGAGCATCCCTGCTTATTGACTGTAACAAGCACCTCTCTGGGAATTCCTGGATCTTGTCATGGTGGCAGGTTGACCAGGGCAATAGCACTTGCTGGCCATGACAGAAAACCAGCTATTAAAGTCTGGTCCTGTTCCTAGCCTCTGTGGTGATATTAGCAGTCCTTATTAATTGGTTGATGATTGTGTTTGATTTTAAGAACCTAGCCAGCATAGCAGTTTTTCTTTGAATTCCTCAGCACTTTAATACTGGAGCATGTTAGTTCAGGGAAGGCAAGAAGTAGTAGTAATAATAGTAATATTAGTTCATACACATGCCCTTCCAAGCAGTTACTTACCTACATTAATGCATTTAATCCTCACAACATTCCCGTGAAGTAAGTACTGGTGTTATGTTAGTCTTGTTTTATGGACGAGAATACCAAGGTACAGGTAGGCTAAGTCGCTTTTCCAGGGTTACTGGGTTCATGGGAGGCAAAGCCAGGACTTCAACCCACGTAACCTTCCTAACATTTACCCTGACTGCAGACTCTTGCTTTTAACATTTTTACTACCTTTCTTTAAAGATCCCTGGTTTTACTTTGCCAGGGAAGCCTGGAATTGCTCATCGAGATTTAAAGTCAAAGAACATCCTAGTGAAGAAAAACGGCATGTGTGCCATTGCAGACCTGGGCCTGGCTGTTCGACATGACGCTGTCACCGACACCATTGACATTGCCCCAAACCAGAGGGTGGGGACCAAACGGTAGGAAGGCCCTGGGCCACTGTTCTCGCCTTATACCTGTACTGAGTAGCCCAGGTGTGCCCTTCCCCTTTGTGCCAGGAGTAGGTGAAAGGAGGTGTGGTTCTTGCTCTCAGACACAGAAAGTTGAACACCCACTCCCCGCACTGAAAAGCCGCACAGTTACATCTAAGAGATACAAGTGCCAAGAGCACAGCTCCATAGAACTATTTGCACGGAGGTGTTGCTATGGGTATTGGGCGGGGGGGCGGGGCGGGGGGGGAGGTGGTTAGCAGAGAAGAGAATCTAGAGAGATTTGGGAGGGGGCTGAGTACCAGGCTTGGCTGGGGGAAGAGGAAAATGTTGCTGTTCAAAGGGTTGGCTTGTGTAGAAACCCCTGAGGAGATGGGGTGTGTTTTGCTCTGGGTTTAGAGAGCAGGTTTGCCAAGCTGGAGCAGAAGGAATCTAGGGTAGAGACTGGGATACCCTAAGAGTTATGGGCCTGCTTCCCACTTCATGCAGAAGTGGAATAGGAAGTAAGGAATCATGATTGTGGGTTGATTTTACAAGTTGGAAATGGAACTGTCTTTTAATAGGAAGGAAGAGGAAGTCTGTTTATCTTGAATCTCAGTGAATTTCACTAAATTATTCTGCTTTTTCTTTTCCTTTTGACCTAAATGAATGACCTAGGCCCAGAGTATCAGGTCTGAGGTGATCCCCTGATTTGCCTTACTGTGCATCTGTGTGTGTGTGAGAGAGAGAGAGAGAGAAAGAGAGAGAGAGAGAGAGTGTTTGTGTGTGTGTGTAGGAAGGCGGATCAAGTAGTACTAATTATCTGAGAGGGACTTTGATGACTATCTAAAATTAATTTTTACATAACTACAGTCAGGTAAGATAACAAAAATGTGCAGCATGAAATTTAAGCTCAATCCGTCACTGTGGCTGCATTTAATGAAGTCCAAGACCCCAGGAGCCACTAGATATTCTATATTATTACTGCCCTGTGACCCACAGTACAAATACCTCTGCCAAGATGTTGGGCCAAAAGTGTGTTAGTCTTGCTCGCCTTGAACTTTGCCTGATTGGTGCATGAGCACAGGGCAGCACCATGTGTATATAGTCTATGTAAGGCTGAAGTGCTTGCCCCCAGCACAGCAGATTGTAGCTTGTGGATTGTTTGCTGCCATTGGGAGGGGCCGTTTTTTGTTAATTTTTACCAGAGAAGGGGTTTCTCTCTACCCCCTGTGACCCCCCATCTGCCCCAGCCTGTTTGCTAGTGAGTCCTGAGAGAGAGGGAGAAGCAGTTTTTGCCCTGCCTGTTTGCTCGTCTGCTGTTGTGAGACTCTAATAAACGGAATGGCCCTCCATCCTCCAGCTCCAGTTTCTTTACCATCTGCCCGAATCCAGTGGGAACCTGCATGACCTCAACAACCAGCCTTACACAAGAAATTAAAACATGCTAAAAATAAATCTTTTTTAAGATTTTACTTACTGATTTTATTGGGGGGAGGACAAGAAACTCATAATTGCTTCACTCTAGTTGTTCACTGATTGCTTGTCGTATGCGCCTTGATAAGCACAGGCAAGTCCAGGGTTTCGAACCAGTGATCTCAGCATTCCAGGTCAATGCTCTGTCTACTGTGCCACCATCGGCTAGGCTAAAAATAAATGTTGATAGTTAAAAAAGTAGAAGTACAGCCTGACCAGGTGGTGGCGGAGTGGATAGAGCGTTGGACTGGGATGCGGAGGACCCAGGTACGAGACCCCGAGCTCACCAGCTTGAGCGCGGGCTCATCTGGTTTGAGCAAAGCTCATGAGCTTGGACCCAAGGTCGCTGGCTTGAGCAAGGGGTTACTCAGTCTGCTGAAGGCCCGCGGTCAAGGCACATATGAGAAAGCAATCGATGAACAACTAAGGAGTCCCAACGAAAAAACTGATGATTGATGCTTCTCATCTCTCTCCCTTCCTGTCTGTCCCTGTCTATCCCTCTCTCTGACTCTCTCTGTCCCTGTAAAAAAAAGAAAAAACAAAAACCCCGATGATTGATGCTTCTCATCTCTCTTCATTCCTGTCTGTCTGTCCCGATGCTTCTCATCTCTCTTCATTCCTGTCTGTCCCTATCTATCTGTCTCTCAGACTCTCTGTCTCTGTAATAATAATAATAAAAAAAATTAGAGGTACAAATAAGAGTAGCCTATACTACTTACCAAACCTATGCTGAAGAATTTAATTTGCAATAAAAGAATTGATCAGTTGCCTTCTCCCCTAGGGGCTTTTTTAGGGTGGTGCTCACACTGAGAGGGTCGCCCTGAGTCAAAACTTTGATTTAAGGAGAGAAGTCATCTTTTTCTGTGCATGATCATCTTCCCCTTGCTGTTGCAGATACATGGCCCCTGAAGTACTCGATGAAACCATTAACATGAAGCACTTTGACTCCTTTAAATGTGCTGATATCTATGCCCTCGGGCTTGTATATTGGGAGATTGCGCGGAGATGCAATTCTGGAGGTAAGGCTTCTTTCCTGACTTCTCTCGTTCCTGCCTCCCAGTCTAAGAGGCTGGGTTACCTGAGGATGCTGGTGTTCTGCTGCCTCCTTTCTCTTTACAACCTGTCAGATGCCTAGGGTCAGAGCCTATGAATCACTCTTAGAGTTGTCATCAAATATGAGGGAACCTTGGAGACAGCTGTGCTAAGGGTGGTTTATTCTTTGGACCGGCTTCTAAAACAGTGTTTTACATTGTAACCATCCTAGAGGCTTATTTTGGCTTTCTTAAAACACATTGTCTTTTTCATTGGTCTTTGTGGTTGAGAAAGTCCTGGGCAGGAAGTACGGGACTAATGTAGGGGTCTCCTTCATACAGTAGGCATCATCTGCTAACACACTGATTCTCAGGCTACATTTCTGGGGAGTGTAGATTTCATTGATAAAGTAACGGTGGCAGTTTCTCCATTTGTAGGAGAAAGCTTACCAATGTGTAGAATTTTCTCCAAGTAAGTATTTTGCTGTTCTGTTTTCTCTTTTCTTTCCTTATTTTTTTTAAGTCAGAGGAAGGGAGATAGTGATACAGACTCCTGCATGTGCCCTGACTGGTCTCCACCCTTCAGATCCCGTCTGGGGCTGACGTTTGGACCAACCTAGCTATCCTCAGTGCCCAGGGCTGACACTTGAACCAGTTGAGCCACTGGCTGTGAGAAGGGAAGAGAGAGAGAAGGGAAAGAGGGAGGGAAAGAGAAGCAGATGGTCGCTTCTCATGTGTTCATGAGAATGAACACTGACTGGGAATTGAACCCAGGATGTCCTCATGCTAGGCCAATGTGCTATCCTCTGAGCAAACTGGCCAAGGCCATATTTTTTTCTTAAATCTTTGGTATTTGCAATTGCTCACTCATGTCAGAATCCAGTAAAAGGTAGAATCAGATTCAGCAGAGAAAATTTTTATCATGAGTTTAGTACATTAATATTTTAGTGATTTTCAAGTATTCTTCCATGAGATCAAGAACCACTGGAATGCTGCCCTCAGCCATTTGTCTCTATAGTAAATTCCAGATCAGTGCAAGTAAGTGAAATGAAATGAAATGAAATTAAAAAGAAATGGTGGTCTTCCAGCCAAACCCCTTTCTGTATTACTATCTTTTTCCATCTATGGTATGTTTGGTAAGATTCAAACTACGGAGGAGGCACCCAGGTATTAGTCATAGAATTATACATCTCAAATTATATACAGAAAACAGAATAAGAAAAATCTGGCCACACAGGTCTTAAACTGAGTAAGTTAATTTGTTCTTCCTCATACCATCCAGAAATTGGGCCTAAGTATATAATAATAATGCTAATATTCACCACTTGTTTACTACAAACTTATAAAATGGGTACTATTGTTGTCACAATTTTGCATATGAAGAAAATGAGTCACAGGGAGATAAGTAATTTTTTCCAGGTCACACAGCTAATAAACTGGGATTCAAACTCTGGCAGACCTGGGCAGAGCTTAAGCTCTTAACTACCCCTCAGATAACTACCAAGTCAGACTATGTAAAAATCTCTTACCAGACCAGGCGGTGGCACAGTAGATAGAGCGGTGGCCTGGAATACTGAGGACCCAGGTTCAAAACCCTGAGGTTGCTGGCTTGAGCACAGGATCATAGATATGACCCCATGGTTGTTGAAGCCCAAGGTCATTGGCTTGAACCCAAGGTTGCCAGCTTGAGCAAGGAATCATTGGCTCAGCTGGAGCCCCCATCCCCTCGTCAAGGCACATATGAGAAAGCAATGAACAACTAAGGTGCTGCAGTAAAGAATTGATGCTTCTCATCTCTCTCCCTACCTGTCTGTCTGTCTATCTTTTGTGTGTGTGTGTATGTGTGTGACAGAGACAGAGAGAGGGACAGATAGGGACAGATAGACAAGAAGGGAGAGAGATGAGAAGCATCAATTCTTCATTGCAGCTCCTTAGTTGTTCATTGATTTCTTTTTCATATGTGCCTTGGGGGGGGCAGAGCAGCAGAGTGAGTGACCCTTGGCTCAAGCTAGCAACTCTGGGGTCATGTCTATGATCCCACGCTCAAGCCAGTGACCCCGCACTCAAGCTGGCAACCTTGGGGTTTTGAACCTGGGTCCTCTGCATCCCAGTCCAGTGCTTTATCTGTCACGCCACCACCCGGTCAGGCTTTCCTAATTTCTTTTTTAAAGTTTTTTCAAAATCGGTTGAGCCTGACCAGGCGGTGGCACAGTGGACAGAGCATCAGACTGGGATGCAGAGGACCCAGGTTCGAGACCTCGAGCTTGAGCGCGGGCTCATCTGGTTTGAGCAAAGCTCACCAGCTTGTACCCAAGGTCGCTGGCTTGAGCAAGGGGCTACTCGGTCTGCTGAAGGTCCTCGGTCAAGGCACATATGAGAAAGCAATCAGTGAACAACTAAGGTGTTGCAACTAAAAACTAATGATTAATGTTTCTCATCTCTCTTCGTTCCTGTCTGTCTGTCCCTATCTATCCCTCCCTCTGACTCTCTGTCACTGTAAAAAAAGGGGGGGGGAGCCCTGGCCGGTTGGCTCAGCGGTAGAGCGTCTGCCTAGCGTGCGGAGGACCCGGGTTCGATTCCCGGCCAGGGCACATAGGAGAAGCGCCCATTTGCTTCTCCACCCCTCCGCCGCGCTTTCCTCTCTGTCTCTCTCTTCCCCTCCCGCAGCCAAGGCTCCATTGGAGCAAAGATGGCCCGGGCGCTGGGCATGGCTCTGTGGCCTCTGCCTCAGGCGCTAGAGTGGCTCTGGTCGCAATATGGCGACGCCCAGGATGGGCAGAGCATCGCCCCCTGGGGGGCAGAGCACCGCCCCTGGTGGGCGTGCCGGGTGGATCCCGGTCGGGCGCATGCGGGAGTCTGTCTGACTGTCTATCCCCGTTTCCAGCTTCAGAAAAATGAAAAAAAAAAAAAAAAAGGGGGGGGGGCTGAAATAATATTCACTCATTGCATTTGATTGGTGTTCCTCTTAAGTCTCTTATGATCTACAGGTTTCATCTCCATCTGTTGTTTTTTCCCCCGCAATTTTTAAATTGGAGAATCCAGTCTTTTGTCCTGTAAATTGTCCTGTTTGCCTCTTTATGGAGTACACATGTTCTATTGTTCCTGTGAATTTCCTATGATAGTTACATTTAATGACTAGAATCTTTTTTTCTTTTCAAAAATCTTTTCTGTCACAGGCACATAATGCTGGTTATCTCTTTTTGTGATGTTAACAGCCATCAATGATTATTGTCCAAATTCAAATTTATTAGAGGTTGAAAAATGCCAGTGTTCTGATTCTGCCAGCCTTTCTGCCTTAGCTAGATTTCTTTTTGTTTTATAGAGAGACAGGAAGGGAGAGAGATGAAAAGCATCAAGTTGTAGTTGCAGCATTTTAGTTGTTCATTGATTGCTTTCTCATATGTGCCTTGACCAGGGGGCTCAAGCCGAGCCAGTGACTTTGGACTCCAAGCCAGAGACCATGGGATCATGTTGATGATCTCACGCTCAAGCCAGCAACCCCTTGCTCAAGCTGGTGAGCCTGCACTCAACCTCAGGTTTTCGAATCAGGGACCTCAGCATCCCAGGTCAATACTCTGTTGACTGTGCCACCACCAGTCAGGCGCATTAGCTAGATTTCTTCTGAAAGAGAAACTTCCACCTGACCAGGAGGTGGCACAGTGGAGAGAACAGGGGTTGGGAACCTATGGCTCGCAAGCTAGATGTGGCTCTTTTGATGGCTGCATCTGGCTCACAGACAAATCTTTTTTTTTTTTTTTAAAAGAACAGCTTCAAAGCTGCAGTCAGAGAGCTGAGTTCTTTTTTTTTTTTTTTTTTTTTTTTAAATTTTTTTATTTATTTATTCATTTTAGAGAGGAGAGAGAGAGGGAGAGAGAGAGAGAGAAGGGGGAGGAGCTGGAAGCATCAACTCCCATATGTGCCTTGACCAGGTAAGCCCAGGGTTTCGAACCGGCAACCTCAGCATTTCCAGGTCGACGCTTTATCCACTGCACCACGACAGGTCAGGCCAAATCTTTAATAAAAAAATAATAATGTTAGGCCCTGGCCGGTTGGCTCAGCGGTAGAGCGTCGGCCTAGCATGCGGAGGACCCGGGTTCGATTCCCGGCCAGGGCACACAGGAGAAGTGCCCATTTGCTTCTCCACCCCTCCGCCGCGCCTTCCTCTCTGTCTCTCTCTTCCCCCTCCCGCAGCCAAGGCTCCATTGGAGCAAAGATGGCCCGGGCGCTGGGGATGGCTCTGTGGCCTCTGCCTCAGGCGCTAGAGTGGCTCTGGTCACAACATGGCGACGCCCCGGAGGGGCAGAGCATCGCCCCCTGGTGGGCAGAGCGGTCGCCACTGGTGGGCGTGCTGGGTGGATCCCGGTTGGGCGCATGCGGGAGTCTGTCTGACTGTCTCTCCCTGTTTCCAGCTTTAGAAAAATGAAAAAAATAAAAAATAATAATAATGTTAAAAATACAAAACATTCTCGGCCTGACCAGGCGGTGGTGCAGTGGATAGAGCATCGGACTGGGATGCAGAGGACCCAGGTTCAAGACCCTGAGGTCACCAGCTTGAGTGCGGGCTCATCTGGTTTGAGCAAAAGCTCATCAGCTTGGACCCAAGGTCGCTGGCTCAAGCAAGGGGTTACTCGGTCTGCTGAAGGCCCGTGGTCAAGGCACATATGAGAAAGTAATCAATGAACAACTAAGGTCTCGCAACGAAAAACTGATGATTGATGCTTCTCATCTCTCTCCCTGTCTGTCTGTCCCTGTCTATCCCTCTCTCTGTCCCTGTAAAAAAAAAAAAAAAGGAAAGAAAGAAAAAAATATATAAAACATTCTCATGTATTACAATCCATTCATTTCCTACTGCTTATGTTCTCATGTTCATGGTTGCGGGTGGCTGGAGCCAATCACAGCTGTCCTCTGGGACAACACCAAATTTTTATTGGATAATGCCTAACGTACACGGGTTGTTGTATGGCTCTCACGGAATTACATTTTAAAATATGTGGCGTTCATGGCTCTCTCAGCCAAAACGGTTCCCGACCCCTGGGATAGAGTGTCGACCTGGGATGCTGAGGACCCAGGTTCAAAACCTTGATGTTGGGAACTTGAGTGCAGGCTCAACAGCTTAGCACGAGGATGCCGGCTTGAGTGTGGGATCATAGACATGAACCCATGGTTGCTGGTTTGAGCCCATGGTCAATGGCTTGAGCAAGGGGTCACTTGCTCTGCCGAAGCCCCCTTTGTCAAGGCACATATGAGAAAGCAATCAATGAACAACTAAGGTACCACAACTTCAAGTTGATGCTTCTCATCTCACTCCCTTCCTGTCTGTCTTTCTGTTTCTGCGTCTCTGCTTCTCTTTAAAAAAAAAGAAAGAAAGAAAGAGAAACTTCTCCTAATTGTCCTTTGGTTACCAAGATGTCTGCCATATTTCCCCATGTATAAGACACCCTTTTTTGAAAAATTTGGGGTCTAAAAACTGGGTGCATCTTAAATAGTGGTTGTCAAGTCATTTAAGAAGTGTGGCATTTCAGACAGGGAAAGGGGACGAGAGGATGGGATCAGAGAAGGGAAAGAAATTGGTAAAATTATATACATATAATATAGTGTTATAGAGAGCAGAAAAGCAAATCCTGGAGGGAAGGGGGGAGGGCATTGGGGAAGAGGCAAGGGGGATGTTGAGGGGAACACGGGGGGGGGGGTGTATTCGGTGGGACACTTGAATCTGTGTAAACACAATAAATTTGAATTTAAAAAAAAGTGTGGCATTTCAAGTGCCATAGATGGAACTGAGGACGAGGCAGTATATGAAGACAGTGATTCGTCATCAGACACAGATGAGGACCAGCTAATGGATGGAAGTTTTGACAGTGATGAGTTGTATGAATTTTATGATGATCAAAACTTGAGTTCAGTAACTTTATGTAGTACATTTTTTTTTCAAATTTTGGGCCCCAAAATTATGGTATGTCTTATAAATGGGAGTGCCTTACACATGAGGAAATATGGTCATTTAGGAACAGCAGGAAAAATACTTTATTTCTATTTATTTACCATTTTTCAAATAATGAGTTTGTTACCTACCATTTTATAAGTGACAGTGGTTTTTGGTGGGGGGGGGGTGTTGGTGTTTAGTGACATTAGGAACTGGGGATTTTAAATTTGTTTCCATTGAAGTTATTAGTCTTGGGTTGCATAAATGTTATCTTTGGTTAGTTGGGAGCTTTTCAGGTTGGTGCCTTTTAACTTAACCTCCATAGCCTTTGGTAGTTTTTTGCTTTTTGGTATGAAAAAGTTGTTCCCTGCTAATCTTATGTATTTCTTGCCCCATACCTAGATCAACCAAGTGCTCCAAGGATCCCTTCCCATCTTAGTGGTTATTTGCAGATCACAGTGTGGTTCTCAATGGCTTTCGAGTATTCTCTACTTTTTGTTGGTAACTCGGGTGGGTGTTTTCTTTTCTTCCAGGAGTCCATGAAGAATATCAATTGCCATATTACGACTTAGTGCCCTCTGATCCTTCCATTGAGGAAATGCGAAAGGTTGTATGTGACCAGAAACTGCGTCCCAATATCCCCAACTGGTGGCAGAGTTATGAGGTAGGAAGCTCCCCTGCTTCCTTGCTGCTTTTCCATCTGCGTAATCTCACCGGACAGTGGATCCAACCCCCAGGGGGAGTCAGTTATGATATACCACTGTACTATTTATATGTACTAAGCCAGGAGGGGCCACAGTCCCTTGTCCTAGGCACTGTAGGGTCCCTTTGGAATTGAGAGTATACAGATGAAATAAGTGGTCAACAAGAAACAGAAACCCTAGCAGGAACCGTTAGACCTGTCTAACCTAAAAATGGCTCTGGAGCCATAGGGCTGAGCCGGATTCTGTGGCTCAGTAAAGAAGGGTGTCTGTGAAATCGTGTGGAGGAATGAGGGACGGGACTTACCCAGTACATGTCTGAGGAGGTGGCCTTTCTAACAACTCAGAAGAAGGGAGGAGGATGTGGAGAATTTGAATTTGGGAGAAATGGCAGATGAAATAAGGAGGGGACATTTGGTGTGGAAAGAGTTGAAATGAGGACAAATTTATGGTACAGATTCCTAATAAACATGGAGTTCTGGGTCTTGGAGTCTTCAGGGGGAATGGGTCTACCTAGCTCAGTGCTTTTGGGCCTCTTTCCCTCATAGCTCTGCTTTTAAGGATTATAACCACTAGAGGGCATTTCTTTATTGATGAACAAAATTACTTGGTTCATATTTTAGGGGGTTCCCTCTTGTTGCATAATAGATCAGTATTTTCCAAACTGTTCCTTGGAAGCCCTGGGCTGGGCTTACTTCAGAGGATGTGTGAGCTGCTTTCACTGTCCCACCCCATTCTGTTCAGTCAGCACTGCTTACATAGTGGGACTCTACTTAGGAACGTGCATATCACTGCTAAAAGGAATTTTGAGGACCCCTGGCCTAGGGCAGCGGTCGGGGAACTTCATAGCCCTCAATAACCAGTGGCAGTCCACAGACGACCTTCCATATGAGCTCTTGGCCTGACTGTAGTTGTCACCTGTGTCATCCAGACAATGGCAGTGGAGTTTTTTTCTGCCTCTGACAAGATTGCTTTCAGGGGCTGGTTTTCTGCCTTCTTCACCACCCTCTGTTTCTGCATATGATGCATCTCTCCCTATCTTGCTGTGAAATTACAGCAAGGTATGTGCATGGACCAAGGTGTGTCCCTGGTTCATGTGCCACTTTTTAAAAGAAATTATATACAGTCACAAGAATGGATTCTCAAACCTGACAGAAATTATTTTCAGATCACAGGCTGTTGTGGGTACTTCTTTCAAGATTACCCAGAATATGGGGAACGACTGACTATACTTGCAGAGAAGGTCTCCCCTCCCTGGGCTGAAGCTTTCTCCTGCTGCCTACACAACCTGTCCCAAGGAAGGGCAAGCCACGGGGAGAGGGAAGCTTGCAAAGTTTCCCTAGGGTCAGAGGGGAGAGGAGATTGAGAGTCTTTGCACTGGGAAATGAGGAGGAGCCTAGGGAGCAGAAAGGTTTCCATTAGGCAAATCAAATTGATGTCCTCTGGGTCTCTGTGTAGGCGTTGCGAATCATGGGGAAGATGATGCGAGAGTGTTGGTACGCCAATGGCGCAGCCCGCCTGACTGCTCTGCGCATCAAGAAGACCCTTTCCCAGCTCAGCGTGCAAGAAGATGTGAAGATCTAACCCTGCGTCTCTCCGCATACATGAAACCATGGGCAGCGAGGACTACACGGAGCTGCCATGTTGAGCGTACGATGGAGGCCTACCTCTCGTTTCTGCCCAGCACTCTGTGGCCAGAGCCCTGATCCGAAAGAGGGACAGAGCCCGGGAGACTCGCTCACTCCCTTGTTGGGTTTGAGGCACAGACACCTTTTATACTTACCTCCTAGTGGCACGGAGACTTTTAGAGTGAATGGTGTGGAGAACTCAGTGACACAACTCAAACTGGTTGTAGTGGGAAGTCCCACCAGACCCGGTATGTCTGGCGTGCAGCCAGCAGTGGTGACGGGCGGCCTGGCAGGGCCCGGGTGAAGCTGAGCGTTGCCAGTGCTAAGGGGCGCTGAAGGTTTCCTCCCAGGGACCAGCCCCAGCACACCGAGGTGGCCCAGAGAAACCAGAAGTGCAGCCCCCTCACAGGCAGTTCTGGGCCCTGTGCTCCACCCTCCTGTGGACATCCGGAGGGACTGCCGTGGAGATGGGATCTGCCACCTGTCTGTCCAGCCATGTGTGCATGCGCCGAGGTGCGTCCCTTGTTGTGTTTGGTCCGTGCCATGCCCTTACGTTTGTGTGTGTCTGTGTGTGTGTGTGTCTGTAGGTGTGTACTTCCCTGCTTGAGCTTCCTGTGCATGTGTAGGTCAGGGGTGTGTTTGTCCTGCTGTCTCTGCGTGCTGGGCCTCTGTTAGGTAATGAGCAGAGTCTTATTTCCTGGTGCCCTTCCAGAGGTCTCCTCCCTACCCCCAGAACTGAGCCAGGGTGGTCCTCCTTTCCCAGCAGGCTGCTCTGCCCACCCTGTGTCAACACCACTCCTCCATTTCAGACTGTGGAACCAGAGCTGGCCCAGTAGTCCATGGCAGGCGAGGCTTTGTGGTCCAGATGTGAGGGAGGGGTAGGTAGACAGGGGAAGCATTTTGGCGTAAGTCTTGGGTGTTGTGGTCAGCTGCAGCTGTGGGCAGTGAGCGAGCCCAGGGCATTGTCCTCTGCAGCAGCAAGGAAGGGCCAAGGAGCCCAGACCTTGGGACTCAGATTGGAATGTCACATGTCTTTCATGTCCCAGGTTCTGGAAACAGCAGTGTATATTTTTGGTGGTGGTAAGTTTAGGGTGAGGAAGGGGTAGGTAGAGGGGGCAAGGAGTGGGGAGGGAGTTAGAGGTGGGAGGGAGGCATCTGCATGGGTCTTTTACTGGATTATCTGATCATGGTGGAGGGAAAATAGGAGGCTTACACCCACTTCAGGAATGCTACTAAAGGGAACAGCCTGAGCTGAATCATATTTAACCTGAGCGTAGTATTTGATAATATCTAGAAGCACGGTTGTGGGTGGTGGTAGCATATCTTAGGTATATAATAACTTTGAAGCCATAACTTTTAACTGGAGTGGGTTTTTTTGTTTGTTAATTTTATTGGGAGGGTTTAGATCTTAACTTTTTTTAATATTAAGTTTTTATAAATGGAAAACCATCTCTATGTATGATTACCTCTCAGTTTGTTTTTAAAGAAATCCTTACAAAAACAACCATAAAAAAAATGCTTCAATCAAATGCACATAGCTCAATCACACTGGAAATGTCTGTCCTTGTACCTGAGCCTGTTCCCGCTCTTCATGGAGAGTTCCTCCCTGCCCTGGGGGTGAGTCTCTCCTGTGTTCTGCCCTGCCCCACCCCATCCCCATTTCCCTGAGTGGTTTTGGGGCTAGAGCCCTATCCTTTTGTGCATGTGCAGCTGGTTGCACCTTTCTCCCTCCAGGCATTTATTTACTCAGCAAATGTTTGTTGAGTGCCTGTTGGGTGCCAGGCTCTGCCTTGTGCTGGGAATTGCGGCTGTGAACAAGGCAGGCTTGGGTCCTACTCTTGGAGTATTGGAGGAGTACCTGGTCCAGGTTAGTGGGTACCTGTTTTAAAACCAGAAGTTTTCATCCAGTAGTTGGTTCTGAGAGCCTTTTGAGCCAGAAATAGTTTTTCTTTAAAAGACCACCAAGGAGCAAGGATGCCCCCCACGCCAAAGAGACCAGTGGTGGGCATGAGAGCCCAATCACTGCATTCATTCTGAGCCCCTTCCTGCCCCCAGGGGAGCGTATTACGGATGCAGCTTCATAGCACCCCCGCCTCCAGCCCACCACTCTCTGCCAAAGTTTATGGAGGAGAGGGGGATCCCTTTCCCTGCTTAAGTGTCTCCCCAGTGCCCCTGGCCTTTCTATTTATTTTCCTGATGTATTGCCTTTTTCCTTGCATTAAAGGAGATCTTCCCCTAACCTCTTGGGCCAATTTACTGGCTGACTAATTTCCCTTGTATACCAATTGTGTCATCAGGGGACCTTCTTTCCCCACCTCTGCTGATCCCTCACCTCTCGGCCCTGCAGGAGAACCTGGCGGGTTCTGAGTGGTAATGGGGCTTAGACTCTTGTGCCAGCCACAACCAGCCTCTGGGATCTGCCAACACTCAACCCAGGGACTCCCAAGCCACTACCTGCTCTCTAGGTGGCCCTTCTGTCCTCACCACACATGCGGTCCAGCTCCTCCACCCCTGGGGAAGACTGAGAAGTTTGGGGGAAGCTCCCATCCTTACTCCTGCCACTCTTAACACCAACAGTTAGGAGTTAGAGAGTTGGGGAGAAACTAGAGCCTGAAGCCGTGGTGTTTGGGCCCCTGAGGCTAACCTTGATCCTCAGGGCAACCTGCATCTCTGGATTCTGGATTCACAGACCAAGTCCAAGCCCGTTCTTAAGTTGCCAGCAAGGCCTCCGAACGGCATTCTCGGTACTTCTGTTTGTTTTTGTACATTTTATTAGAAAGGACTGTAAAATAGCCACCTAGACACTTTACCTCTTCAGTATGCAAATGTAAATAAGTTGTAATATAGGAAATCTTTTGTTTTAATATAAGAATGAGCCTGTCCAATTTCTGCTGTACATTATTAAAGTTTTATTCACAGAGTTGCTCTGGTGCCATCTGTTTTCCATCTGTGGAGTGCACCCAGCTGTTTTCAGGGCAACTGGGAATGGGCAGATGTTCTCGGTAGTGTTTCCACCTTCCCGCTTGGCTGGGGCATGATGTCAACACCAGTGGAGCAGCAATGAAGAGAAGCTGATATATACTCTGGTTTCTCTTCAGATCGCATAAATCTTTCGCCTTTTACTAAAGAGAAGCTGATCTCACATCAGGTCTACCTGAGACTTACTCTGTGTTTTGTGGAGGGAGGGGGCCTGGCACGTGAGAGGGAGCAGAAGTCACAGGACACCTTTTCTTGGGCTTTGTCTGTTTGTTTTGTCTTGGTGGGATTTTTTCTCTAAACAAAGAGGGTCTTGGTTCTGCTTAGTCACTCACCCCTAGTCTTTCAGGCAGCCTGAGAGCTCTCCTCAGGTTTTGCTTCCCCCTCCTAGTTTGGGATATAAATGTGAATTTGGGGATCCTCAGGTGGCTCTGAGATGAGTGCCTCCAGAGGTTCCTCTGGTATTTTCAGTGTATGGGTGGGCATGAATGTCTATCTCTAGGCTAAAGGAACTTGGGATAAAAGTCCTAGAAGCAGAATTTCACATTTAGGTGGGACCCTAGAGGTTGCCAGTGTACCACCCATCAGGCACTTGACTCCCACAGCACCCATCATGTGGTTATGGGCCATGTGATTTCGAGCCTCCTGCTCTAACACTCAGGGCCACACTTTCACCTGCAGGTGTCTGTTGGGTAGACAGCTCTTCTGTAGAGTAGGGCAACCTCCATGTGACGTCTATCCATAGGCGATTCAGAGCAGCTTTCTCTCTTCTGTATGTGGTCCCTTGAAATACTTGAAGGCAGCTGTCATTATGAATCTGGCAAAGCTTAGCATTTCTTCAGTTAATATTAGTAAATACCAAGAACTTACTGTGCTAAGCAATGTGCCAAAATTTGCTTTATGTATATTAAGTGCTTTAATCCTAAAACAGTTAATGAGGTTGACATTACTATCCTCTCTTTATAGACCAGGAAACAAGGTTAGAGAACTCAAGTAAATTGCCAGTAAATCAACTAGACATAGCTCCAGGGGTGGAAAAGACCTAGGGTTAGGGTGTCTGATTGTAGGCTGCAGCCCTTTCGCCTTTGCACCATCCATCCTCTGTGGTTCAGTGTTCTTCTCCCATGCCAGCTGCTCTCCACTGAGCCTAGCTAGAGCCTGGGGCCAGGAAGGGCATGTAACATTTCACTAGGCAATAACTATACTCTGGTTTCTCTTTAGGTCACATAAGTCTTTCACCTTTTACTAGGCGTTAACTGGCAGCACAGACTAGAACAAGACTCCCAGGCTGTTTGACACCTGCAGCTCACAGCCCATTGCTGCATCTCATGTCCTGGATTGAGTAAAATCCAGCCACCTTCTCCATCCTGTATAAGGGAAGCTGAACTCAAGTACAGGACCTCATGTTCACCGAATTAAATTTTACCATAGAACCCGCCCATTGCTCCAGCCTGTCTGTTTTATTTATTTATTTTTTTTTTGAAAAGCCTGTCTGTTTTAAAATTCGGCCAGTACCCAGACTTTTCCATTGTCCTCCCATCTGAGACTGTTGGGTTGTAGAAAATCAAGTAACTTACCTTTAGAAGTTGGCTATATGTTTGACATATATCCCCCATAACTCAGATTAGCTGCTAATTAAATTATCCTGCATGCTAACATAATTCTTTGATGCACAAAGATAACAGTAGAAGCCTAGGTAGCTGGCTGGGGTAGCATGGTGTTAGGGCTGTTGCATCTCTTTGATCTACCGGTCTGTTGCAAGGAAAGGTGAAGTGGCTTGTAGCTAATCTCCGCCCAGTTCAAAAGACAGTCATCTTGAAGGCATGGACCTAAAATTTACTAGGCTATGGATTGCAGGTTCAACATCATTCTGGAAATCAGAATGCCAATGATCTGATACCTCTTCACGTGCTCTTGAAGGTTACTAACAGTGTTTCGCCTATGTAAGCCCCAATATAGGAGACCTGAATTTATGTGAACAGTGTATCATTTGAGCTTTTTTTTTTTTTACACATTTAAAATTTTTGTTCCCTCATGCCATGTTTTCTGATCTTTGCAGTCTAGAAAACATGCTTGCTAAATACAGCCTAAAGAAAATTAGGAGTAGAGTAGCAGCATTTAAGAGGCACTCAGGAACATATGAGATATGCAGAATGAAGGTGGTGGGAGGGGAGGAAGCTTTGGATCCAGCCAGGAATGGTGCAGTAAGGTTCTCCAGAGAGAACCAGTGAGATGGATAGATGGAAAGATATTTTAAGGAATTGACTCATGACTGTGGGGGCTGGCAGGTCTGAAGTCAGGCAGAGAAATGAAAGCCCGGGAAGTTGATGTTGCAGCTTTGTGTCCTAGGGCAGTCTGGAGGCAGAATTCCTTTTTCTTCAGGGGATCTCAGTCTTAAAACTTTCATCTGAGCCCTGGCTGGTTGGCTCAGCGGTAGAGCGTCGGCCTGGCATGCTGGAGTCCCAGGTTTGATTCCCAGCCAGGGCACACAGGAGAAGCGCCCATCTGCTTCTCCACCCTTCCCCCTCTCCTTCCTCTCTGTCTCTCTCTTCCCCTCCTGCAGCCGAGGCTCCACTGGAGCAAAGATGGCCCGGGCGCTGAGGATGGCTCTGTGGCCTCTGCCTCAGGTGCTAGAATGGCTCTGGATGCAACAGAGCGACACCCCAGAGGGGCAGAGCATTGCCCCCTGGTGGGCATGCTGGGTGGATCCCGGTCGGGCACATGCGAGAGTCTGTCTGACTGCCTCCCGTTTCCAACTTCAGAAAAGTAAAAAAATAAAAATAAATAAAAAAAAGAAACTCCACTGATTTAAATGTTAATCACATCTAAAACATACTTTTTTTTTTACAGGGAGAGAGAGAGAGAGGGATAGATAGGGACAGAGAGACAGGAACGGAGAGAGATGAGAAGCATCCATCATCAGTTTTTCATTGTGACACTTTAGTTGTTCATTGATTGCTTTCTCATATGTGCCTTGACCATGGGCCTTCAGCAGACCGAGTAACTCCTTGCTGGAGCCAGTGACCTTGGGTCCAAGCTGGTGAGCTTTTTGCTCAAGCCAGATGAGCCCGCGCTCAAGCTGGCGACCTCAAGGTCTCGAACCTGGGTCCTCCACATCCCAGTCCGACACTCTATCCACTGCGCCACCGCCTGGTCAGGCTAAAACATACTTTTATGAGAATGGGGGCAAAAAGGGCAGGAAGGTTTAAGGAACAGTTGGATAGACTAGATCCTCAACAGATTATTAAATAAGCATCTGTTGAGCAGTTGTGGTGTGTAAAGCAGTAGGCAGACTGAACCTGGTCCCTGCTTTTCAGGACAGAGGATTTACACAGAGAGAACCATCAGGTAGATTTTGTAAGTCCTGTTACAGAGTAATACATAACTTGTGATGGAAGCACAGATGAGGTGCCTAGGGAATAGAGGGTGGGTCCCTGCCCTCCAGGGGCTCCCTAGCTGGAACCAACTATATAGTAGAGAGAGAACTAGAGTGTTTTGAGGGGAGAGCTACCATAAGGGTAGGCACAGTGCTCTGGGAACACGAGCTTGGGGTCAAGAGAGGTGACCTCTACTTTGGAGTAGACATGGACCTGCTGATCGAGGAGAGGAGGAGGTCTTAGTCAAAACAAGTGTGTCCCCACTGAAAAACCACAGATATTCAGTATGGTTAAAGGGAGCCTGACCTGTGGTGGCGCAGTGGATCAAGCATCAACCTGGAATGCTGAGGTCGCCAGTTCAAAACCCTGGGCTTGCCTGGTCAAGGCACATATGGGAGTTGATGCTTCCTGCTCCTCCTCCCCTTCTCTCCCCCTTTCTCTCTCTCTTTCTAAAAATGAATAAATAAAATTTAAAAAAATTTTTAAAAAAAGGCAAGGGAGCCAGCGGTGCAGTGAGGCCACTTCTGGAGCTGTCACATGCTGAGAAGTCAAGACTTCATCTTGGGGGCTACAGTGCCGTCACTTCCCTGTGACAGGTCCCTGTGGCAGATCCCCCCGGAGGTGCTACTCTATCAGTGAATTTTCCTCGAGTTAGACTTGGTCTCCAGATTTTCCTCAACAGCATGCTTATGTGGAGTTGTCCCATAAACCTCTCTCATTCCTGATAAAGAGAATAAGCTATTTAAGGCAAGGTTCTAAGCAAGGGAGTGAGTGTGATCCTGAATGTGTTTGGGGACAATCACAGTGCTGACTTCAGGAGGCAGTTGCAGTGGTGGTGGCAGGAGCAGCTGGCAGAAAGGGGGACACCATTGGTAGAATGCACAGGTGTGGGGTTTGAGCAGAGGCAAACAGTGAGGGAAAGCGGGGAGCTGGCCGGTTTAGAGGAAGTGGGAGAGTGGGAGTATTAGCCGGGTGCACAGTGCCATCCCCTGGGAGAGGAAACCAGGGATGAGCCACCAGAGCAGCTGTTTGTCAAGAGGGTGGAGATCTGAGGAATCTGAGGCCCTTACAGCTGTGAGTTTGTCCTATCCGTTCCTGTTCTGAAATGAAGCGGGGTAAAGAAATGCACACCCTGTTCTGGGAATGGTGCTGTAAGGAAGGCTGGAGAGATCTCCCTCTGCCAGTCTCATTTGTTCAAGCTGGAAACACCTCGCCATCCCCAACCCAGGAGCTAAAATGGCCCCTGGCCTCTGGGGTGGGTAGACTCAGAGGCCACCCATATCTGCCTTGCCCCACCTCCCAGACCCCCTAGAATCAAGTCTGGGCTGCATAGATAGATACCTCCCTCAGCTACTGGGCTCCTTGGGCCACAGTACTACACACAGACACTATCCTGTGGAAACTGTTGAGCTATAAGCATCCTTCAGAAAAACAACCATGCCTGCCCTGTCAGCTGCTCACCGGCTGTCCATGTCTCCCTCAATGTCATGCAACTGTGGGCCCACCCCCTCATTCCAGACCAGAGAGCCAGCTGAGTCCCAGGCCCTCTCCCTGCCACCTCCTCTGCTTAGGAGCAGTGGCAGTACCCAGAGAGGGGCCCCAGTGGCAGACTAGTCAGTCCTTCCAGTTCTGGGATGAAATGACCACTAGAACTCTGACTTTGAGTGAGACACCGCAGGGGTCTGAGCTTCTGGAGCTCTCACCCTCACTGCTGGTTTCCCTAGAGCTCGAGCAGCTTGCAGGAAGCAAGTTCCGGCTCTCCATCTCCTCCACGGGGACTGTTGACTGGTAAGTATCTGAGAAGGGGTCTTACCTTGGCCTTGTCCATTAGTCGAGCCCCTGAAGTCTGTGCCCCCAGTATAGCCACGCCTTACCCTGAGAGCTGGGAGCCAAGGCAGCTGGGGCAAAAGGAAGCCAAATTTGAGGAGCTCATTCTGAAAGGCAAGGACTTGCTCTTGGGAATAAAGTACAGATTGAGTGCAGATGTTTGAGAAGCCAGAGCCATGGGGCTTTTGCAAGGAAGCTTTCTGGAGAGGAAAAAGGAGGAAGATGCATCCTACTCTGAGGCTGCTGCAGTGTGCAGTATGCTCCCTCCCCACAAGCTTTAAGGAGCTGCAGAACACAGGATGAGGGGATAGATGCTGGATGAGAGACTCGGCTTAGGAAGAAGTCATGGAGGGTTGGAAAAGGCAAAGCTTTAGGGGCCTCATGTACTGTCACGTGGAGGTTACAGCACAGAGGCAGCCCATGAATTGTCTGCCCTCCTGATGGATTTCACCTGCAGCAGGGCAGCTCTGGCTGAGATGAAAATACAACTTCCTGTGAGATGTGTGAGATTCCAAACTCAGCGACTCAAGTGGAGCTTGGCATCTTAGGCGAACACAGACCCTCGGGTGGGAGAGGAATGTAGGGAATCTGTGAACCAGCTGGGAGTCTAGGTGGAGTCGTGGCACCAGCCCTTCAGTCTGATTTGAAGATTTCCCACCAGGAGACTCGTGACGACCACTAGAGGGCATCACCACCCCACTGTGGGGGCCATCCTCCTTGGAGAAATTCGGAAGTTTCTGAGCTCTCTGGGGAAGTGCCAGCAAGCTGAAGGAAATGGCCTCTGGGGTCAGGAGACCTGGGTTGTAGAGCCTGTTCGGTCACCATCTTTCCTTCCTGGGCCTCAGTTTGCCTCCTCCATTAAATGAGGATTTAAACCACACGGTAACCTTCCAGTAAGCCACATGCGTCTTCCCAACTCTGAAATTCCAGGATTTGGAGAAATGCGATGAGCCTGACAGAAATTCTATCTCCCGGGCCCACCCTCACTTTGGGATTATCTTGGGTTCTCTGCCTGGCAGGAGGAGGAAACTAGCGTGACCATCTCTGGTGGTGGTCTCTCACTTGGAGGCAGGGAGGCACACTGACCTCCATGCTGAGGGGAAGTCTTGCTTCCACTTTAGCCTGAAGGAGAAATGTCTCAACAAGGCTGTCCCACACAGGTACTGTGATACCTATGGCATCTCTTTCTCCAGGTTTTAGGCAGGGTGGTGTCGGTTAGATAGCCCTCTGAGATAGGTATGGTAGTGGTCCTTCCCAGAAGTTGTACAAGATGCCTTTTTGTGGGTCCCTTTGGGGATGAAAGCACAGGAGTGAAGAGAATAGAAACCATTGCCTCTCCTGCCTTTGCTCACCTCCCCATCCCAACCCCACCCCCAGCACAGATGTCCTCTTATCAGGAGCAGGCAGCAGATGGTCTGGTCCAGAGGTCCATCTGTGCTAATGCTTCACAATAGAATCCCATGTTTCCCCACTGACACCCCCTGGGCCCCTCAGCTGATGGCCACTTGGTGGTGCCAATGGGGGAAGTGGGAGGGAGAGGAAGGCACTAAGGGAGTGAGTTAGCTCTTAGCTCTGGGCAGTCCCCAACCTCCCCCCCCCCACACACACACACATCTTGCCATCTGGACTTGGGTAATCATTGAGGGGTGGGAAAGCACCCCCTCCCACCCACACCTCCTGCAAGGCAGGAGCCCCAGGGGCCTGGGGGTGAGGAGAGACAGAAAATCAAGGTGACGAGGAAGCAAGGAGGCTGAGACAGACCTGTGAATGAAACAGGAGATAGCTTTTCTTGGCTGTCCCGTTATATGTGATTACTTGTCCCTCTGTACTCCTCATGCCAGGTGTCTAACACAGCACTTGTATAGGTACCACTCCATACCAGACCAAGAGCCACTGTAACCTCATTGCCTAGCCAGGACTTGGCCCGGAGCAGGGATTAAATACAAGAGAATGAAGAACTGAAGAAGACAGCATCAGAGTGCAGGCTCAGGGATCAGGCTGCCTGGGTTTGAATATCACCTCTGCCACTGAGTAGCCTAGAGCAAATTACTTAACCTCCCTGAGCTTCGGTTTCCTTATCTGTAAGGGAAGATAATAATACCTATTTCATAGGGTTGTTCTGAAAACCAAATGTGTTAATTCATGTATGTAAAAGTACATACAGAATGGCCTGACCTCTGGTGGCTCAGCAGATAAAACGTCCACCTGGTATACTGAGGTTGCTGGTTCGAAAACTTGGGCTTGTCCGGTCAAGGCACATATGGGAGTTGATGCTTCCTGCTCCTCCCCTCTTTTCTCTCTCTCTAAAATGAAATTAAAAAAAAAAAAAAAAAAAAAAAGCCTGACAAGGCGGTGGCACAGTGAATAGAGTGTCAGACTGGGATGCAGAGGACCCAGATTCGAAACCCCAAGGTCGCTGGCTTGAGCCCAAAGGTCACTGGCTTGAAGCTTGAGCAAGGGGTCACTCGCTCTGCTGTAGCCCCCCCCCCCCATCAAGGCACATATGAGAAAGCAATCAATGAACTAAGGTGCCACAACGAAGAATTGATGCTTCTCATCTCTCTCCCTTCTGTCCCTATCTGCTCCTCTCTCTGTCTCTGTTACACACACACAAAAGTGCATAGCACATGGAAAATGCTCAATGAGCATTTTGAAGATTGAGGAAGATGGGAGGTGGAGGAGACCATCAGGGACAGTCAGGGATGGTGCATCCATGGCCTCTGCTTGTTTCTGGCTGATGCGGTGCTGACACCCTGTGGGGCCACCTGCTCATAGGACACCAGGCCTCACCTTCCACTTCCTCCTCTCACTTCTTATTTAAGCACCACTGACGACAGAGACTACAACTGGGCCATCCCCACCTCTCCCATGGCTTGGCAATCATGGTATCACAGCCAGCCCTAGGGATGGTCCCTAAGACAGGGTCATAAGGTGCCTGGGCTCAGCTCAGGCACATCCCTCTCCCCATGAGTCAACTTGATAGTAAGAATCTGCTGGGCAAGCAGAGGAGAGGTTTATCCAGGACGTACCACTTCCCCTCTGAGAGGACAGGCCAGAATTCAGCAGCCCTGCCCCCAATCTTCTGGGTTTCCACCCCTTCCCTTTCCCCTTGACTTGGGAAAAGGAGGCAGCCTCTTTCACCTCTGCCGGTGCAGCTGTGAAGGGGAAATCCTGAGCCCTCTCACTCCCTGGGGCTTCTGCATACTCTGTTCAGGGGCATCTCTTCCCCAGGGACCACATCCCCCGCCCTGCACAGTGCTGCTGCCTCTTGCATCTTGTCTCAAGTCTCCTGCAGCCCCCAGTATCTTCTAGAACAGGGGTCAGGAACCTATGGCTCGCGAGCCTGATGTGGCTCTTTTGATGGCTGCATCTGGCTCACAGACAAATCTTTTTTTTTTACCCCTCCCCCTCCCCCTTCCCCTCTCCCTCCTTCCCTCCCCCCCGCCCCCCTCCCCCCACTGTAACCACCACACTCCTGTCCATGTCTCTTAGTCTTGCTTTTATGTCCCGCCAATGTATGGAATCCTGCAGTTCTTGTTTTTTTCTGATTCGCTTATTTCACTCTGCATAATGTTATCAAGATTCCACCATTCTGCTGTAAGTGATCCGATGTCATCATTTCTTCTAGCTGAATAGTATACCATGGTGTATATGTGCCCCATCTTCTTTATCCAGTCTTCTATTTTTTTTACAGTGATTAAAAGCCTTTAAGCAAACTCTTGGCCAATACAGCAAGAATCTATAAAAGAGTAATGTCCTTAACATGTTCACCAAGTCCAAGTTGGCCCCATCACCATGCCAAATCCCTGAAAAAAGCAACCCAACCACAGTTCAGTCACAGGGAGCAGGAGTCCAGGAAAAGTCCACATGGCACTGGAATTGTTGTCACCATTCTATACTTTGCAGCTCATGTCCAAGTCCCAGTGACCGCTGCTTCTAGCTGGTAATGATTCAGGTAGACTGGTCGCAGACAAATCTTTAATAAAAATAATAACGTTAAAAATATAAAACAGCCTGACCAGGTGGTGGCGCAGTGGATAGAGCGTTGGACTGGGATGCAGAGGACCCAGGTTCCAGACCCCGAGGTTGCCAGCTTGAGCGTGGGCTCATCTGGTTTGAGCAAAAAGCTCAGCAGCTGGGACCCAAGATCGCTGGCTCCAGCAAGAGGTTACTTGGTCTGCTGAAGGCCCGCGGTCAAGGCACATATGAGAAAGCAATCAATGAACAATTAGTTCAATTGCGACAATTAAGGTGTCGCAATGTGCAACGAAAAACTAATGATTGATGCTTCTCATCTCTCTCCGTTCCTGTCTGTCCCTGTCTATCCCTCTCTCTGACTCACTCTCTGTCTCTGTAAAAAAATAAACAAATAAAAAAAATTTTTTTTAAATATAAAACATTCTCATGTATTATAATCCATTCATTTCTTACTGCTCATGTTCATGGTTGCGGGTGGCTGGAGCCAATCACAGCTGTCCTCTGGGACAACACCAAATTTTTATTGGCTAATGCATAACGTACACGGGCTGTTGTATGGCTCTCGCGGAATACATTTTAAAATATGTGGCGTTCATGGTTCTCTCAGCCAAAAAGGTTCCCGATCCCTGTTCTAGAATCTTCCCCTGGGTCTCCAAACCTCTTCACAGTGACCCTTACTATCCATCCACACCAGATGTTCCCAATATCTCCAAAGCTATCCATACCGAACTTTCAAATCCGGCGCACAAACTCCTTCACAGACCCCTTCCTCCCTCACGTATCATGGAGACCACTGGCCCCGCCCAGGGATGCCCTATTTCTCACCCTTGTCCTATTGAGCTAGGTTTTATACCCCCTTGAGCACTCGGGGCCGGAGTCTTCCCCTAGCCTGGCCCTGTGTCAGGCGGCATGGGATGGGCTTCCAGCAGTGGCCCCCCTGGGGGCGGGGCCTCTGGCTCTGGGGGCGAGGCCACCGGGAGGCCGCTCCCCGTAGGCCCTTTCCCTTGGGCCCGCCCAGCGGATCTTATAAAGGGAGGTGACCAGACCACCCGCCTGGCTGGCATCCCCGACCCGTAGCCAGCTTGGAACGCGGAGTGAGCGCCGCCTCGGAGGGGCGCCGGAGCCATGACCCTCCGCCGACTCAGGAAGCTGCAGCAGAAAGAGGAGGCGGCAGCCGCCCCAGACCCCGTCGCCCGGGATCCTCACTCAGAAGTCGCTCCGGCCTGGACCCCGGCCTCGGGCCCCCCTGCCGCAGCCGCCAGCCCTGGGCCCTGCGGGGACGAGCTGTACGCGGCCCTGGAGGACTGTCACCCCGCCGAGCTGTACCGCGCGCTCGCCGTGTCCGGGGGCACTCTGCCCCGTCGAAAGGTGCGTCCCCCACTCTCCCAGCTCCCGCGGCCCCAGCTCTCGGTACTCCCACACCCAGTGTCCCTTCCAACAGACCCCACCTGTGCCTCCTGACCCCCAACACCCCTTGCTAACCCCCACAACGTTCTGTTCTCCCACGATGTTCTCGAGCCCGCAGGCCCCCACGGCCACGTTCAGAACGTGCTGAACTCTCTGCTCGGAAGGCGCCCGCCTCCACGCCGCCCAATCTCGGGGCTCTCCACTGCGCTCCCCACGCGCCGCCACCCAGCCTCACTCCTCTCCCTCCTGAACACCTAGCATCCCCTTCTCTTCATCCATCCGGCGGGCAACCGCGCCCCAGTGTCCCGAGACCTCTATAGAGGACCCCTCGCCTGGGCTCCTCCACTTGGAGCCGGGAGGCGGAGGGCTGGCGTGGCCGCTCGCCCAGACCAGCGGAGAGTCTGAGCGTCCCGGGTGGAAAGGGAGGGCGGTGGGTCCACCAAGTCCGAGAGAGCGCTCGCCCCTCGGAGGGGACCCCTGGATGCCGTGCCCTGCGTCTGAGGTGCGGTGTGCAAGGTTCCCGGTTTCCACTCCCTGGACTTGAGCTGCGACCGGACGCGGTGGGAGGGGTCTCAGGGCGCCCGCGGGGCAGGAAGGATGCGGGCCGCGCCCGCCCTCTGAGTCTCCTTCCTCCGTGGGCTCTTCCTCTGGCCAGAGGGAAACCCGAGCTCTCAGAAGAGGGGAGTGGACACAAGACCCAGGTTAAGGAGAGGGGGCTGGTGGCCTTTCCTTGCTCAGTCCCACTCCTCCTTCCCTGGCCCTTGGGTCCCCCCCACACACAATGAACAGCTTGTTGAGGATTTGCATTTTATGAAAATAGCATGAAAAGACAAAGGAGTCTCTCTCTCTCTCTCTCTCTCTCTCTCTCTCTCTCTCTGCTGTCCATTCCTTACTTCCTGGCCCATTTGGGAACTGTCCCCATCCCTGAGGCCAATCTTTGGTTCTGGAGAAAGAGGGCCCTTATCTTTCTAGCCTTGGGGAAGCTTGGGTGGAGGGTTAACCAGGGCACCAACCAGGAAGGCCCTGGGCTCTTTGAGGCACATGGTACAACAGCTGGTCTTGGACAGAGCTTCGTCCAAGGACCAATAACTTAGAGAGGGACAGAGATTGTTTTAGTTTCTCAAGGGCCCTAATGAGGCAGGAGCCCTCAATTTTGTCATTAGCCCTCCCACACAATAATAATAATAATTAATAAAAAGAACTCCTAATCTCTCTTCTTAGTAAGACTTAAGGAAATGTTTGAGATCTAAGATTGTTTTTGTACCGGAAAGCAACAAGGTCAAGGGATCCAGGCTGAGCCAGGCACAGCTGACCCCTGAAACAGTCTGTACTTTGGAGGAGCAGGTTGGCTCCTCTGTCCCCTGTCTTCCCACAGTCAGACTGGGATTGCTGTCTGTAAGGCCAGCGGCCAGTGCCATGGCCATGCAGATTCTCATTGGATTCAAGCAGACAGTAAAGGAATTGTGGAGCCAGAAAATGGTGGGCCATTCAGTTTATTAAAGTCTCATAATGGCAAATGAACAGGCAGGGCTCCCAAGCCCCTCAGCATTTTGGACTCGCTGGCCCCCACCAGCCTCAGCAGGGCTCAGCCAAACAGGCTCCGCCAAAATCTCTGGACTCCCAAGACCCTCAGCGCTCGCTCGTGCTCTCTCTCTCTCTCTCTCTCTCTCTCTCTCCACTCGCCAGCAAAACAGGCTGGGGCAAAAAAAAAACTCCTTCTCTAGCAAACAATGCCCCCTCCCAAGCAGGAAGGCACTCTGCAATCTGCCATCTGCCGACCTGAGGGCAAGCACCGGCACCCTTTCACAGGCTATACACATACGGTGCAATGCAAAATATAAGCACCAATGAAAAATACAAGCGAGCAAACCTAAACACGCTTGTTTCAGACTTGAAACACATTGGTTTGCCCAACACTGTCCCTCAGACCTGAGGCCCTGACCCTAGCTCTCCCAAGCCACTGTCTGTGGCTGAGAGATTAGGGGAGACCTGAGTAGTAGCAAGGATTCTCTGGAGTGCCTCGATAGGCAAGCCCAGGGGTCCCCTGCCCCTCTTTGAGAACGTCTGGGAGGAGCCCCTGACGTACATCTACCTAGGCTTGGCTTGGCTTTTGGAAGTCTAGGAAGCCTGAGCCCTTGCAGACAAGCACTCCAGGGGTTGGAGACAATTCTATCTAGATTAATGAAAATCCCAGCCCCTAGCATGGGCTTAGAGGTCATGTATCTGGAACCCAATTGGACTGTTGTGTTCCTGCAGTCCAGCTGTGGGGATAAAGCCTCTGAAGAAAGTCATGAAGTGATACTGACAGTGGTACTCAGCAAGTAGCTACACCAACATCAAAGCAGGTGTGAAACGGCCCAGATGAGAGACCTCCCAGAGTAGGGCTCTCAGCATCTGCTCAAGGACAGCCCTTTTCTTACCTGCTTTTTCCCGACTCTCCATCTTCCTCCCCAGGGCTCAGAATTCTGCTGGAAGAATCTTAGCCAGAGTCCTGAACAGCAGCGGTAAGTCACCACCACCCCAACCCCTGCCCTGGTCCAAAGGGTGAGGTGCACACCCCCAAGGGCCAAGACCATAGCCAAGCTATGTCCAGCTGCTTGCGTCTGGCTGCACCTGCTGCCAGGATCTCAGTCCCATCATGTGGCAGCCCTCTTAGGAAGGATCTGAGGAGATGGCAGCCATCGGTGCTGATCTCAGGCCACACTCTGCCATGTCCCATCCTGCTTTGGGCCTAGCTTCTAAAATGGATCAGCAGACTATGCCTGCTGGCCAGATTAGCCTGTTTGGCCCTTCAGCTAAAGTTGTTTTTATATTTCTAAAGGGTTGTTAAAATAAAAACAAAGAACCATATATGATAGGGGCTGAATGGCCCACCCCCCAAAAAAAAAGCCTAGAATATTTACTGTCTGACCCTTTGCAGAAATAGTTTGCCAGCCCTTCCAGAAAACCAAAGAGCACTGGGGTAGACACAATTTTGAGTCACCCTGCTCCCCGCCCAAACACACATAGGGTTCAAAGTGGGGAGGAGCTCTGGTTGGAGCTGGAAGTTACTACTCAGCATTTGGGGAGTATTTTGGTGAGGCTGAGGGCTGGGGACCTGGGTCTCCAGGGCCTTTCTGGGACTATGAGATGTGATGGGGCCTTTGGCAGCTGCTTAACTCTGCCTCTGGCTGGTTGGGAAAGGGCAGAGGAAACTCTGGGCTCCCCCAGCAAGCCAGGATTTGGAGCAGCTCCAGACCATTGTGTGCAGTGGGCAGGCCTTCAGTGCAGGAAGGGGTGGCTTTGAGGCTCCCATCCCCCAGCTCTCACATCTGGTGGGTTGGCCCCACCACAGCTGGGAGGAGCAGCTGTGGCCTGGGCTAAGCCTAGTGACCAGCCTCTGGGGGTGGGGCCAGCCCTCTTCCCTAGGCAGTGGATCAGAGGAAGCTCTAGCCTGGGGCCGAATTTGGGGCCTCAGCTACTCAGGGAGTGGGACTCTGGGACTCACTAGGAGGGAGAAACTGGCTGAAAAATTCAGCTAGTCCACAAGCTCTGGGATTGGATATTCCCAGTGCCTCCCCACACTGGAGGCTGGATTGATTCTGTGTGCTGGATGAAGCTGATTTCAGCTGGGTATGGGGAGGGACATTCCAGCCACCTGTGATGACAATGAGTTGTCACTGGATGTAGTGAACCCGAACTGGATGTTCTAGAGCAGACTCCAGCATTAGTGGAGGACCACTCTATGGGACTGCCAAGCTCCTTTTAATTCTGCTAGTCTTGATGAGATGGTCCCTGTGTCTCCTGCAGGAAAGTGCTGACTTTGAAGAAGGAGGAAAACCAGACCTTCGGCTTTGAGATCCAGGTGGGAGAGGCTGGGTGCCGAGCAAGTGAGGGGTGGGAAGCCAGTCTGAGGAATGGATGGACCACACCCCAACTCAGGACTGAGGGTCCCTTTGTCTGTTACAGACTTATGGCCTTCACCACCGCGAGGAGCAGCGTGTGGACATGGTGACTTTTGTCTGTCGGGTTCATGAGTCAAGTCCTGCTCAGCTGGCGGGGCTCACAGCAGGTGGGGCCTGAGCTCAGGACTCAGGGCTCTGGGAAGGGGGTATAACCTTACTCCCAAGCAGAGGGGCCAAGAAATCTCTTCTAAAATTAATTCCCCTTCCTTATCCTACTTTGAGAAGACCAGAGAAGAATGGGTAGATTCCAGGCTTTGGATCCAGGCAAATTTACCATTTACTGTGTGATCTTGAACAGTCCCATCTATAAATGGGGGCATACGTCCTCACTTTAAAGTGTGGTGAAGGGGTTCCTGGACAAAGAGCCCGGCCTGGTAAACGCTAGATGTTGCTGTTGCCATTCTGCCCCCTTTGCAATCCAGCACAGGCAGGTGTTGGGGAAGGAGCAACATTTCATTAGATCGTTTTGATATTGGGCATCAGGGCCTATCCTGCCCCTGACCTACCCCAGCTCTGGGTTACCTGGGTTCCTTCTTCTAACAAGGAAATAATGCCTCCAAAAAGAGACTTGGGGTCAGTCAAATCTAGAGTCCCAAATCCCAAGTTAGGGCAGCCTGAAACAGCATGAATTGACCCCCAATTCAATTACCATTTTCTTCCCTAAGCCCTCACCTCTGTGCACACTTACCAGCAGCTCCTGAGAGCCAAGTGGTATATCTCAACTTCGCAAAGTAGTTTCACACCCACTGTCCCCCCTGGTCCCCAAGGTAGGCACAGCAGAAATCCATACCCCCTTTTTACAAATGGGAAATGAACCCTCAGAGAGAGTGGCTTGCCCTGCCGGAGTTCAGGAGGTGCAGTGGCACAGGATATCAGAAGCTCTCATGCCTGGGGCCAATGTTAGTTCTTAGCTTGGTGCTACTCATCCTGGCCCCTTCCTATCTTGGCTGGGTCTTATGACAGCCTGTGGCTAGACTGAAATAACCCACCCTGGGGCAGACCAAGGTTTCTGGGAGGGCTCTGATTTGGGGAACAGAGCTTCCTGAGGGTGGAGTGAGGTTGTGGGTTTATGAGTTCCCTGGCCCCTAGGCTGGGGTGCTGGGCCTGTACAAGTTCTCCCTAGAACCATGAAGAGTGGGGTGGGGGACGTTCAGGGGTATTCTATGGGGTTATTACCCCTACCCTTTCTGGCTAAGGTAGGGGGCTAAAATTCTACTGTCATGCCCCATGGAGCAGATGTTGACCCCCTCCCTCTCTTCTTGGCAGGGGACACCATCGCCAGTGTCAACGGCCTGAATGTGGAAGGCATCCGGCATCGAGAGATCGTTGACATCATTAAGGCATCTGGCAATGTTCTCAGGTATGTCCAGACGCCAGGGTCCCTTTGACTTCTGAGCTCAGCCTATCTTGGTATTTGCACCCTGTAGGCTCACTCAGGCTTTGATTCCCCAACCTCCTCAGGCTGGAAACTATGTATGGGACATCAATTCGGAAGGCTGAGCTGGAGGCTCGTCTGCAGTACCTAAAGGTAAAGCAGCCCAGATGTTGTCCAGCTTCCACCCTCCTCTTCTCAAGCCCCTATCCCGCAGCCACGCTCTTTTTCAAGGAGTCATTTATCTGTCTAAACCTTTTTTTGTGTGTGTGAGAGAGAGAGACAAACTGGAGCAGACAGGAGAGAGATGAGGAGCATCAACTCGTAGTTGCAGCACTTTAGTTGTTCATTGATTGCTTCTCATATGTGCCTTGATGGGGGGCTCCAGTTGAGCTGGTGACCCCTTGCTCAAGCCAGCATCTTTGGGCTTCAGGCCAGTGACCTCTGGGCTCAAGCCAGCGACCATGGGATCATGTTTTTGTTTTTTTTTTAATGAATTTTTTTAAAAGATTTTATTTATTCATTATAGAGAGGGGAGAGAGAAGGGGGGGAGGAGCAGGAAGCATCAACTCCCATATGTACCTTGACCAGGCAAACCCAGGGTTTTGAACCAGCAACCTCAGCATTTCCAGGTTGACGCTTTATCCACTGCGCCACCACAGGTCAGGCAATGGTAAGCTTTTTGCTCAAGCCAGATGAGCCTGCGCTCAAGCTGGCTACCTTGGGGTCTCGAACCTGGGTCCTCCGCATCCCAGTCTGACGCTCTATCCACTGCACCACTGCCTGGTCAGGCGGGATCATGTCTTTGATCCCACCGGTGACCCTGCTTTCAAGTTGGTGAGTTCACACTCAAGCCGGATGAGCCCATGCTCAAGCCAACAACCTCGAGGTTTTGAACCTGGGTCCTCAGCATCCCAGGTCTATGCTCTATCCACTACGCCCCCACCTGGTCTGGCTGTCTGAACCTCCTTTTAACCTTAAGGTTTCCTCTGCGTACTCCCTGATCCTTCAGTCTGTTCCAACATCCTGCTAGTTTCTGGCTGGCTCCTGACAGTGAGACGGTGGTGTCTCTTGCAGCAAACCCTATATGAGAAGTGGGGAGAATACAGGTCCCTAATGGTGCAGGAGCAGCGGCTGGTGCATGGTGAGTACATTGGGTGTGAAGGGCAACTTGTGCCCCTACTGATACCCTCATACCTTCGGCCATGCTTCCCCCTCAGAACTATTGGGTCATTTCCCCCTCCAAAGTGAACAAAGTTTTGTTGAGCTACTCCTTTGGATACAATACCACCCTGGGCTGATGCACACACATTCTTAGTTTATTCTCAGTAGTCCTCCAACTATTTGGTAGTATCATCTCCATCTTACAGGTGGGAACTCAGAGGCTCAAAGAGTATTTTTCCAATCTCTTCCATGTCTTAAGTGGTCCCAGTGGGGCTCAGGGTTGTGACTTGCTCAGGGCCACACAGATAGTTGATAGGAAGTTGCTGAGTTCACCCAGCTGTGCCCTCTGACAGTCCTCCCTTGTGTCTTCTGCCCTGGCAGGCCTGGTGGTGAAGGACCCAAGCATCTATGACACATTGGAGTCGGTGCGCTCCTGCCTATACGGGGCTGGCCTGCTCCCGGGCTCACTGCCCTTAGGGCCCCTTCTGGCTGCTCCTGGGGCCCCGCGCGGGGGCCTGCGGCAGGCTGGGGGCGACCCTGATGATGCGGTCTACCACACCTGTTTCTTCGAGGGCGAGGGCCCTGACAGTCCTGTGCCTCCACCTCCACCACCACCACCGCCACTGCCCCTGGTCCGCGCGCCTGGCCTGGGCCCCGCGGCCCTGAGCTCCTGGCTGCGGGCGGGGCTGAGCCGCAGCGCCAGCGTGCGCTGCGCCGGCCCCCGGGGAGGCGGGGGTGCACCGGTCTCGCTCTGGACTGAGGCTAGCGAGCAGGCCCTGTGTGGTCCAGGCCTGCGCAAAGCCAAGTACCGCAGCTTCCGTCGGCGGCTGCTTAAATTCATCCCTGGACTCAACCGCTCCCTGGAGGAGGAGGAGAGCCAGCTGTGAGGGAGGGAAGGACCTGGGAGGAGGGGGAAGAAGTATTTATTTATTTATTTGGTCCAGCCAGTACAAAAGAGGCGGGGGCAGGGAGAAAAGGAGAAGGCTGGCTCCCAGCTGAGGGGACCCCAGGAGCCCAGAGCAATGGTTAGAGGGTCCTTGCCAGCCCACCTGCCCTGCTAGGTTCCTGGCTTGTCTCTGCCGAGGGGTGAACCCAGGCCTCAAACTCCTTTAACTCCTCCTCCCTAAACCATAGTGGGAGCTGGTGCTGGGAAGGATCAGGCAAGCTCAGGATTGGGAGAGGTTTGAGGGCCGAAGACGGGGCATGCCATCCTACATCTGGTCAGTAGTAGTGCCCTATAGGGTGTCCAGGAGAATTCCAGGGGGTGGGGACCCTGTCCTATGAAGCCCTCTCCTCAGCTTTACTTGCTCCCTTTGGCCTTGGGGAGAAATGGCTTATGGTCCAGTAGTTCCCCTACCTTCCATACACATATACAGTTTCAGTTAACCAGTGGACCCCTCAGGAGGCCTAAGGTGCTGGTTCCCCTCCCTCCCTGCCTTGACCCCTAAGGGCTTGGCCCCTCCTAGGGGCCTGTAACAAAGTTGGGTCCTGCTGGGCAGGTGTTCTCTGCCCCTTGTGAGACAGAAATGGGAGAGTCCAAGTGGGGTGGGGGCAGCACAGGCTGTTCCATCATTTTGCATATTGTTGCTTCTGAACCACAAACTGTATAAAATTGATGTTTTTTTGCATCTCTGTCAGCATGGTGATTGCCTGACAGGGAGGATTGTGCTCAGGAAAGCTCTGACTCCACTGTGTACCCCGCCCCCCAACACACATGTGCACACACACAAACACTATATTTTATACTTTATTTACTTGGAGCCTGCAGCCAGGGAAATAGTCTGGGGGATTTTCAATGACATGTATGGGCCTGAACTGGAGGCCCCACATTCCCTTTAGAAGTTGGACCTCTTGTTTCAGAGCGTCTTGAATCTACCAAATACCTACATAGGTGGCCAAGTCTCATCTTCAGTCCTTAACTGTCCCTGTGTAACTAACTGCTTGACACCCTTTATTCCCAGGTTCTGTGGTCTCCTATAGCGGAGACTTGAGCCATCATAGGCCAGCTTGTGACAGGCCCAACCAATCACTGGTTATTCTTTAATGGTTTCCCAGTATCCCCAGAATTTCTAACTCACAGGCTGGGATATCTGACCCCTATCTGCCTTTTCTTGTCCCTCTCCTCTTGGTCCCTGCTCTAGCCACCTTGTAACAAGTATACTTCAGCCCCCCCCCCCGCCCCACCCCCCCGTCTCTGCACTTGCTTCAACTGGCTCCTTCAGTCCTCAATTCTGCCTCCCAAAGGTCTTGCCACCCGGTCTGAAATACAGCCACACCCATTTGCATTGGTGGAGTTCTGTTTCATTTCCATCATACTACTCATCCCTATCTGAAATTGTCTGGATTTTTATGGATTTTGTGTTTTACCTGGCTTCCGTCCCATTAGGATGTACCCCATTTTGCAGTGGGGCTCAGGGACCTCTTCTGTCTCAGGGACCTTTTCTGTCTTACTGCTTTCTTGTCCCATACTAGTGAATGGTAGACCCTGAATAAATACAGTGTGTGCTCAAAGCATCTCCAACTGAACTATCCAGGGTCACACAGAAAGTATGTGGAAGGACTGGGCCTGAGACTTGAGACTTGTGTGCTGGTGCTCCTCCCCGATAGGGACCAACACACAAGGAGTGGCTACCTCCTCCTCCCTCCTGTACCACTGCACTTGCCTCCTGAGCGGGCTCCCTGCTTCCTCTCTCAACACCTAGACCATCCCTTCACAGCAAGCAGAGTGAGCTTTCCAAAAAGGAAATCAAATCGCAACCCTTCTTTGCTTAAACTCATTTTGGCTTCCCCCTGGAATAAAAGAATAAAATCCAAACTGTTTTCCCTGGCTTATATAACATGTCTCTCTGGGTTGACAGCAGCTGCTTGGGCCCAACAAGTGCAGTGTACAGCATTTACCGTATTACCCCATGTATAAGATGCACCCTTTATCCAAGAATTTGGGGTCTAAAAATTGGGTGCATCTTATAGAGTGGTTGTAGATTTTCTTTACTTGCATTTCCCACTTTTTTGTGCCTGTTTTTGTGCTTGTTGAAGACAGACGAGGACAAGCTAATGGATGGGAGTTTTGACATTGATGAGTTGTATGGATTTTATGATGAATAAACCTTGACTTCAATAACTATGTAATACATTTTATTTTCAAATTTTGGGCCCCAAAATTAAGGTGCATCTTATACACGGAGAAATACAATATATTGGGATGCCCTGCATGAGGCTCTCCACATCTGGTCCCTGTTCTTTCTTCAAGCTCAAATTGTTTTTCCATGTCACATATTTATGCCACACTATTCTTTCTGGTCCTATTCCTCAGACATGTTCAGCCCTTTCCTGCCTCTGGCCTTTGCCCATGCTGTTTGTTCTCTCTGCCTGGAGTACTCTTTTTTCCAAGGCTGATTCCTCCATGCTCAGGTCTCAGCTTAAACATCCCCTCAGAGAGCTTGTTCTGATCTGATCAGAAGTACTTACCTGTCCCCATTATTTTTTGTCTTGAGCCCTTAATTTTTCTTTCTTTACAGCACTTACTACCAATTAGTCATTTTACTGACTTGTTTGGATCTGTCTTTGCCTTCCTAAGGCAGGAAATGCTGCCTTGTTTACATTGAACCTCTAGCGCCTAACAGCCTAGCACATAATAGGTGATCAACAAACGGGAATGCCTCTTTGGGGCCAGCCCTTTGTGGGGATGACTGCTGCCCCTTCATCTTCAGCCCTGAGGATGGGGTGAGGGCCCCTCCCCTGCTCCATCTGTAGTTGGCATCTGTGGGCCCCTCTCATGCAATCCCTTGGGGCCTGTGTGTCTGCTCCAGCCAAGGCACCTGCACCTGGCCGCCCTACCCTCCCTGGTCCAGGGGAGGGAGGATATTTGACTAAGAAAACAGAGCTTCCCTAAGCTCCCTGTTTGAACAGTTGCTCTGCTGTGATAACAAACAGCAGTCCCCAGGTGCTCAGATACAGGGGAGGGGCCCCTTGCACCTTTGTTTCCAGAGCCCAGGGCTGCCAGGAGACCAGATGTCTGGGCATGGCTGGCACCTTACTGGGGGCAAGCCCTCCCTAAGTTTCTCCTTCTGGAATAGATGCCCAGCCACTTTCCTACCAGCTGGTTCTTCTCCCCCTTGCCCATACAGCTTGTCTTGGGAGTGATGTCAGTACTCCTTGCCCAGGCTGAAGGGGGCTCCTGGCTAGCCATGTGCACCCAGAGGAGGGTGAGGAAGTATCCCATCTCTCAGCTGATGGGATAATGGTACCAAAACAGCAGCTGCCTGCCATGTAGGTGGGTGACAGGGAGTGACTAATGTGCGAGCTGTGATGCTAAAAATTAACCCAGGGATTGTGTGGTGGAGGGGTGTGGATGGATGTGAAAGGAGGGACTGACAGTATTGTGTGGTCGGTATCCCCCTGCCCAGCCTCCCTTCACCTCCTACCAGCCTTCTGGTCCTCACAAAGCCTCAGAGGACTCGAAGGGAGCCATTCCCCCTCCCCAGGCCCAAAGGGGCCCCCAGTAATTCCAGAGAAGAGGAGGAGAGTGGACACCACCACTCCAGGTCTTGGGTACGGCAGAGTGAGGACACAGCCCTGCAGATGGAGTTCTGGTCTGAGGTCTCCACACTTCACTACATCTGCCCCACCTCCTCATCATGGTGGCTGGCATGCCCTGAGTCCCCTGGATCTGCCGCCTGTGCCCAGGGGCAGTAGGGGAAACAGAGCAGCCAGTGCACAAAGATGAGGGCAGGTTCCCATCAGCAGGCCAGAGTTGGGGGACAGTAGAGGTGGCAGCCATACCTTAAGGAAAGGACAGGGAAGTATTTCCCTCAACACCTTCTATGGGCCCAGCACTGTGCTACACATTTCCACATCCATCCCCTCACTTAGGCCTCACAGCATACCTGAGAGCTATGTGTCAGTATCCCCATTTTACAGATGAAGGAGGAGAGAGGGTCCAGAGAGATTGAGGTCGCAAGGATGTGCATGCTATCCTGAAATGAAGTGAGAATATTCCCTTCAAAGGGAGGAGCTCTTGGGTTCTGGGGGCCACAAAAGAGGCATGGGCTTGGTTAAGAGCTTTGTTGACACAAATAAGAAAACCCATTAGGAGTGAACCCATAGATACTCCTGTTTTGCCCATAGACAAAACCAGAGAACTTGAACTGAATGGCAGTGGGAGAAGAGATGAGACAGTAGAGGGCACTTTCTCCTCACCAGTCAGTCACTAGTGAAGTTGGGGAACTGAGAGCCTGTGGGACTTCCAAAGGGTCCAGCTGTAGGAGGCTGCCTGGTCCTGCATTGACGGCTGGATGGTATGACCCAAAGGAAGGAGTGATGAGCTACAAGAAGTGAGAGAGAAAGGAATGCAGGGCTGTGGAGAGGGCAGAGGACCAAGGAGGATTCTTCAATAGAAAAAATTAGCAAGGAACTGAGACAGTAGAGAGTAGAGCAGGCACACCTGACACCTGGTGGGACCTCAGGACACTGCACCCCTCTCAGCTCAGACCTTACAGACAGGAGACTAACTGGCAGAAGTAGGGTGCCAGCAAGGCAGCTCTCCCTCTAGAGCCCACCTCTTCTGCCCTTCCTCAGCCCTGCCCACACTCAAAAAGTGGAGCCTCCTCTGACTCAAACAACCCATCTGAAGCCCTCTGACACTCTGCTATGCCTGGCATTGAGTGGGCAAACAATACTGATTGAAGGCAGTATGTCTGAATGAATTAACTGTGAGTTCATAACTTGTTATGAAACTTAATTCAGTTCAACCAACATACTCATGGACTGGGGCCCCGGGAGCAGGAAGGACACTTGGAGAATTGCAAGACAAGAATTTTTGCTGTAAAGGAGCCCCTCCCCAAAGCTCAGTGAATTTTCTGTTTTTGGAGTTTACTTTCAGTAGAGATTGAACAAATCTATGTAAAAAGTAAAAGTTAGGCCCTGGCTGGTTGGCTCAGTGGTAGAGCATTGGCCTGGAGTGCAGGAATCCCGGTTTCAATTCCCGGCCAGGGCACACAGGAGAAGCGCCCATCTGCTTCTCCACCCCTCCCCCTCTCCTCTCTATCTCTCTCTTCCTCTCACGCAGCCAAGGCTCCATTGGAGCAAAGTTGGCCCGGGCGCTGAGGATGGCTCTGTGGCCTCTGCCTCAGGCGCTAGAATGGCTCTGGTTGCAACAGAGCAATGCCCCAGATGGGCAGAGCATCGCCCCCTGGTGGGTATGCCAGGTGGGTCCTGGTCAGGCGCATGCGGGAGTCTGTCTGACTGCCTCCCCGTTTCCAACTTCAGAAAAATACCAAAAAAAAAAAAAAAAGTAAAAGTTATGCAAATACTGCCCCTCTGGTCCTCTTTTCTTACTACTAACCTACAGAGGCACTTAACAGCTCTGCTCACAGCTGCCCAGGTCCATTCAGCAAACTCTGCCCACTCCCCACCAAAATGACAGTCCACCCAGATCCCACTTGCAGTTCTCTCTAAATCTTACTCTGATTGAAGGCCTGGCTCAAACCCTTATATCTCTGAGTAACATGGTCTGTGGTTAAGTAAATTGCCGTGGGCCAGCTGTGACTAGTATATTCCAGAGTCTCAAGCGGGAATGGTACAAAATTGAATGAAAAATAGACAAAGACTTAAAGACATATATAAGATGGGTTTCGGTAGGAAGCCACAGCTTCTTGCCAGCAATAAAATTACCGCCCTGGCTGAGCCGCAAAACATGGCTACCTCCAGAAAACATCCTTCTTTTTTATTTGTTTGTTTATTTATTTATTTATTTTTAAATAAGTCAGGGGAGAGCACGAACGCAGTCCCCCACTACCACAAATTATGCAGTCGAGTTTCCCACATTTGGGGAAATCACAGGGGTCAGCACATCCAGAGTGCAATGGAAAAGCCTCGCCCTGGGAAAACCACCTTCGTGATCATGGTATCCTCCCTGCCAGGTAAGTATAAAACATCCTTCTTTATATACTGGATGAGGTGGGCCATTAGCAAATCAATGACGTTCGAAGGCAACACAAGAAAACCACCAGGTGCAGAAAAATTCCCACCATCTTAACTTTACACAAAGAAGTAACTACCTTCCAGGGAACATGGAGGGGGCTCAGGACAAATACTGAAGCACTGCCCTTTGCAACTTAATCAGGCAGGTGAGGTTGGGGGTTGGGCAGACTGTCAGCTTACAGTCAGCTCCCAGCACCTCTGTCCAAACTGCACAGAGTTTTTTGGTCCCCAACAGTAAATGCAAGACCTGTGATTACCAGCTACAGCAAGAAATCACCTGGGGTTTTAAACAGTAGGTAGTGTAAGGTATTTTCCCCACCCAGGAAGAAAGGAGGGCGTAGCCACGAAGTGTGGATAAGCAAAAGCTTTATTGAGTACAGCACTTCCCAAACGATGTTCCCTGGTCCTGGGGACAGGGGAATATTTAAAGGGTCTGTAAGGTGGTCAAGCTAATATGACATGGTGAAATCTCACTGGCTGGCAGATGGTTGCTCTTTTCCAAAGGACTCCTGGGAAGTTTCTTTTGGCGCGCATGAGTGTGGGTGGTTCTAGCCAAGTTCCCGGGTCTGGCTTCTCACGTGACCTTTCCCCAATGCCCACCGACCTTACATTCCGACCTTTTGTGTTAAATAGGGGAGCTGCTATTCGTCTGGCTACTTCCTGCTGGCCCGGGACATCTCCACGGGCACACACACACTTGGAACAGAAAAGAGGTCCCTGACGCAGTTGTGGTTTCGGACAGGGAGTCTCGGTGGTAAGAACTGAGGGGAGGCTGGAGGCAGGGGACTTACCGCACTGTGTGCCAAAGTGGGTGGAAAGCTGGAGATCTTGGTTCTTACTCGGAAGGGAAGGGAAGAGGAGCGGTCCTTGTGGACTTCAATTCCTCCCAGGTTTCGGCACCAAATGTAAGGTATTTTTCCTTGCCAAGGAAGAAGGAAGGGCGTAGCCACAAAGTGTGGATAAGCAAAAGCTTTATTGAGTACAGCGCTTCCTAGACGATGTTCCCTGGTCCTGGGGACAGAGGCCAGGGAAGTTGCATGGATGAAACCGTGTGGGGAATATTTAAAGGGTCTGTAAGGTGGTCGAGCTAATATAATGTGAAATCTCACTGGCTGGCAGACAGTCGCTTGTTTCCAAAGGACTCCTGGGAAGTTTCTTTTGGCATGAGTGTGGGCGGCTCTAGCCAAAGATTCCAGGTCTGGTTTCTCATGTGACCTTCCCCCATTGCCCACCGACCTTACAGGTAGGCTCCATCCTTCCCCTTAAGATTGATTCAGGAGGCCCTGGCCCGTTGGCTCAGTGGTAGAGCGTCGGCCTGGCGTGCAGAAGTCCCGGGTTCGATTCCCGGCCAGGGCACACAGGAGAAGTGCCCATGTGCTTCTCCACCCCTCCCCCTCTCCTTCCTCTCTGTCTCTCTCTTCCCCTCCCCCAGCCGAGGCTCCATTGGAGCAAAGATGGCCTGGGCGCTGGGGATGGCTCCTTGGCCTCTGCCCCAGGTGCTAGAGTGGCTCTGGTAGCAACAGAGCAATGCCCCGGAGGGGCAGAACATCGCCCCCTGGTGGGCAGAGCGTCGCCCCCTGGTGGGCGTGCCAGGTGGATCCCGGTCGGGCACATGCGGGAGTCTGTCTGTCTCTCCCTGTTTCTAGCTTCAGAAAAATACAAAATTAAAAAAAATAATAATAATAATAAAAAGATTGATTCAGGAGTTCTGAGGTGGGTTGGAGCATTGGTATTTTTAAAACCACCCCAGGTGCTCAGTATGGATTTATGGACTGGATGTTGAATGAAGATAATTCTAGAGCACTCCAGCCTCCCTTCCCCTTGGCACTCCAAATACTGCCAGGACTCAAGGCCCCCTGAGGTCACCGTCCATCCATATCATCCTCATGCTTGGGGAGCTGAAGACCTGTGCCTCCCACTGGCACAGAACCACTTTGGATGTCATGGAAGCTCTTGGTGGGCAAGGAGATCCCATCAGACACGTGCCCCCACCTTGGTTGCAGTCAGGGGTTGGGACACAACCCAGGTATCCAGGACTTGCTGGCTGACTGGGTACAGCAATGCTCAGGGGTGGGGTGAGGGGAGGAAGCTAGGGCTGAGCAGAGTTCATGTTCAGACCAGTAGTTGGCAGTCAGCAGGGGTAGGTCAGACTGGTGGTGGTGCTGTGGGGAGCAGCCACATGAGTTGCCAAGGGGCTGCTGGACTGACCTTCAACTTCTGGGCTTGGTTCAGTGGGGTGGGGTGGAGGGTAGCACTCCAGAGCAGGAACTGGGATCTGCTGGGCACCCCCACCCCACCTTGACCAACCCGAGGCTGAGGACTGAAATTGCTGTGGCAGGTTCCAGCCTGGGGGCGCAGCTGCCATTAACTGGGGTAAGGGTGGAGATGGGGACTCTGGGTGCTGTTTGGGAGCTGGGAGGGAAGCAGGTGGCAAAGCCTGAGAGAGTAACGGCCTCTCTGGGGCAGCACATCTTGCCGCCTGAGGAAGTCCCACAGGCATCCACACCCCTTTCCCCGCCCACACCCTGACCTTCTTTTTGCATGCCTACCAGCACCTCCAGCTCGCTCACGCCTCATCTTCTGGCCGGAGCGGAGCGCTGCCCCAGAACATTGGACTCGGTCACAGACGTCCACACTGGACCTGCCCAGCAGCCTCTCCTGCGTTGCCCCCGCCCCAGGCGGATTAAGGTTGGTTGAGGCCCAGGGCGCGGAAGAAAATATTGGGCCCCTTTAAACAAAGAGAGACAGGGAAAATAAAAATACATGTTAGCCATATTTTTAAATAAATAAAAATATTATGTACTATTAATGTTAAAATTGCACATATGAAACCAAACCTGGTGTCATTAGAAAAAAGCATAAAGTTCAGGTTTTGAAGGGACCTTCAGAAGTCGGGGCCCAGGGTGCATGCCGGAAGGCCCGTTAAATCCGCCTCTGCCTCCCTCCCTTGCTCCACCCCACCCTCACACCCCAGACCTTCAGTATCCTGGCAAGAAAGCCCGAGCTCCTCCTGGTTCCCCGGGCCTCGGGCGGGGCCTGGCTCTAGTCCCCGCAGGTTTGCGGAGCTTTGGGGAGATGTCCTCTGCTGAACAGATGCGGGAACTGTTTCATCTCTTCGTTGTCGCGTCTTGCCCTGCCTCCTTGGCTGTCTTGGTTTCAGACCTTCCTTGACCTCTTGGGCTGCTATCCCTCTTCTTTCCTTGACTACTGGAGGACTTGGGATATACAGATGTAGGTCCTGGTCCCAGCTATACTCCGAGTCCGATCCTCCCTGAGAAATAGCAGTCTGAAGGCTAAGTGCAGGACAGTGAAAGAAGACAGTTTGTAAGCCCTATGAGCTGTGATTGTAAACGCTAAGGGAGTTCTCTCCTGCCTTCTGGGTGTAAATAATCTTTCTCCCTGTCCCTAACCTATAGTGAAATGAGGGCCTAATCCAGTGGTGGGATTCAAATAATTTAACAACCAGTTCCCTGCCCTAATGACAATTTTTGGTTTGGTTTGGTTTGGTTTTTTACAGAGACAGAGAGAGAGTCAGAGGGAGGGACAGATAGGGACAGACAGACAGGAAGGACAGAGATGAGAAGCATCAATTCTTCATTGCAGCTCCTTAGTTGTTCAGTGATTGCTTTCTCATATATGCCTTAACCAGGGGGCTACAGCAGAGTGAGTGACCCCTTGCTCAAGCTAGCGACCATGGAGTCATGTCTATGATCCCACGCTCAAGACAGCAATCCCTCACTCAAGCTGGCGACTTTGGGGTTTTGAATCTGGGTCCTCCGCTACCCAGTCCAACACTCGATCCACTGTGCCACCACCTGGTCAGGCTGCCCTAATGACAGTTTTAAGTGTAAAACAATGATATACTGAGCCTGGCCTGTGGTGGCACAGTGAATTAAGCGTCAGCCTGGAACACTGAGGTTGTCAGTTCGAAACCCTGGTCAAGGCACATATGGGAGTTGATGCTTCCTGCTCCTCCCCCCTTCTCTCTCTCTCTCTCTCTCTCTCTTTCTCACTCTCTCTCCCGTCTCTCTAAAAATGAATAAATAAAAATCTATAAAATAGCCCTGGCCGATTGGCTCAGCGGTAGAGCGTCGGCCTGGCATGCGGGGGACCCGGGTTTGATTCCCGGCCAAGGCACATAGGAGAAGCGCCCATTTGCTTCTCCACCCCCCACCCCCTCCTTCCTCTCTCTCTCTTCCCCTCCCGCAGCCAAGGCTCCATTGGAGCAAAGATGGCCCGGGTGCTGGAGATGGCTCCTTGGCCTCTTCCCCAGGCGCTAGAGTGGCTCTGGTTGCAGCAGAGCGATGATCCCGCAGGGGCAGAGCATCGCCCCTGGTGGGCGTGCCGGGTGGATCCCGGTCGGGCGCATGCGGGAGTCTGTCTGACTGTCTCTCCCTGTTTCCAGCTTCAGAAAAATACAAAAAAAAAAATCTATAAAATAAATGATATAGGCCCTGGCCGGTTGGCTCAGCGGTGGAGCGTCGGCCTGGCCTGCAGGAGTCCCGGGTTCGTTTCCCGCCCAGGGCACACAGGAGAAGCACCCATCTGCTTCTCCACCCCTCCCCCTCTCCTTCCTCTCTGTCTCTCTCTTCCCCTCCCGCAGCCGAGGCTCCATTGGAGCAAAGATGGCCCGGGTGTTGGGGATGGCTCTGTGGCCTCTGCCTCAGGCGCTAGAATGGCTCTGGTCGCAACAGAGCGACGCCCCAGAGGGGCAGAACGTCGCCCCCTGGTGGGCATGCCGGGTGGATCCCGGTCGGGCGCATGCGAGAGTCTGTCTGACTGCCTCCCCGTTTCCAGCTTCGGGAAAATGAAAATAAATAAATAAATAATATACCGAAAGGTAGTTTGTTATTTCATGCACTTAATACTGAAATAAGAACAATAAAAGAGGTACACAAAACTAGATTATGTTATAAGAAAGGTTTAAAATATTAATGAAAAAATATTAAATAACATCTGACAAAAAAAACAATAAAATTAGTATTTAAGATATTTCCATATTTCTTTTTTTTTTTTTGTATGTTTCTGAAGTTGGAAATGAGAAGGCAGTCAGACAGACTCCCGCATGCGCCCGACCGGGATCCACCCAGCACACCCACCAGGGGGCGATGCTCTGCCCATCTGGGGTGTTGCTCTGTTGCAACCAGAGCCATTCTAGCGCCTGAGGCAGAGGCCACAGATTCCTCCTCAGCGCCCAGGCCAACTTTGCTCCAATGGAGCCTTGGCTGCAGGAGGGGAAGAGAGAGACCGAGAGGAAGGAGAGGGAGAAGGGTGGAGAAGCAGATGGGCGCTTCTCCTGTGTGCCCTGGCTGGGAATCGAACCTGGGACTTGTGCACGCCAGGCCGATGCTCTACCACTGAGCCAACCGGCCAGGACTTCCGTATTTCTTCTTGATTGGCATCCTCACTTGCAAGTCTTTTTCACCTACAGATGGAATGGACATTACTATGGGTGCTTAGAATACATGCAGATGAACGTTAAAAAGAGTAAGGAATATAAATTTGTGATTTCCAAATTGGGCAGCTGCCCAGGCGCCCACCTTAGAGAGAATCCTGATTACAAAGTGTCATTTTAACAACTGGTTCCCCGAGCTCAACAGAAAATTAGGTATCAGTTCTGCCAAACTGGTGCGAACCAGCAGAATCCCACCACTGTCCTAATCCATCCCTGGACAGCATCACCTTTTGATGTATTGACTTTTAGTCTAAACATAAACATATTTTTTTGCGTGTGACAGAAACAGAGATTGACAGAGAGGGGGACAGATAGGGACAGACAGGGAGAGAGATGAGAAGCATCAATTCTTTGTTGCGGCACCTTAGTTGTTCATTGATCGTTTTCTCATATGTGCCTTGACCGGGGATTATAGCAGACCAAGTGACTGACTCCTTGCTTGAGCCAGCGACCTTGGGCTCAAGCTGGTGAGCCTTGCTCAAACCAGATGAGCCTATGCTCAAGCTGGTGACCTCGGGATTTCAAACCTGGGTTCCCTGCGTCCCAGTCTAATGCTCTAGCCACTGTACTATTGCCCGGTCAGGCTTGACTTTTAGTCTAAAATAAACACATAAGTATATTTTAGTATAAATGTGGTCATACTTTACATGCTCTTTTATGTCTTGCCTTCTATTTTTTCTCTCCAAGTGCACAAGCCATGATTAAAAGCCTGGATTCTGGAGTCAGACAAACCTAGACATAAGTCCCCGCTCTGTGACTTTATATTTCTGTCCTTGGGCAAACTGCATAATCCCTACCTTGTCAGCCTCATTTTTTTCATCTGCAAAGTGGTGATACTGCCAGGAATACCCCCTCCTCAGACTGTGGTAAATCCCTGGATATAACCAGCTCAGTACTTGTTAGTGATTTAATGTGCTTGTATTCTGCGCAGGACTGTTCTCAGCCACATGACTCATGGAGTGTGCACCATACTTTCCCTTCTACATGTGCCATAATAGTAATGAAGGGGCCCAAAGTTTTGCCACCCTAAAACAATGCCTTTTGAGGTATTGATTTTAAGCTGGTTATTAAGGGAAAAAAATGATATCAGATAGGTACTGCCTTTTTAGGCTAATCACTTTGTTAGTTATATAAATGTCTAAGCACTGTGTTGTATACCTGAAACTAATAAATATATGTTAACGGTAATTGAAAAATAAAAATAATTAATTAGCCTGACCAGTGGTGGCACAGTGAATAGAGCGTTAACCTGGGACGCTGATGTCCCAGCTTTGAAACCCCAAGGTTGCAGGCTTGAGCATGGGTTCACCAGCTTGAATGTGGGGTTGCCAGCTTGAGTGTGGGATCATTGACATGATCCCATGGTCTCTGGCTTGGGCACAAAGGTCACTGGCTTGAGCCCAGGGTCTCTGGCCTGAGCAAGGGGTCAATGACTTGGCTAGAGCCCCCCACCCCCACCCCCCATCAGGGCATATATGAGAACCAGTTAATGAACAGCCGAAGTACTGCAACTGTGAGTTGATGCTTCTTATCTTTTTTCCCTGCTCTCTCTCAAATTAATTAATTCAGAAAAAGAAACAAAAGAGACAAAGAACTTTGACCCCTCCCCCCCACCTGCCTAAAGGAATTCAGATAGAAAACCTGCTTTTAAAGGAAGGGAACCTCATCTTAGCACCATGAAATGCACTACATGTGGCAGACAGGGTGGAAGGTAGCAAAGTCTGCTTGTTGGACTCCCCTCTGCACCCCATTGTTTCTGGGTGGCCCAGCAAGGACTTGTTTACCAACTGTTTGCTCTTTCTCATCTACTTGTAAAATACCTGCTTTCCCTTCAAATCCCAGACTCCCCTTCGAAAAAATGGCATATAAGCCTCAGCTTCCCAGCGCGCCTTCTGGCGTCACAGCACTGCCAGCATGTACACCCATAAAAATTTTGGACAGTCTTCTGTTGATTTATCTCATGTTGATTTGATTATTAGCCCAGCAGAACTTTGCAGATAGGAGGAAAACTCTTTTGTACCCCCACAGTATGAAAGGGAGCAATCTCCATCTCTGATCTTGCTTTCTCCTCAACGCTGCTCTCAGCCACATGATTTCTTTATAATTAGCACCCTCCATCTTTTTCTTTTTTGTATTTTTCTTAAGTGAGAAACGGAGAGGCAGAAAGAGATAGAGAGAAGTGAGAGGGGAGGGGTGGAGAAGCGGATGGGCGCTTCTCCTGTGTGCCCTGGCAAGGAATCGAACTCAGGCCTTCTACACGCTGGGCCGACACCCTACCACAGGGCCAACCGGCCAGGGCCTCCCTATCATTCTTTAACCACTCACTTGCTCTATTTTTCTTCATAGCACTTCTTGTTACATGGTATTATTATGCATATATGTTAATATATGTATTCATTTCCCTATCTCCACCCAATATCTCACCATGGAAGGCAGGGACTTTTTGAGTGTTTTTTCCCTACCTCCATGGTTCCTAGAAGGCAACCTGGCACATAGTAGGCCCTGGATAGGTTTTTGTGTGAATATTAATAAATCCAGCATTCCCCTTTCTCCCTTCAGAGGCAGCAGTTTAGTAGAGGCCACTTCAGTCCAGTAGAGGGCACTATCACACAGCATTTTGGGGTCTCCCAGGCTGGTGCTAGGATGGGAGATATTTATAAATCCCCCAGGCTTCTCTCCTCCCACTCTGTGGGTGCGAAGTCTGACTGAGACCGGAAGCAGGAGGGCCCCCTGCGCTAATCTTTCCTGGCAACTTGGAGCTGGCATGCCCTGGCCACATCCTCGAGGCCGTGTGCTCCCGTGGCCAAGGTCGGAATACCCTGACCGCTGTCCTGGGCACATCCCTTAGCAGCTGATGCTTCTGGACAGATCACTTCCTGTCCTGGCTCTGCAAAATGAAGGCAATGACATGAGCGGCACTGCTGTCATGGATTTGCTGTGAGGCCCAGACAGGAGTGTGTGTGAAATATTCTGTGACTGTAAACACCAGACAAATATAATTTATACAGGCCTTTATTGGTAGTGACGGCAGATTAGCAACAAAAGAGGAGAGATTAGAGGGCACTTAAAAGTAGTTGCATGGCTAAATGAAGGTGGGTTTTATAAAAAGGGTTAAGAGAGTGAAGGAGAAAGAAGAAATTCAAAATAACATCTACCTCTCACCAAGAGCTTCTTAGGAGCCAAGGCTGAGAAACGTGATCTCCAAAACATTGTTTAATTATAGCCAACAGTTAGTTGGTGCTGACTTGTGCCAGACACTGTTTAAGTGACTTATGCGTAGAGACTCATGAAATCTTCACAATTCCGGGAGCTTGTAGTATCACTGTCTACATGCCACACATGAAGAATCTGAGGCATAGAGAATTTCAATAATCTGCCCACAGCCACACAGACTGGGCTAAGTTTTAAAACTGAGCATTCTGCCTCCTGCAATGTGTTCCTAAGCCCTCATGGTCACAACCATACTGAAAAGAAGATATTATTCTCCCATTTCCCAGATGGAAACTGAGGCACAGCAAGTTTACAAAGTTTGCCTAAAACCACAATGTGATAAAGTGTATCTGAAGCCTGCTTAACCACCCAGCGAAACCTTTCCGGAGTCAGAAAGGGGCTGTGGAGATGGGTACAGGGTTTTCTCTGAGGGGCCGACAGCAAACACACCTGCCTCCTCCTCTGAGGGTCAGGGAAGGGAAAGAGGACAGAGGCTGTGCAGGGCTGAGGGGGTAAAGGAGAAGCTACCTCAGGGGCCTCAAATTCCTGGGAGGAAGAAGGCTGGGCCATCTTCTGAGTCAGGTTGAAAGAGAGGGGTTGAAACGTGTGCTGGTAGACACCAGGCTGTCCCTGGTGATTCCGCCAAGTGTGTGAGCTCCCCCAGCACACGTCTCTACAGGTAGGATGGGGCCGGGAAGGGCTGGCCTGACAATGGGATATGAGAGCAGCCCCATCCCTTGCCACAGTGCTCCTGGTCCAGCCCCTGGCTTCCAGTCTGTTGCATAAGCTGCTTCGTGCCCAGAAACTGGAAATAGCCATGGCAGTGCTGGATTGGGCTGAGGGCATGATGAATGATCCCCAGGAGCATCAGCTGACCACTTCTGAAGTGACCTGGGGGACTGCCAACAGCTCAGGTTACCAAACCCTCCCTACGAGGAAGCACTGCCTGGCCTGCAGAGGACAATTCCAATGTTACTCTGTGTCTGGACATTTATGGTGCAAGTGTCTGAAAAATCATCCCATCCCACTCACAGCCTGAATAGCTAAGGCAGCTCACAGCCAACCATACCCATGGCAGCCTCCCTGGGTGCGGGGAGCTCAATCCTTGTAAAGAGGTGCAGTGAGATCTCTGCAGCCAGTATCAGGGAGAGCTGGGAGCTGTGCTCCTCTGGGTCTTTTGCTAAGGCCCTCACAGAGTATGAGGAATGATGAGGAGGCTCCATCATTCCAGGGCAGCATTCCGCTCCCATCCCCACACCTCCCGTAGTGCAGCCCACTCTGTCACCACACTCAAAGCCTATGGATCCAAGGAGGTGTCCACTCATACCCTCTCCACACACCAGGCACCCCCACCCCCATATCTGAGGGCACCTTGGCAGACTTTTGCATACTAGCCAGGCATGGGAGAGTGTTCTCCCAGTGCATGGTGATTATATGTGAAGATTATGATTATAGTCTGACCAGGAGGTGGCGCAGTGGATAGAGCATCGGCCTGGAATGCATAGGACCCAGGTTCGAAACCCTGAGGTCGCAGGCTTGAGCATGAAATCATAGACATGACTCCATTGGCACTGGCTTGAGCCCAAAGGTTGCTGTCTTGAGCAAGGGGTCACTGGCTTGGCTATAGTCCCCTCCCCCACCCCCTGTTAAGGCACATATGACAAAGCAATCAATGAACAACTAAGGTGCCACAACGAAGACTTGATGCTTCTCATCTCTCTCCCTTCCTGTCTGTCCCTATCTGTCCCTCTCTCTGTCTCTGTCACTCACACACACACACACACACACACACACACACACACACACACACACACAAGATGCCTAGTCCTCCAAACCATCAAAACACCCAAAAGATTTCTTCCTAAAAATATAAAAGTCCGGCCTGGCGCGCGGGGGACCCGGGTTCGATTCCCGGCCAGGGCACATAGGAGGAGAAGCGCCCATTTACTTCTCCACCCCCCCCTCCTTCCTCTCTGTCTCTCTCTTCCCCTCCTGCAGCCAAGGCTCCATTGGAGCAAAGATGGCCTGGGCGCTGGGGATGGCTCCTTGGCCTCTGCCCCAGGCGCTAGAGTGGCTCTAGTCTCGGCAGAGCATCGCCCCCTGGTGGGCAGAGCGTCGCCCCTGGTGGGCGTGCCGGGTGGATCCCGGTCGGGCACATGCGGGAGTCTGTCTGACTGTCTCTCCCCGTTTCCAGCTTAAAAAAAAAAAAAAAAAATATATATATATATATATATATATATATATATATATATATATATATATATATATATATATATATATATATATATAAAAGTCATGCTTTAAATTACCAAACAATTAAATCACCTAATTATTCTCCTTCAAATCCTTCAGTGGAATAGGCACAGCTTGGGAGTTAGGACCTCTTTACTCCATGACGCCACAATAGGTAAGAAACCTCCCCATCCCCAGCTGGAGAAGTGTGAGACATTTTACAAAAGAGTGACACAAGGCTGATGAGTTTTCCACCTTCTTCTTTTTTTTTTTTTCATTTTTCCGAAGCTGGAAAAGGGGAGGCAGTCAGACAGACTCCCGCATGTGCCTGACCGGGATCCACCCGGCATGCCCACCAGGGGGCGATGCTCTGCCCCTCTGGGGCGTCGCTCTGTTGCGACCAGAGCCATTCTAATACCTGAGGCAGAGGCCACAGAGCCATCCTCAGCACCCAGGCCATCTTTGCTCCAATGGAGCCTTGGCTGCGGGAGGGGAAGAGAGAGACAGAGAGGAAGGAGAGGGGGAGGGGTGGAGAAGCAGATGGGTGCTTCTCCTGTGTGCCCTGGCTGGGAATCAAACCCGGGACTCCTGCACGCCAGGCCGACGCTCTACCTCTGAGTCCACCTTCTTGATGATACTGCCTACTGACTGATTGGACACACACACACGCATGCCGCTGTTTTTCTTAGGACTCAGATGTGGAGGAAGGGATCCTTACAGGAGTCTCCAAACTTTTTACACAGGGGGCCAGTTCACTGTCCCTCAGACCATTGGAGGGCTGCCAAATACAGTGGTCCTCTCACTGACCACCAATGAAAGAGGTGCCCCTTCCAGAAGTGCAGTGGGGGCTGGATAAATGGCCTCAGGGGGCCGCATTGCGGCCCGCGGGCCGTAGTTTGGGGACACCTGCCTGAGTCTACAACCTCCTACAGCCAAACACCTTGGAAGGCTCTGCCTGTGCTGAGGTACTGTCCATGCCTTTGCCACTTTCCTTGTGTGCCTGTGGGCCCTGGACTTTTGAGCACATGGCAGAGGAACAGGGGAGACAGGGATACCCACCCCACTGCCAGCTAAACCTCTAAAGGGAAGGGCTTGGCCTCTCTCCTGCCTCCTGCCTTCAGATTGCTCCAGATGTTCCCTTGGGAGTTGTTACCAGTAACCAGAGCTGTTGTCCATAGTGAGAACAGGAAGGATGGTGTTGCTTGGCAACTGAAACAACACAAAAGATCCAGCTAATCCAGGCTACCTGGGCAGGCCAAGCCCTGCAGCTTCCAAGGCAGGGGCTTGTTGGCCAGCAGCAGCCCTCCAGAGACAGAGGTTTAAAAACTTCTTCCTCTTTCCACTTCAGCAAACCCCAAGTTCTAGGCAAGTTTTAGCAAACCCCAAGGTTTGTGCAAGGGGGGTACCATTTCTCTCCCCACTCTTCCTATCTCTTCACTGCTTTCATGATTGCTATCTCTATTCACAGCCCAGTGGAAAATCTGCAGACCTCTCTGGGGGTCCCAACTCTGTTGCAAGCCATGAAATTCGGGACAAATCACTTCACCTCTCTGAACCTGACTCCAATCTGGGAGGCAATAACTGTGGTTTGATGCATAGGCTTTGAGGCCACATTGACCTGGCTACAAATCCATGCTCTCTTTCTTAGCTGTGTGACATCGGGCAAGTGATTTAACGTCTTAGAGACTATGTACCTTATAGGGCTGTTGAAAAGGGGACAAAGAGACAAAGCATGGAAAGTGCTTATCACAGAGCCTAGCACAGGACCCAGCAGGATCTGGCCCAGGCACTCCTCTCTGGCGTCATCTTCCAACCCCCTCATGTCTTTCTTAGTCACTGGCCACCACTCATTCGCCTATCTTGCTACTGAATGAACCAAGCTCTTTCCCACCTTTGGGCTTTCCCTTATACTGTTTCCACCCCCCTGGAATACTTGCCATTTCCCCCTACTCTTGACCTAACAAGTACTCCTCAGTTGAAAAATTATGTCCAGGCCCTGGCCGGGTTTCCCAGTGGATAGAGCATCGGCCTGGTGTGTGGTTGTCCATCCAGGTTCGATTCCTGGTCAGGGCACACAGGAGAAGCAACCATCTGCTTCTCTCTCTTCCCTCTCCCCCTTCTCTCTCTTCCCCTATCACAGCCAGTGGCTTGATTGGTTCAAGCATTGCCCTGGGTGGTGAGGATAGGGTGGTGAGGATAGTTCGGTTGGAATCTACCTCCCCTTCTCTTACTTAAAACAAAAAATTTTAAAAAAGATTACTTCTCTGTTGAAGCATCCCTTATTTGTCACCCTCCTTTTTTTTTTAATTTTTAGTTTATTTTTATTTATTCATTTTATAAAAGAGAGACAGAGAGAGAAGGGGGGAGGAGCAGGAAGCATCAACTCCCATATGTGCCTTGACCGGGCAAGCCCAGGGTTTTGAACCAGCGACCTCAGCATTCCAGGTCAATGCTTGATCCACTGAGCCACCACAGGTCAGGCCTGTCACCTTCCTTTTGAATGACAGCTCTACATTAAATATCTCATTTATCATCCTGCATTTCATTTTCTCTTTATGGCATTTATTGCTTATTTGCAAGATGGTTTAACATTAGTTTACCCTAATGGGCTGTAAGGCTGGGCTAGGGGCTGTTTCTGATGTGTTTTTTGCTGTGTCCCCAGCAAGAGGGTTGGCCAAGGTGTTCTCCAAAGTACATTCCAGCTTTCTGTATTTCTTCTTATTTCTTCCTTCTCTTCCTCACTTGGTTGACCTAAATAATTTTTGTACCACTTTTTAGGTTAACCTGAATCTCCAAAAAAATGGTGTCTAACTGGAAAGGCAGCTCAAGAACCAAGGGCGCTGACCCTTCATTACACTCCTTTTCCTTCAGGAGTGGCTGCACCAGATTTGGGATGGCAAATCCTAAACCAGCCCCTACGGATTTTGAGATCCCTTTTCTTCCTCATCCCAGGGATTGCCATCCTCAGAGAATTCTATTTGCGTACACCAGACCCGAAGGAAGCAAACCCTCCACAGCTGATTTGCATATCCTCGTGTTATTGGTTATAAAGGTGGCCAATGGTTTGCCGCGGTGTTTGTTCTGCGGCAGCTCAGCGCCTCCGGGTGATAAAATGGAATCTTGGCTGGACCCTGCGTGCTTTCCCTCTAGTCACCCTCGTGACGTAGCGGCTTTCCCCGGCTCCAGCCGGACCAGCCGGGCCTGGCGTGGGGCGGAGCCACTGCCCCCGAGAACGTGGCGTGGGGCACGGTCGTGGCCCTGCCGCAGTCCTTTTAATTCCGGCCGGGCGTTCCGGTCCCCGCTTTTCGGAAAGGGCCCGCCGCGCCAGATCTGATTTCTGGCGGCGTGGAGAGAAATCGAAAAGCAGACATCAGATTACCAAACTCGACTCCTCTGGGAGTAGATTACCGGCCTCTTACTCTCTCACTTTGTAAATCACGCAGTGCTTTAACGTTTTGCTTTTTTTTTTTTTTTTACAACGAGCGTGTTTGATTTCGTAATTAAAGGTTACAGAGGATTTCTGTTTGTCATTATTAAAAAGTCTGGCTTGGGTTTAGAGGAAATCTTGGCATTAATTTCAACCTGGTGACCTTGGCTACTTTTTCGTGCTGGGCACACAGGAGAAGCGACCATCTGCCTCTCTCTCCTTTCATGGCAACTAGGGAAGAGCAAATGTGGAGGCAATTAAAAAAAATCCAGCCAGGCCTCCTCATCCTCATGTAATTCAGAGCTGGTAACTCCATCCCTGTGGTTTCCCTGGAAGGCCCGGGGTCCCTGGGACAGCCCCAGGAAGGCTTTGTCTTTGTGCCTCCCCCCCCCCCTTTAAATTGCCCTTTAATTGCTCCTACAACTGTGAAGGGGTGGTGGTACCCCAGCCAGGTATTTCCCTATCCTCAGGATGAAGAAGGGAACCCGAAAGGGAATCCCCTCTACAGCCCCTCTCCTCATTGAAAGCCAGGGCCTGGGTAGGGGAGCCCCTCCTTGGCCCAAATGGGCCTGAAAACCCCCTTGACATTTTTTTACCCTGCCCCCAGTGGTGAGGTGGAATGGTAGCTCCTTGACTGAATGAGTTAGATAAAAGGTTTTCACTTCTGTGAGATGAAGGGGCATGTTGGAAAGACCACTAAGTGTAATGAAGCTGACTAACCTAGTTCCAGGGGCTTAACCACCCCCAGGTTCTAAACTGTTCCCCCAACCCATTCCCATGATCTTTGATGTCAGCCTTCCTTTTTCATGTGGTGCCCTTCCTTCTCTCTCTGCCTTGCCTGGTCCAGTCTCTCCCTGTATACTGTGCCCTCTGTTCTTTTTTTTCCAGGGAGGCCTTTCAGATTAACCCTCCAGATTCCACCCCAATGCCAGCTCAAAGCCTCTGGAAGGCTGCCTCTTGGACCTTCTGGCAATGTTTTTGTACTACTCTTATGTCCTGCCTCCCCATCAGATTAGAACCAGCTTTCTGCGGCATGATCTTGTCCATCTTCCTTAGGAATTTTCCAGAATGTGGGACAGCACTGGCCAGGGCATCTGTTTTCCCCTCTGGTCCTAGCTCCTGAGCCATGCAAATAGCTGACCTTTTCTTTCCTCAGTTTTCCCATCAGTAGTAAGGGCTGTGTGGTTGTTACTGGAATTTGTGTAGAAAGCGGAGGGGCTAAGGTATGAAAGAACAAGATGGTGAGTAGAAAGTAGTGCACTGGTCTGGAAGTCAGAAGGCCTGGCTTTGGCCACTGACTAGCTGAGGGACTTGAGTTGAGTAAACAAGAGGGCTGAAATGTATTGAACATCTGTAATGACACTAAGAGATGACACTGCCCCTATCAAGCTCCTCAAGCCCTCAAATAAACATACTAACCGGGCAAACCCAGGTGAGTGCTTTTCACGTGCAGCTTCCAGGTAAATTCCCCAGCCTGCCTTCCCTCAAGTCCTCCTATATAGAAATGGCAGGTCTGTTTCTATGTGCCAAATTTCTTGCTGCATTCTTTATCTCTACATCAATGATACACTCTTCCAGACAACCCTGTGAGATGGTTGTTATCATCTTTGAGCTTCAAATGAAGAAACTAAAGCCCAGAGAAGGTGAGTAACTTCCCTGAAGTCACACAGTCGCTAATAGTAGAACCAGTGTCAATCCCAGGCCTCTTGAGCCTATGCTCCTACCACTTCACACTGCTGTTATGAGCCACACAGGTATGCTTTAGCATTACATATGTTAAGAAATATTTTATTTGATTATAAAAAGGAGAGTATATAATAAAGCCAAGTTGTGCTAAAGTATTTATAGAAGAGACAGACCTCTGTGGGCTGGAAGCCTTCATGGAAAAACTGGTAACTGAGCCTTTTTTTAATTTTTTTAATCCTTCCTGTCCAAATAAATGTATTTCTCCTACCCAGGCAAAATATTTAAAAAATGTATTTCAAAAGTTAAATTTCTGGAAAAAGTAAAAGAAGAGGTGGAGGTAATGGCTTCTTTAAAAAGTCCATTTGGAAGGAAATTCTGGGGTAGGTAGGAGAGGAGGGTGGTGGGGAGGAAAAAGCCAGTCCCACGGCTCCCCCCCCCCTTTGCCATTTTTGAAGTCTTAGTTTCTTTCTGTTTTTGCCTATTCCTTGAATATGGAAGAGAAATGTAAAGGTTTTGAGAGGTGATTTTGAGACAAACGAGAGATTCTTGGGATCATTATGAAGAATGGGAGAAAGGGCTTCGGATTTGCAGAAAGAGTTTAGGACAGGTCCAGAAAAAAGGATTTCTGGGGGTTGGCAGGGGGGTGGGGAGAGGAATGTGGCCCCTGGAATGAGGGCTGAGTGGTGATGTGGGACCTCTTTTGAAGAGTTTTGAATACAGAAGAGATTCTTTGCTGCGTGGGACCTACTGGGTGCTGAGTATTAGGTGGCATGCTCATAATTTAAGGTGGCTCCCCAAATGAACAGGCGTTGGTGACTGGTGCAGCAGAGCACAGGGCTGGGTCTTGCTGAATGGATGTTTCCCACTGACCCTGCCTACGTGGCAGTACAGGTGCAGGCACAGTAATCCCAGCCCCACTCAGCCAGCCCCCGGCCCCACTGCTTCAGCCTTGACCTGGCCTCCCTGAACCAGCCACTGCTAAGTTGGAAGTTGCTGGAGGAGGATTTGCTTAGAACAAGATGGCTCTCCCATTTCCAAAGAGTGTTAGGAGATTTCCAAAGTGTGTTAGGAGAGAGAAACCTTCCAAGCATTCCCACCAGTTCTTACAGGAAGGCCTGTGCTTGGAGACTATGGTCAGAAGAGGGTGGGTCACTCAGAGCTTTCTGGCCACTGGGGTGAATCGATCTGGGTATTTATTTTCTCTTTGTGACAGATACAGAGAGAGGGCAGATAGACAGGAAGGGAGAAGCATCAATTTTTCGTTGCAGCTCCTTAGCTGTTCATTGATTGCTTTCTCATATGTGCCTTGATGGGGGGGGGGGGGGAGGCAGGGGGACAGCAGAGCTAGTGACCCCTTGCTCAAGCCAGCAACCTTGGGCTCAAGCTGGTGAGCCTTGCTCAAGCCGGATGAGCCCGCACTCAAGCCGGAGACTTCAGGATTTCAAACCTGGGTCCTCACCTTCCTAGTCCAAGGCTCTATCCAGCACCTGGTTAGGCTAGCCTCTCGCACTAAATCCTCCTGCTGATTGGGGAAGTTAGACTCCAAGAGGAGAGCCTGAGTGCCTACTGTGTACAAGGCACCCCACAGCTGTTCAATTCTCCTGAAAACCAGAAAAGGTGGGTAATATTATCATCCCTACTTTAAGGTAAGGAAATTGAGGCTCAGAGTAGTAGAGTGACTTGCCCTAAAGTCATACAGTGTAATGGGAGCAGCCAGCTCAATGAATCCCTCCGGGGCCTTGCTTCTACCTGCACTCCTGCCTCTTGGAAGGCTTCTTTCTCTTCAGGAGAAATTTCACCCTTCCAAGAAGTCCTCTATGTGGCTATTTGCTCTGGGTCCTGGGGCTTAACTACCCCCCTGGGCACCCTGCTAGCTGGGTTCATTGCCCTTGGGGTGGCATGCAGGCCAAGCAATGCTGGTGAGGGTGCCCAGGGCTCAGAAGGCATTTCCCTGTCCCTTTAGGCCAGCCTAATTGCTGTGTGACTTTGGGCTGCTGCTAAGCCTCTCTGGGCCTCCCTTTTTCCATCTCTTCCTCCGGGGAAGCCCCAGGTAAATTTATTTATAACTTAACGCCAAGTTTGTTGCCCTAGAAGGTGTTAGCATGGCAAAGAACCCTCACCTGAAAAACAGCACCCCCAAGCCCAGCTTGCAGCAGGGTGGATTATGTAACTGAGTGTTCAGAGCGCGCGTTGCGGGTAGAGGGACGCGGGGCGGGGCGCTCATGGCTATTCCGGTCGCCGCTATTTTTAGCCCCATTGATAAGGGTGCGTCGGCCGCCGCAGCCGGGATTCCGGAGACGTCAGTGGGCGCACGTCACGGTCCCAGCCCGCCGGCCGGGGGAGGCGCGCCCCAGGCTGGGACAGTGGCGCGGGCGCCCGTGCGCCGCGGGGGCAGGGGGCGCGGCCGAGGCAGGAACTGCGGGGTGGGGGGCTTCCCGGGGGCAGGGGGCGCGGCGTCTGGAGCGGAACTGGTGGGGGCTGAGCGCGGGGCATGCGACCCGCGGGCATGTGTGTCCCTGAGCTGCGGAGTTGCCCCCGGGCGGGCTGGTGTGCGAGCCGGGAAGGTGAGGATGGAAAGGCGAACGGAGGTCGCCAGGCCAGGTGAGGGTGCCGGGTGGGGAGGGGGTGATGTAGTCCGGGAGAGGCCAGGGAAGACGGGGGTCCTGCGGAAGCACTGGGGTGGGGCTGGGCCGGGAGTCCTGCTTGGAAGCGGGGCAGAGTGATGGGCGAGGCTGTTGGATTCTCAGTGGAACCCGCTAGCTCTGACTCAGCCCCCCTGTGCGGCAGGCAACGGTTTCTTTCCCCAAAACCGCCAAGGGTGGAGTTTGGCCCGCGAGGAGCGCTGGAGGTGGCTAGGCCGGAGAAATTCCTCCCATTTCCCCACCGGCTGCTGCGAGGAAGGGGATCCAGGAGTTTGGGAGCTCGGCTGCCAAGATGCCACCGGCAGGGACCAGGATTGCCCAGTGCAACTCCTTGTGAGACTGAGGGGAGAAACCGAAAGGGTTTCATGAAGTCAGGAGTAGACCTGGGATTAGAAATGCTGCAGAGGTGACATTTACAGTGCTTTAAAGTGACGTATGAATTTGGATTTGGGGTTAGTATTAGGGGAATGCTGGGAAAACGAAGGCTATGCAGAGGTGCTCATGGATTAGGGGGCAGACAACAGCCTGGACAGGGGCCCCCGGGGTGGCCAGAAGGCTTGCTTGGTCCTAGACATACTCCAAGTGAATGGTTAGATCAGTGACTTGGAGGAAGACTTAAAAGGGAGGCCAGCTGATTCTTTGTAGTGATGTAGAACTGAACTGAGAGGAATGACAAGTGTACAATAGGATAAAATCAAGATTGCAAATGATGACAACCAGGCAGAAGGATGGACCAAGACTAACAAGATTAATGTGACTGATTATAAATGTTGAGGCCTGTACTGGAGTAAAAAAAAATAGATCAGGAATTCAGGCCTAGAGCCTGGTTCAGAAGCCCAGCAACCCAGGCCCTGGAGCTTCCCACTTGTTCACTAGTGTTGGCTCTCAAACTGCTCTGTGAAGTCAGAGACCTCTACCCACTAAACAGGCGCAAGCGGAAAGCAGAATGCCTGGCTCTCGACTCCCTGGTTGAGCTCCCTGGATTCTAATCCCAGCTTTGCTATTCCCTAGCTGTGAGAACTTGGGCAAGGTGCTTAACATTTCTGTGTTGTAGTTTCCTCATTGGTAAAAGTTCATAATAACTGTCCCTTCCTCATAGTGTTATGAGGCTGAAATGAGAACATGCGTGTAAAGTGTTTAGTAATGTATCTGATTCTAGCACATGGTGTTCAACATATTATCAGCTGCTCTTGTTATTGTTCATTATAGTAGTATGCCCACTTCTGGGTGGGGACATTGACCAATGCAGACCTTATGCCTAGGAGATCAACAGGGCTGAAGAAGGTCTGTCAGTCATGTCCTGTTGCCAGGGGGAGTTTGGTTAAGAAAAGACCCAAATATTTTAGAAAGGAGAAGGACATTTCAGGTGGGCCCCTGCAGAGCTGGGACCCAGAGCTGAGGGCTCTTGGAATCAGGGTTGTGACTCAGATTTTTAGTCTGCCCCCAAATGGAATAGCTGCAATATCCTTCCCATCTCCTTCCAAGAGGCTGGCTGACCCTCCTCTCAGCCCAGTTCCAATGCAAGCATGTGTGAGTCCTCCTCTCTCCCTAGTCCACAAATCCTTACTAAGCACCTGTTAGTGCTGAACTCTGTTTTAGAAACTGGAGACTGCAGTGAGTGAGAGAGACTGGTGACTAAGTGAGGAGCATTAGTCCTAATGAGATAAAAATAGGTTAATGTGGTAGGATGAGGATGGAGGCTCTCCAAGAAAATGGGAATGGAAACCTGATTGAAGAGGAGATAGCTGTACAGACATCGGGGGCGATGACTTCCTGACAGAGGGAACAGCCAGTGCAATGGCCCTGAGTGGGGAGAAAAGCCCATATGTCTAGAGCACAGTGAGGAGGAGAGCAGGAGCTGGGTGCTGACATCTGGCCTGATGTTCCCACCCCGTTTGGGTGGGGGGTATCACTCTCTCCTCCTCCAGGCCCACTCAGCTGTTGGTTTGTCTGCTGCACAGTGCTGACTGTAATTGGCCTTCATGAATGAATTCCCCATTATAACGTCCTGGGGCCCAGGGATCTTGGTTTGCTCCTTCTTGGATCTCCCACTGTTCATGGCTCACTGTTGGGCTTATGGTAGGCCCCCAGTAAATGTTTATGGAATGACTGTGGAGAAGAAAAATTTGATCCAGGATAGGAGAAAGGATCAGGTACCTGATCTAAGATGTTAGAAATTATTTTCTGGGCACAATTGGGTCCCTGACTCTGTACCCTGTTCTCAGACACGGGTGGGTATGACCTGGGCACTCAGGTTGGGCCTGACTGGTAGGAGATGTTTGTCCCTCCTCCTTCTTCCTCTTCGGCTCTGGTAGGAGACAAGGGAAGGGGGGCCCTAGGGCCTGACTGCAGACCTACTTCTAGGGTAAGGGAGATAACAGTGTCATTCTGGGAGGCAGGTGTAGCCTGTGGGCTGGGGCAGGTTTGAAGCCTGATTTTTCTTTCTGTTTAGGGTGTGGAAGCCCTCCAGATATTCCAGACTGACCTCTCCTGCTTCTTTCCTTTGGCCTTCACTCTCTGCTCCCATTATACTCACAGGAACAGGGGATGCTGGTGGTTCTGTAAGAGGAGAGTCTTTCTATCATGGGCCAGAGGAGCTCCCTTTATCTGAGGATCCTGGGGCAGAAATTTGGAGGGTGAGGAATTCCATCACCCACCCTCTGGGGCCCTCTCCCTCTTCTTCCTCTGCCTCCCATCATAGAAACATCCACTTCTCTGTTCTCAGACCTCGTCATGGCCTGAAGGGCAGCCTGACAACCAGAGAAGGGCAAGCCTTGGCTGGTCCTGCCCTCTGGGGCCCAGTCAAGAGAGGAGAGGGATGAATAAGACTGGGAAAAAGGTAGGAGAGAGGTAGGCTCTGGGTTGCACTGGCCGAACGGGGGCTTTGACGCCAGTGGGGGCAGTAGGAGGAGCTTGACAAGGCTGGAGGGGCGGTGCACACAGTTGGCTCCAGAAGGAGTGGCCAAGTTAGCCTTGATGTGTCCACATTTAATTTCTCTTCAAATTGATATCACATACGTGTGTCCAGCAGTGTTCTAAGTCCTTTACATATAACTCAGTTTGAGCTTCATGATGCCCTCTGGTTGTTAATTTTAGGAATGTCAATTGCAGATTGTCATTTTAACAGATCAGGACCACAAGGCACAAGGAGGTTATATAACTTGCCCAAGGTTACAAGTAATGAAGCCAGGATTTGAACCTAGGCGGTCTGGGATCTAGCATCCTGCTCTTAACTACTCTAAGCTGAGCCTTCCCATTTTGGGACTGGAGTCCCTTTACAGAATATTCCTGAGAGTCCCCATTGCTCTAGTTTGAAGGCTGGGCTTCCTGGAGACGGGGTCTTGGAGCACCCGCCCTGTGGGGCCTCTGAGGCTTTGGGGGCCACGTTGCAGCCCTCTGAGGAGAGAAGGGCATTCTGCGCTGTCCTCACAATAACTCCCTTTTCTCTGCTTACGTGACAGGATGTTCTTTGTGCACATCAGGGGGCTGAGAGTGGAATGAGGCACCCTCACCCCAGAGTAGGGTGGAAGGCCGAGGGGCTGGGTGCTGCCATGTATCTCTATGGCTCTGACATGCCCCAGTTGCTGTCAGCATCTCTTGGCCACAACCCTCATCCCCAAGAGCTGTTTGCCTGGGGCATAGGCCCCAGACTCAGACGCCCAGCCTTGGTCTGGCTTGTTCCCCCAATAGCCTGGATCCTGCCCCTGTTCCCACAGCTGTGTTAACTGGCTTGTGCTGTCTCCAGGGAATGTCCCTGCTGGCTGGTTTCTCCTCACTCACACTGACTCCCCCTCGATAGGCCTCCACCATGGACAGAGGCCAGCCCCCATCTCTCCCCGGTGTCCCGGAGGCTCCTTTTGACAGGCCCTGAAGGCCCAGAGGATGGCTTGAGTGTTGTCCAACGTCTGCCTATCCATCCGGAGTGGTAAGTGCTCTGTTGTTGTCCTTTGTACACTCCTGAGACCCCCGAGCAGGTGGGGGTTACCAAGTAGAAGTAGATCTAGAGCTGCCTGAGGTGAATGTGGATTGGGGGGTGGAGAGGGGAGCCCTGCAGAGGTTGTAGGCGAGGTGCTGCTCAGCATGGGGGATCTGATTTCTCAGTGGTGGGGGTAATGTGGGGGTAGGGAAGGGGGAACCCTCATTGTCTTAACAGGACAGGTCGAGGGGGGCACTCTGGTCCTGGTGACGTGGGGTGATGACGGGGAGTAGGAGATGACAGCTGCTCCCAAGGCAGCATGTACCTAATTCCAGGAGGCTGATGGGTTGGAGGTTGAATAGTTAGTTCAAGGCCAGGCTCGGAGTATAGTGGGGCAGACATGAGGGAGAGGAAGCTGACTTGTTTCTTTGGTACAGAAACTGCACTAAGGAAGTGTATGAAGGAAAGGTGAGGATTTCCCCATTTCTCCCCGAATGGGTGCTGACCACCTCCTCCTCACTATGGCAGTCCTGAAGGTCCTGTAAGGTCTGGTAAGAGGAGGTGTAAATGGGGAGGATCTTGCTAACCAAGAACAGGGGCATACCTTCCACTATTTATCCGGCATTCCTGAGAGGACAATCTCAATATTGTGGGTTTGGCCAGAGGGATCCCTGGCCATCTAGCTTACCTCCTCTCTTTATGGATTAAAAAACTGAATTACAGAGGGAAGAAGTGACGTTTCAAGGTCCCAACAGTGAGGACATGTAAAGTCAAGCTTAGAATCCAGTTCTCGGCCCTGGCTGGTTGTCTCAGTGGTAGAGCATTGGTCTGGCATGTGGAAGTCCCAGGTTTGATTCCAGGTCAGGGCACACAGGAGAAGTGACCATCTGCTTCTCTACCCCTCCTCTTCCCCCTTCTTTCTCTCTGTCTCTCTTCCGCTCCCTGCAGCCATGGCTCGATTGGTTTAAGCACATTGCCCCAGACGCTGAGGATGGCCCAGCGGAGCCTCTGCCTCAGGTACTAAAAATAGTCGGTTGTGAGCATGACCCCAGACGGTTAGAGCATTGGCCCTAGACAGGGGATGCCAGGTGGGTCCCTGTTGAGGCAAATGTGGGAGTCTGTCTCCCTCTCACTTGGAAAAAGAAGAAGAGAGAAAAAAAAAAAGAATTCAGGTCTCCTGGATTCCAGGCAAGGCCAGAGTCCTTATCTGCTGGTGAGGACACACCTTCTTGTTTGAACATGCTTCCAGAGAAGGCATGAGCTGATCTGCGGGTGAGACGTGGAGTGTGGGAATGGGACCTTTCCCTGGGAGCCTGAGATACTGGGATAAGGCCAAGGGCACCATAGTTCTGGTTACCAAGTTCACCTGAGGGAGCTCAAGTTTAACCTGGCACCCTGGACAGGGACCCTGTGATTCCTTTTTTCCTTCCCTGAAACAGGGCCCTCTCTGAGCAACAGCCCCCTTCAGGCCTTGAGAGATCCCAGAAGAAGCCAGAGCTGGCTTAGTATCTCCCCCAGCCTAACATCGCCGCCTCCTGGGGATTAAGCTTGTGCAGGGTGCCGAGTCCCAGATTGGTGGCTGGGCTGGGGAGGATGGGGTGTTCAGTTTGAGCTTGGATGGAAAGGGGGAAAGCCCTGAGAAACAGGGTCTCCTTTTCCAGTGGTTGTCCTGGGTGTGCACTTGGCTTTATGCTGGCAGCAGGCTCTGTGCCACCAACCTCGGGCTGGGGACAGGAAGAGGCATTACTGTAAATGGGAGAGGCAGGTGTCCCTGGTCAGCTGGAGATCATAACTTGGGAAGCATGTGAGTGAAGATGATAGCAGCAGGCCAGGTATCTTGCCCTCCACTCAGCCCCCACCTCTAGCCTCAGCTCACACTTGGCATCCTAAGCTCCCAGCCTTCCCTCTGAGTACATAGTAGCCCCCATGGCAGAATTTTTCACTCCGTTGTCTGGGTGATTGGATGGAACTCTCATGCCACACACACTGCCAAGGCCACTCTGAGGGGTTGCCAGCTGGGAGCCCCAGGAGTGCAAGAGCTGCTGGTCTTGTGACGTGGACACCTGTCTGCCAGGCCTGGGCATGGGCCCAGGGTCATGCTCACACCGGGGCTCCCGTCAGCTGACTATTTTGGGCTCTTGCTGACCTGGGCCAAAATCCGGCTTCAGCCAAGAGGGCCCTGAGGCAGCTCCCCTTGTCCTCAGAGGCCGGCTCTGGTTTCTGCTATATAAACAGAGGAGGACATGCTGGCTTGGAGACAGCTCCATGTCCTGAGGCCGCTCAGCTGGTGCATAGCCTCTGCTGGGCAGGACAGGCTGCCTGGGCGGTCACGTCTCTTCCCTCAGGGCTCCCTGAGGCCACTAAGAAGAGCCCCCAACCTGCCCTGGGATTCTCCCACAGTGCAGCTATCCAGGATCTGCGTCAAAACAGATTGAAAGGAGGAAGCTGGTGAGTCTTAGGAATGGGGAAACTGAGGTACAAGAGCTGGGCTATTTGGATCTTTTTCCAGTGGGACTGCTTTGTGGTTTCTTTAGCCCTGAGAGGATTGGGGGAGGAAAGGGAAGGAAGGATGGCTGATACCCCAAGGAATGAGAGTAAGGGCTTGACTGCAGTTGGATGATGGGAGTTGGACTTGGGAACCTTTTGTTATTGAGAACTGGGAGATGTGATGGCATCTCTGTCCTTCCTTGGAGATTTCCAACCGGATCTTGACCCTGTCAGCTGGGTCTGGACAAAGCACTACTGTGCTCCGGCTGGGGAGGGACAGTGAGCTAGGTGTCCATCAGGATACTTCTACATTGGTTCTTTCTTTTTTCTTTTTCTTTTTTAAACAATTCTGGTTTTTTTTTTAATTTATTGATTTTTTTTTTTTTTTTTTTTAGAGAGAGACAAACATCAGTCTGTTTTTCCACTTATTCATTGGTTGATTCTTGTATGTGTCCTGACCAGGATGGAACCCGCAACCTTGGCATAGCAGATCAGCACTCCAGCCGATTGAACTGCCTGGTCAGGGCAGCACTGGTACTTGAGTAGGGTCCCTGGGTGCCCCAGCTGGTTGGAACTAGGAGGCAGACCCCTGGACTTGGCTTCCCTGAACCCTCCACCCCTGCCCTGCTCTCCTTGCCTGGCTTCCCAGCTGGTTTAGGTGCCTGAGAAGCAGAGCTGGAGTGAGGTCTGGCGAGGCTGCCAACCAGCTTGCCACAAACATGTCCCCCAGGCACGAGGCCAGGGGCTTCAGCCTGGCATGAAATAAGTGGCAGCTACTTAGGTGAGAGACTCTTATGTTCTTTTCAGTTCTTGAAACAAACAAACAAATAAACAAAACCCAAAATACCTTTTTCCCTTTCTGAACGTGAGTCTCTAAAAGAATCCAGAGCCTGTGACTAAAAATACTTTTAACAATAGGAAAATGCATCATTCTTTCCGGCTGGGGTTAATTATCAGAGGGTTTTTATTTTGGAATTTGAAATTTTGCCCAAGGTGGCTGGGTGGAGACCCTGGACAGGGCCAGGAGAATTTGGTGGGTGTTGATGCTCTGCAGGGTGGTGGGAGACCCTCCAGGAAGGAGGAGAGAGGAACTGGCTAGGAGCTGAGTAGATGGAGCAGCAGAGAAGGAGATTTGAGGAGGGTGCAAAGGAGGTGCGGGCCGACCTTTCCCAAAGGAACACTATGAATCTTGTCTGCATTTCCCAGCTCTGGCTGTTCTTTCTGAAGTCTAATCTTATTGCTTTGTGCTGTATGTTAATTCCTTCTGGCCTGAGAGGGAAGTAGGGCTTGAGAAATCACTGGACTGAAGATGACCTCTGTGGAGAGAGGCTTGCCTTCTTTAATTAACTAGCTTTCTTCAGAGTATTTTCTTAAAATTTTATTTATTGATTGATATGAGAGGAAAGGAGAGAGAGAAACATTGATTTGTTGTTACATTTACTTATGTATTCATTGGTTGATTCTTGTATGTGCCCTTACTGGGGATTGAATCTGCAACCTTGGCGTATTGGGATGATGCCCAACTGAGCTACCCAGCCAGGCTCTTCAGAGTATTAATTAAGTACTTGCTGCATACAGAGTCTGGAAACTTCTGGTGCTGGGTGGAGCCACATCTCTGGGAAAACTTTCATTTCCTTTCTCTCAAGCTCTGGACAGGGATAGGAGGGGACGAGGTGACTGTTCTCTGGTTTTTGAAGAAGGGAGTGCTGGTGCCCAAGTTGAGCTGAGGACCCTGGTGTCTCCTTTCCCTGCTCATCCTAGGATCCTGGTGCAGGTCCCTAGAATCCCAAGCCCCTTCTGTTAGCACATTGAAATCTCACAGCACGGGGACTTGTGGTGGTGTCTGCAGTGGACAGATGAGGGAAGTCTTGGAGAGGGCAAGGGGCTGGCTCTAGGTCACACCCCAGGTTTGCTAGCTCCCTGTCACAGGTGTCTCTGAGAGCCCCTCTGTGTTTTGCCCCTGCCAGGGGCTAGGGTGAGAGGTGGGTTGGAGGAGGGGCAGTGGCTAACCTGCCTGCATCCTTGGGAGCCTGTTTTCAGGGAGATAACAACATGTGAGGTCATGTCAGGGCCTAAGCCAGGGCCAGGAAGTGAGAGGCGGTGCCCTGGACCTCACTCTACATCCTCAGTTCTCAGAGCTGCCCTTGGGAAGCCTCTTGGGGCAGTAGGCAGTGTGTCCTTGCCTCCAGCACAGACCCCCCTGCCCACTGCCAGGGCAGGAAGAGGAAGTAGCCAGGGCAGGGCAGGCCATAGGTACTGGGTAGGTCCCGGGGCTGAGGAGGGGAAGCTCCCCTGGCCACTTCTCAGAGAGAGAAGGCAACTCACACTCTCTGCCCACCCCCAGGGAAGGGTGTGGAGGCCAGTGGGTGGGGATGTCTTGGTGAAAGTATGGCAAGTTCCTGCCCTCAGCGCAGCAGCGGTGGGGGGACAGCGTGGGAAAGGGGCTGTGCAGTTCCACTTCCTCCATCTTCTATTCACTCAACTCCATGCCCTCCCACTTGGCTGGGGCACATTGTCTGCCCAGATGGGGCAGCCCTGGGTTACTTACTGTTGAGGATGCATGAAGGTGGGGAAGACGGGGCCTTGTCCTCATGTTCACACATGGTAGGGGAGGGGTATGGCTGGTAAGCCCCCATAAGATGTGACTAGGAGGGGCACAGGTCTAGTGAATTGTTCAGAAAACATACTGTGTGAAGAACTCTTTTTAATGTCAGATCTTATGGCCTTTTCTAACTATAGTTGTGTTCTGAGCGTGTACCAAATAGAATAAGTACATAACAAAAAACAGAATTGAACCTGGGACATCCACACGTCAGGCCAATGCTTTACCACTGAGCCAACCAGCCAGGGCCTCGAGGCGATTTTTTAATTTAACTTTTATTTTTGAAAGTATAACATGCAGTAGAGCGTCAGCCCAGCATGTGGAAGTCCTGGGTTTGATTCTCGGTCAGGGTACACAGAAGAAGTGACCGTTTTCTTCTCCACCCCTCCACTTTCTCTTTCTGTCTCTCTCTCTCTCTCTTTCTTTCTCTCTCCCCCTCCTGCAGCCATGGCCCAAATGGTTCAAGCAAGTTGGCCCCAGGTGCTGATGATGGCTCCATAGGCTCGCCTCAGGCGCTGAAATAGCTTGGTTGCCGAGCAACAGAGCAGCAGCCCCGGATGGGCAGAGCATCGCCCTGTAGGGGGCTTGCTGGGTGGATCCCAATTGGGGTGCATGCAGGAGCCTGTCTCTGCCTCCCTGCCTCTCACTTAATATTAAAAAAAGTATAACATATATATTGAAAAGTATGCAAATAGTAGGTATGATATTTTAATAGTATACAGTAGTTTGATGACTTTTCCAGAGTGAACACACCTGTGTGCATGGCCATGTCCAGATTGTGAACTGGAATGCTTCCAGTCCCTCCAAAGACCCCCTGTGGGCATCGCTGTTTTCAATGTATAGGCCATGCTGTGTGTACCTGGTTCTGTGGTGCTTTTAAGAACCGGGGGGGCATAGAGTCAAGCACAAAACTGAGAGTTAAGGGACCTGAGTTTGAGTCCTGCTCCCAAGTCTCCATCTCTTCATTTAGAAAATATGGGTCAGAAATCAAACCTGGAAGGCTGGTAGAGGGTTAAGTGGAAGAATTCAAGTGAAGTGCCCTGGTCTGACCCTTGATTGGTGTCTCCCCTCGCCCCCCAGTGAGGGTGTTTATTTATTGTTAGGCTGATCCAGGAGGGTGGTACATGAGTTGAGGTCTAGGAGGATCAGCATGGTTAGAGCAGAAGGAAGAGGAGCAATGTGTCCAGGGGGTGGTGGGAAGGTTTAACCCAAGGTGTTTATATGGGGACTTTGGGGATGGGGGGAGGGTTACGAGGGTAGACTGGTGGGCTGAGCCTGCTGTGGGAGCCTGGCATGGGTGGCTGTCTTGTCTCCAACATGACATCTTCCATCCCTGCCCTGCCCGTGCTATTATGGTCCTTCCTTACCTTCTGGTTCTCCTTTCTAGTTTTAGATACCTCTCCCATCGTTACTTGTCCTCCACACCTCCATCCCCAGAAGCCGTTTTGCTCTTAAAGGCTGGATTTCTTGAAGGGGGGAGGAGCCCTTTGGAGTCTTTGTCCAGCCTGGGACAAGTATATACTATAGGTCCCCCAAAGTCTGCATCAAGTATTACTTTCCACACAGTCCTACCTTAGCCAGATGCCACCCCCCTTTCAGAGTGCCAGCCCACCGTCCCTGGAGGGCATCTGGCCAGCAGGGATGTGGTCCAGGGTCCCCAAGCCTCTTTGACCTCTCTTCTCTGTCTTAGGCTAGGTGCTCCTCACAGCTGTGTAATGCTGTCTCTGGCAGTGCTCCCACAGAGGGACTCTGTCTTTTTCTTCTGTTTTCAGAGTGTAATGTGTTCAGAACTTCCAGCATCCTTCACTTGCATCAGCATGGCAAAAGGACAGATGCAGTTGCCTTTCCTCTCTTCTGTCTTAGGAGCAGCTAGACTGCAACCTGCAAACCAGCCATGGCCAGGGAAAGTGGGGCCTGGGCTACAGACACAGGTCTAGAGGCTAGTGCTGAGATGCGGATATTTAGGCCAGGGCCCTGGACAGCTCCTCAAAGTACTTGAGTTCCCTGGGGCTCCAGGTGGGCCTCTTCAAGGGAGAGTAGGGATGGCCTGTGGTGCTTTTTCAAATGGAAAGCGTGGGGAGGAAAGAGGCTGGCCCAGCTCTCAAAGAACTGTTAAATCTGGGCTCAAGCACACACAGGTCAAGCCACAGCTAATACACCTGTTTGGCTGGTGGAGGTGGAGGGAAGAATGCTGATCTGGCAAATCATCTTTTGCTGACGTATTAAAATTATTTTTACTTTTATTTCATTTTTTATTTTTATTTATTTTTACTTTTTGAGGAAAGCCCTATTAGGTGCAGGGAGGCTTCCCAGGGCAGGGTGAGGGGTTGGGTGTAAGCCTAGTTTCACCAACTAACACTTGCTTGTGTGCCTGAGCAGGGTACAGATTCTCTGGGAAACCTTGGGTCCTAATATGCAAAATGAGAAGATATGAATTATATTAGTGTTTCATGCCCTGTTTTGTTGTTGTTGTTGTTTTTAGCTGAATTCTTTTTCCTAAGCAAAATCTTTTTTGTGTGTATGAGAGAAAGAGAGAGAGAGATGAGAAGCATCAACTGGTGTTTACATCACTTCAATTGTTTATTGATTGCTTCTTATATGTGCCTTGACAAGGGGGCTCTAGCTGAGCCAGTGACCGCTTGCTCAAGCCAGCAATCTTGGGTTCTTAGCTAGAGACCTTTGGGCTCAAGCCAGCAACCATGGGATCATTGGCTCAAGCTGGTGATCTTGTGCTCAACTTGGTGAGCCTGTGCTCAAGCCAGCGACCTCAGGGTTTCAAACCTGGGACCTCAGCTTCCCAGGTCAGTGCTCGTGCCACCATCAGTCAGGCTCTAAGCAAAATGCTTTTTTTTTTTTTTCATCTTGACAGAGACAGAGAGTCAGAGAGAGGGATAGATAGGGACGGACAGGCAGGAAGGGAGAGATGAGAAGCATCAATTTTTTGTTGCGGCACTTTAGTTGTTCATTGATTGCTTTCTCATATGTGCCTTGGCCGTGGGGGGCTATAGCAGACCGAGTAACCCCTTACTCAAGCCAGTGACCTTGGGTCCAAGCTGGTGAGCCTTGCTCAAACCAGCTGAGCCCACGCTCAAGCTGGCGACCTCGGAGTCTCGAACCTGGGTCCTCCAGGTCGCAGTCTGACGCCCTATTCACTGCACCACCGCCTGGTCAGGCTCCAAGCAAAATCTTATGCAAAAACCTAAGACAAAGGAAAATAAAACTGGCTTTCGCTTAAGTGGGTGGGAACCCTTAATGAGTCCCATTGGCATTATCCTGGCCATGCTTCACCTTGACGCAGGTGGCCAGAAGGGTGTCTAGAAGGTGGTTTGGGAAAAGCCCGAGCTCTCTGAACACTGGTCCATGTGGAAACTATGCTATAATGGGGGAGTTCTGGCGGGTTCTGACCAGATCACTGAATGAGATTGGTCTTACTGAAAACTGCTCTATCCAGGGTGGACAGTGGGGTTTGGAAAATGGAGACAAGCTAGTTAAGGAGCAGTTTTCTTAATAGGTATGGGCAAGGAAAAGGGGAGGTCACTTGGCCTCACTTCTGCCTTCAGATACCAGTGAGGTATGTCCTATGGCTGGTAGAAACCAGGGATCCAAGAGATGTTTCAAAATAGAATTTCAGGAAACAGTGAAAAGTTGAAGCCCTGGCTGGTTGGCTCAGTGGTAGAGCATCAGCCCAGTGTGTGGATGTTCTGGGTTTGATTCCCAGTCAGGGCACATAGGAGAAACACCCTGTGCTTCTCCAGCCCTTCACCTCTTGCCTCTCTCTCTCTCTATCTTCTCCTCCTGTAGCCATGGCTTGAATGGAGCGAGTTGGTCCTGAGCGCTGAGAATGGCTCCATGGCCTTCTTCCTCAGGCGCTAAAATGATCTTGGTTGCTGAGCAACAGAGCAGTGCCCCAGATGAGTAGATCATCGCCCCCCTAGTGGGCTTGCCAGGTGGATCCTGGTTGGGGTGCCTGTGGGAGTCTGTCTCTGTGCCTCCACTCATCTCACTGAATAAAAAAGAAAAAGAAAACTTGCATGTGGGGCATCAGGAGCAGAGGTGAGGTGATGGGCAGGAAGTGCAGAGATGGCAAGTGCTGCCTGGAACAGATGAAGTTAGGTGCTGGCAGGACCTTTGAGTGGGCGGAAGTGGGGGCTGGAGACAAGGGTGTGGGGAACCTGAGATGGGAGCTGATAGTGGACCTGAGGAGCAGGAAGTGCCTCAAGGGTAGAGGGAATTGCTGCTGTAGGATGACCAGATGAGGTGAGAGTGGGGTCCATGGGTGCAGGCTCAGTGGAAGCAGAACCTCTTCTTGTTGACTTGCAGGGGAGAAGGGGCTGGTGGGGCCCCATTGAGTGAGTGAGTGTGCGTGTGTGTGCGTGTGTGTGTGTGTGTGTGTGGAGTGGCTCTCCTTAAGAATATTAGCCCTTCCTTCCTCTCTCACCTAGCATGTGAGGTCTCCCCAGGCTAGGGGTAGATATAGCTGGGCCAGGTAAGGTTCCAGGTGGCTGCAGCCTGCTCTGTGCCCTGATACAGCCTTGGAAGGCCCTTCCTCCTGCTCCTGTAGGGCAGGTCGGAGCTAGTCTTTCCACAGGTGTTGGAGGTGAGGTGGAAGTGTGGGTAATCCCTTAATAGGGACGGGGGAAGTTAAGAAACCATCCCCTAGAGATGCAGTCAGTGGCCCTGGGTTCTACCCCTGTGGGCCACCACCTTCCTGTGTGACCTTGAGCAAGTGCCATTATTTCTAAATTTGTTTATAAAATGGGGAAGAGTCTGCACAAAATCGAAAAGATTTCTCAGGCTCCACCCGAGTCTGAAATTCGGTAGTTTCCCACCAGAGTTCACTCAACTTAGAAGGGACTGTGGAGGGGACTGAAATGAAGTTCAGCGGGTGGAGTAGAGCCCACTGGCCCATCTTTGGCCTGACAAATGCCCCACTTGGCTTGGCAAACCTCTGAAGGTACTTTTCATAGGAAATTGGGAGGAGAGAATAAGGCGCTGACTGAGCCTTGGGGCAACCTCTCAGCCCGAGACCCTGCTGGGGAGACTCTGCTGAGGAAGACTTGCCAAGTGCACAGGGCTGAGGTTGGGGGCGCAGGTTCCTTAGGTGTGTCCCAGAGTTGCCAGCCCTGGTCGCATACCTCTAGGAAGGACCTGGGAGGGTGCGAGGCGGAGCGGGCCAAGGGAGCCGGAGGGAGCAGGCGCGGCCGTGGCTCCTGGGAGCGGCTGGAAGCAGAGGAGATCCTCACTGGGGAAACCCTGTGGCCAGGGCTCTAGAGCGCCCTCTCCTCGGTTATTTCAGACCCGGGGACCCCGGTCTGGGCTCTGGGTCCCGCGAGGGGGAGCCTCCGGAGTACACGAGCTGCTATTTTTAGCGGGCACAGCGGGCGCGAGGTGACTATTTATAGATCAAACAGTCCGCGCTCCCTGCGTCAATGGAACCCCGCGTGCGTCACCCGCGCAGACATTCCAGGCCCCCCTCTCGCTCCGCCCCCTCGGGCTCCCCGGCCTGCGCCGCCTCCCACCGGAACCGCCCCGCCCCCCGCGCCCTTGTATGGCCAGGTCTCGCCGGCTGTGCGTCAGAGGCGCCCCCGCCCCTCTCCGTGCGTCACGAGCGCTTAAGAGGAGAGTCGGCCTGTCCCGGGAGTCCCAGTGGCGGAGGCTGTGAAAGTTGAGGGAGTGTGGAGAACTGCAGGAGCACGCTCGGAAAGAGACTGCGACTCGGGGCGCTGGTCCCGGCAGGGGGAGCGGGAGCCTGCCGGGTAGGTATCTCGGCGGGGAGCATGCAGCTGTTTTGGTTTTTAGAGATGTTGCATGAAGGAGATGGGTGTAAGCGCGGGTGGAAAGGATGTGTAGGGTCGTCATACTGCAGGGCTGGTGTAGTGTGCAGTTTTGGCGTTGGGAGGGGAGCAGTTGGAATGGGATGAGGACCCAGATCCGTCTGGAGTCTGCTTGGCTTAGGGTAACGGGTGGCGGGGAGTGTGTATGCAAGGTGGAAGCCTCGGGGGGTTAGGGTTGGCGCCCGGAATCTGGACTTGTCCAGTAGGAAGCTGGCTGTAGATCAGCCTCCCAGGGTGTCCAACTGGGCTCAAGGAGCCCTGGACTGAGGTGCTGATGGGGTTCTCGGTACAGTGGGGAAAAGGTACACAGAGTTTCAGCTGCTGGGATCCATCGGACATCTACCAGGATTGGATTCCCAAGAGGATCTCCTTCCTATCTGCTTGTCAGGCCTGTCCCCATACCCTTAGTAGTTTTCTTAACACTTCAAAAGCTGTGGCTTAGTTTGCAGGGATCCAGTCTGAAGTTTCTGCCTGAATTATGTTAGGAGATTTCTGGGTTGCCTAAGGGAAATGGCCAGCATTGGTGGCTGAACTGTGGAGGGGTTGCTGCTGTATGATTGAATAAAACAGTTTTCTTGGGGCAGGAGCAGGAGGGTCTCTGGAAGCACAAGGAAGATTGTTTTAGCTATAGTTTGTTGTGTATGTATGTGTGTTTGTGTGATATGGAAAGCCTGGTCGTTGGGGATCCAGATGGCAGTTGCTAACGTTGGAATCTCTGGTGTGGTACTACCTGGAGGATACCCCCATAGTCCTTGTTAGATTGTACAGGTAGGGTGCAGCCTGAGGCAGGTTCAGCATAACAGGTGCAAGCCACATTGTTGCCAGGACCTGCCTAAAGCCGGATTCTCCCCCTCCCTCCTTCAACCCCGCCTCTTCCTCCTCCCTGTGCGACTGTGCTGTTGTCCCCACCCCCATGTGGGTCCATATCTTGTGCCATTAAGTACCTGCATGGAGGTGGGGGGACAGGTTGGTGGGGGTTGATCCGGATGTGGGACGTCCAAGTGAAGAAACAGGATTTGAATAAAGGTGGACTGTCCAGCCCTTTGTGGCTGCTGCCTCTCCTCCGCCCCAAACCCATCCCTCCTTGCCCAGGTTATCCTAGTGCAGTCAGACGTGGCCACCCTTATCTCTCACAGGTTCTGTGTACTTGTGGACAGGTGCCACTGGCTGGGTGGGGCCAGAGCTTCCAGGGACTCTGTTGTCTGGGTTGGTTTGAGAGTGTTAGTTAGGTCAGGGGTGGTGCTACCCTGTCTAGGATCCGTGGAGGTGGGAGAAAGATTAGAACCAGAGGGCTCCTTGGGCTCTTGGCCGGGAAGTGGTGCAAATCTTTGCCCCTTCCCACTGTCCCCCTTGATTATGGCGCTGTATTCTAGTTTGCTTTCTTACCCAGCTTTCTTCTCTGACTGGTGAGGCCAGAGCATGCAGACCCCAGGCTCGGACATGGGATGGGAAACTGTCATAGAACCTCTTCTCTGTTAGTTTATGAACAGTCTGGGAAATTAAGGATCCCCCTTAATGATGCTATCTCTGCTCCTTTAAGCTCCTTAGGGTTGGGGTGGGGGTGTAACCCCCTTTGTCTGAGCTCCTGAATTCTTCAAAGCACAGACACTGTTTAGTAGAGGGACCCAGTCAGGGCAGGATGACTTCCACCCTGCCACCAACGGGCTCTTTCTCTCCGAACAGCCACCTCAAGTCTTCTGGTGGACTCATAAAAATCACAGAGAAGAATGCTTAGGGGGGAGCATCTAAGAGAAATTCCTCTTAGCGACTGTCCATTCTCCTGGATGTCCAAGGGGCTCTTTTCTCTTTCCTCCCACCCCCCCTCAGCCTCTCTTCAGCATATGGCCTTGAAAGGTCTGGAGCCAGGTTACCCAATCTACCGGGGAGCTGAGGACAGGGTGAGGAGGCCTGGGCTCTCTTCTTTTTTGCCTCTGGGAGCAGCCTAGGCAAGTGCAGAGTGGGTACCCATCCCCAGATGTCAGGACCAGGGTACATGTGGGATCTGTAGCCTTTGCTTAGTATGTAGGGTGGGGGCAGAGATAGGAGTCAGGTTCATTGCTGCGTAGGCTGCTTTTTTAGGCAGTATGGCCCTCACTTCCAGATCCTTTTCCATTTGCAGGATGTCCTTCTCCCCAGGCACTGTGGAGGAAGGAGAAGGGGTTTTCAGAGGCTAGGCAGTGCCTGGGAATACTACCAGAAGTGCCAGGTTGGAGAAACAGCATATCTGTTCCTGGGGACTGGGCTAAGGCCGAGCCTGGCCGCCACTCCCACCCACCCTTCTCCCAGCCCCATCCATGCCTCACCCAGCGAGAGAGGGCAGGGGGCTGGAGGAACACAGCTTCCCCCTGTTCCAGCAGAGAAATGCTGGCTGGAAGCCTTCCCTAGGATTCCCAGGCTGATGGGTGTGGCTGGCCTTCAGCCTGAGCCCACTCTTGCTGGGCCTTTGCCCGGGGGCTTTTTGTGACAAAGTCACTGAAATGGTACCCTGGCTGGGAATCAGGGTTCTTGGGTCTGTGGTGGGCTGTGGCCCTACTACTTCAGGGTGCTGTGTCTGGCTGGCATTTCTGCCACCTGGCTGTTTGGGGTCTGTACTTAGATGTCAGGCTTCAGGCTTCTCTCTTGACTGTCCCCCATGCCCTTGGTATCTTCCCTCTCCAGAAATGCCCTGTATCCAAGCCCAATATGAGACACCGACACCAAGCCCAGGACCCCGTGACCACCTGGCAAGTGACCCCCTGACCCCTGAACTCAGCAAGCCCACGATGGACCTGGCCAGCCCCGAGGCGGCTCCCACTGCCCTGCCCAGTTTCAGCACCTTCATGGACGGCTACACCGGGGAATTTGACACCTTCCTCTACCAACTGCCAGGAACTGCCCAGCCATCTTCCTCAGCCTCTTCCTCGGCCTCCTCCACATCATCGTCCTCAGCCACCTCCCCTGCCTCTGCTTCCTTCAAGTTCGAGGACTTCCAGGTGTACGGCTGCTACCCCGGCACCCTGAGTGGCCCACTAGATGAGACCCTGTCCTCGAGCGGCTCTGACTACTATGGCAGTCCCTGCTCAGCCCCGTCACCACCCACGCCTGGCCTCCAGCCACCCCAGCTGTCTCCCTGGGATGGCTCCTTTGGCCCCTTCTCACCCAGCCAGACTTATGAGAGCCTGCGGGCATGGACAGAGCAGCTGCCCAAGGCTCCTGTGCCCCCCCAGCCACCGGCGCTCTTTTCCTTCAACCCTCACAGCGGCCCCAGCCCCAGCCTGGCTCAGAGCCCCCTGAAGCTGTTCCCCTCACAGGCTACCCACCAGCTGGTGGAGGGGGAGAGCTATTCCATGCCAACGGCTTTCCCAGGCTTGGTACCCACTTCTCCACACCTTGATGGCCCGGGGATGCTGAATGTGCCTGTGACCTCAGTCAAGTCCCGGAGTGGGGCTTCAGGTGGAAGTGAGGGTCGCTGCGCTGTGTGTGGGGACAACGCTTCCTGCCAGCATTATGGTGTACGCACCTGTGAGGGCTGCAAGGGCTTCTTCAAGGTACTGGACTGCCCTGTTTGTGGTTTTTCATGAGAACTGGGGATAGACTGGTCTCTTACCCCAGCAGGCTCTGTGGTAGCCGCCCTTGGGTTCTCCCAACTGGTCCTGCTTTTCAGGAAGGGGCAGCACTGCCAGGTGGCCCCCAGGAGATGGCAAGGGGCTGGGACCTTTCATGTCCCGGGGCACACATGGCCAGTGAATATGGGCTGCAGGGGTTCCTGGGAGGGTGCATTCTAATGGCTAGCCTCTGGTTTTCCTCTGCCCATCCTCCCCCCACTCAAGGTCTTGGTGGGAAGGGGAGCCCCAGGCGCTCATGTTCCTGGCATGAGATCAAAGGATCTGGGAAGAAGGCTTGGTGCTTGAGTGCTGGGGGTGGACTTGGGAACAGGCTTTGTGTTTGTCCCAGCTTTGGGTGCCTGCTTAGTTTCCCGTCCTCACCCACCCATCCTCGGCCTTCTCTTGTCTGCCCCAAGCAAGGGACAGGAGGACTCAGGTGCATCAGAAGTATGAGAGTCTGGGCTGCCAGGGAGCCCCTAGTCCCTAATGTGGGGCCCTGAGCAGGGGTCGTTCTCCTAGTGCAGAAACCTCCTCCAGTGTCCCCAAGACTTTTTCCCTCTCCCCCCACCCTGCCATGTCTCCCTCCCCTGCCACCCAAATGTTAGAAAAATAGCTATGAACAGAGAGTGCTTTTGTCTACGATAGCAGCAGGATCTGGACGGTCCCCTCCCTGGGGCTCCCCCCTCCCCACACTCTGACAGCCTGTTCCGTGTTGTCACCCCTCCAGCGCACAGTGCAGAAAAATGCCAAGTACATCTGCCTGGCTAACAAGGACTGCCCTGTGGACAAGAGGCGGCGAAACCGCTGCCAGTTCTGCCGCTTCCAGAAGTGCCTGGCTGTGGGCATGGTGAAGGAAGGTGGGTGGCTGGGGCAGGGCTGGCAAGGACAGAGGCAGGCCTGATGGGTTGGGGCAGGCTGAGTTCCCCAGGCATCTGCCTTGGTGAGCCACAGGGTAGGGCATACCTGGACCATATTCCCACTCTACCTCTGGTCCACCTGCCTTGCTTCTGGAGGTGGTCTCTGTAGGGTTCCCTGGGTCTCAGGCGCTCTAGGTCCTTGGTACTTCCCAGCACTGTTGTACACAGCTTGAGCTGAAAGGTCCTTTGCTGGGTCCCTTCCTCCCTTCCTCACCCCTGCCATTTCTTTGCAGTTGTCCGGACAGACAGTCTGAAGGGGCGGCGGGGGCGGCTCCCTTCAAAGCCCAGGCAGCCCCCAGATGCCTCCCCTGCCAGTCTCCTCACCTCCCTGGTCCGGGCGCACCTGGACTCTGGGCCCAGCACAGCCAAACTGGACTACTCCAAGGTGAGCCCACCAGCCCACACCCAGTGCCTCTTGCACATTAGGAAAGGCTCCTCTGCAGTCGGGCAGATTGGAAAAAGGGGAGCCCCTGTGGGCTGACCAGATGGAAAAATGTACCCCCCTCAGGGGGGGTGGCCTTCCAGAAGCCTCCGCCCTGGCTGAATGTTTGAGAGTGGGCGGCACAAAGTGGACGGAAGCTTAGTTCCCCTCTCACCCCGGGGATCTGGCCCCTGATGCACGATGCGGCTGTACGTGCTGGCCCTTGTCCAGGGCCCTCCGTGCGGTGCTGAACCTCAGGAACTGCCCCTAGTTCCAGGAGCTGGTGCTGCCCCAGTTTGGGAAGGAGGATGCCAGGGATGTGCAGCAGTTCTACGACCTGCTTTCGGGGTCTCTGGAAGTCATCCGCAAGTGGGCCGAGAAGATCCCTGGCTTTGCCGAGCTGTGCACGGGCGACCAGGACCTGTTGTTGGAGTCAGCCTTCCTGGAGCTCTTCATCCTCCGCCTGGCCTACCGGTGAGCTGCCTGTGTCTGCCCCGCCCTCCCCTGCTGCCCTGCCCCGCCCTCCCCTGCTGCCCTGCCCCGCCCTGCCCTGGAGCCCCCTGACCACTGTGCGTCTGCATTACCAGGTCGAAGCCGGCTGAGGGGAAGCTTGTTTTCTGCTCTGGTCTGGTGCTGCACCGGCTGCAGTGCACCCGAGGCTTCGGCGACTGGATTGATGGCATCCTGGCCTTCTCTCGGTCCCTGCACAGCTTGGTCGTCGATGTCCCTGCCTTCGCCTGCCTTTCTGCACTCGTCCTCATCACAGGTAAGTGGCCAGTCTTGGGGGTTGGGGAGAGCTTGAGGGCCCTGGCTGGGCTGACATCTGACTCTTCTAGGCCCCCACATTGTCAAGTGAGGGTGCCTAGATTCAGAGAGGGGCAAGCATTTGCTCAGAGCAACACTGCTGGTAGGAGGCAGAGCTGCAGTTTGGGCCCAGCTGCATCTGCCTGCAAAGCCCAGGCCAGTCTGTGAATGGTCCCAGCTGACCTAAGGTCAAGACTGTGTAGGTGCTGTGTGTGGCTTAGGGCTGTGGTTTCTTTTTAAAGTCTTACTAAATTATGTTGCATAATTGCACAAATGATAAATTTCTATAAAATAAGCACACTTACGTAACCAGCACATAGCTCAGGATGCAGACACGACCAGTCCCCTAGAAGCCCTCCTTGTACCCTTTCTAGTCATTGGCTCCCTCAGGGGTAACTGCCATCCTGACTTGTAGCAGCACAGTTCACCTGCACCTGTTGTGTGCTTGTATAAATATAATTGTGCAGGATGGGCTCTGGGTGTTAAATGTACAGGTTTTCAGATCTCTCTGGTTTTATTTTTTAAAGCATCAGAATCTGTCCCCATTTCATCTTGCTTAGATTTCACATGGGACTCAGCTGTACAGGACTGGATTGCTTTCATTCAGCTGAGGCATTCTGGGCCAAAGAGGGAGGGTGGGTTTTGCGGGCAGCTTTCTCTGGAAGTGGCCTCTAGGACGCACCACTGCTCAACTCCAGGGCTTCTTGGAATAGTTTGGAAAAGAACAAAACACTGGCCTGGTGAGAAAACTTGGCTAGGATTTTCTCTTTTTTGTAACCTGGGGCAAATCATTTAACCTCTCTGGGCCTCAGTTTTTCCCCTGGGAAGCTGAGGATAATGGGTGTTGTTGCCTTCCTAGACTTCCAATGAGGTTCAAAAATGGGCTCATGTGTGCACATGCTTGCAAGTGCCAGAAGAGTGTATGGGACAGTCAGTGGCAGCATTTTGGCAGCCTTGGGGGAGACCAGGTCTTGGAGGGCTCCAGTCATCTGATAGGTGGTTAACCTCGTGCCTTCCTCACAGACCGGCATGGGCTACAGGAGCCCCGGCGGGTGGAGGAGCTGCAGAACCGCATCGCCGGCTGCCTGAAGGAGCATGTCTCGGCTGTGGTGGGCGAGGACCAGCCGGCCAGCTGCCTGTCACGCCTGCTGGGCAAGCTGCCTGAGCTGCGGACCCTGTGCACCCAGGGCTTGCAGCGCATCTTCTACCTCAAGCTGGAGGACTTGGTGCCCCCTCCGCCCATTGTTGACAAAATCTTTATGGAGACACTGCCCTTCTGACCCCAGCGTGGGAACACATGTGCACTGTGTATGCACGCTCCTACACCACCCCTTGTGCCTTGAGCCCATGGCCCTTGGGGCCCCGGAGTACCACCCCAGCCTGGGCTGGGGCTGCAGACTGACCGGCCTTCTCACTTGCTCGGGGAGGTCACCCCTCGGGGAGGGAATGCGTTCATGTGGGAGACCCCTACTATTTGTCTTACCCCCTATCCCAGCCCTGGCCTTCATGTTTTTGTAAGATAAACCGTTTTTAACACACACTGCTGTGCTGTAAATAAGCCAAATGCTGCTGTAAATACAGGAAGGAAGAGGTTGAGGTTGGGGGTGGTGGGTGGGGGAGAGGGAGGGAGGGGCAAGCCTTTCCCAGCCTCTTCCTACTGGCTCTCGCTTCCCACCTCCTTCCATATGTATATACACTCACTCGAGGAGGAAGACAAATGACAAATTCTGACATTTATATTTGTGTATTTCCCTGGATTTATAGTATGTGACTTTTCTGATTAATATATTTAATATATTGAATAAAAATAGACATGTAGCTGAAACTGGGATCCTGTCTATCCCCAACACCATGCCCTCCTCCATAATTACCGGAGAGACAGAGGTAACTGGATAAATCTCGGATATTACAAGTCTGAGCTAACAGGCCTCAGTTTACCTGTTCATAAAAGGTGAATAATAATGGCATCTGCTTCATAGGGTTATTATACAAAAGTGCTCAGACTAGAATTTTGACACTAGAAAGCCTCCAATTAATTTCGTCTTGGGCATGGGCCTTCAGTGGAGGTTAACTGAGGGATAAGAGCATTGCAGTCCTAACCTGGGGTAAGGATCTCTGATTTGGCTCCCACATCTGTAAAACGGGGATAGCCTACCTCATGTTGCTGCTGGAATCCCAGGAGCGTGAGTGTGGTGCGTCGCACAGGGCTGGGGCCAGGGCAGCCCAGAGTGGTGGTAGCAGCTGTTACTCAGTACAAGTTATTTTCCATCCTCATCTTCAACATTCCACCTCACGTGCCTCACACTCCAGCAACAGGATCCAGGTTGCTAGGCCTTGACTTCCTGGCAAGAACATAATTCTGAGGTTCCTACCTGTGCCTGGGTCCCCATGTAGGTTTTCCAACTCCCAAGCTCACAAATTGCTTAGTCAGCTGGTTTAAAATTCAGATTTCTAGACTTGAGCTCAAAGACTATAGTTTGGTGAGGGGTTGAATCGTGAATCTGAACTTCTACCAAGCACCCAGATGCTTGTGGTGCAGGGGGTCTGGGAGCCACTCTTGAGAAACATCAACCCCAACCTGAGGCCCAAGGCAGTTGACCATGCAGCAACCAGCCCCCTTCATTGCACTTAGTGTCCATCTAGCGTCATAATTTCCTTTGCAAGGACACTGCAGGCATTGCCCCTCACACCTATTCTTTTTTTTTTTTTTTTTTTTTACAGAGGCAGAGCTAGGGACAGACAGGAACAGAGAGAGATGGGAAGCATCAGTCATTAGTTTGTCGTTGCGCGTTGTGACTTCTTAGTTGTTCATTGATTGCTTTCTCATATGTGCCTTGACCATGGGCCTTCAGCAGACCAAGTAACCCCTTGCTGGAGCCAGCGACCTTGGGTCCAAGCCGGTGAGCTTTTTGCTCAAACCAGATGAGCCCTTGCTCAAGCTGGCGACCTTGGGGTCTCGAACCTGGATCCTTCCGCATCCCAGTCCGATGCTCTATCTACTGCACCACCGCCTGGTCAGGCTCACACCTACTCTTATAACCCATGGTTTCCTTGGCCCAGGACCCACCTCCTGGGTCAGTCTCCACCTCCCTGGGCCCCTGGCTTGATGAGGACAGCCCCTGTTGGATGGAAGTCAAACAAAACAGGGCTCTGCTCAGGTGTAGGACAGACCCCAGGACCTTCCCCAGTGCTCCAGCCAGTCTGTAGATCCCCTAGAAGCCCCAACCACGTGCCCTCACTTGGGTTCTGGGAAGACAGTCCAGCCCCCAGTCCTGCTGAATGGTCAGTCTACTCGTGGGTGAGATGGAGGAGCCCTGGGATCTGTGTATGGGGACTTCCACCGCAGCAGTATGTGAGCTTCCAAGCACATGTCCCTGGCATCCATGCCAGGGACCTTGGTGAGCTTTTGTTGCAGCACCAACACCTGGCAAGGCAGGGGGCAGGTTGATCTGTTTAGTGGGGAAGTAAGCCTGGTGGCAGTGCTCTGGGTAGGAGCAGAGGTTTCTGGGAAATCTCCCACCATCTGTGGCTGGACTGAGTCCCTCTGCCTTTGTGTTTATTCTCCATATCCTGCCTTTATCCTCCACAGACAGACATGGAGCACAGGACAGCCCATCATGCAAAAGAACCACTTGAGTGCTTGAGGAGGGACGAGCATTGGAGAATGCGGTGGGACAGTGGAATGAGAATCTTGATCCCTATAGATCGCTAAGCCTCAGAGTGGAGATAATAACTATCACATATTATGTTCCACTGCCCACTAGTTCCTTTTCATGTTTGTTATTTCAAGCCCTTGCTGTCACCTATGAGGAAAGTGTGGTTGTCTTCACCTCATAGGTAGCAACACAGCAGAGTGGTAAAGAACAAAGATTCTGGAACCAGACTGCCTAGGTTTAAATCTTGGCCTTTAAATTTTGGGCCTTTCTGTGCCTCAGCATCTTCATCTGTAAATGGAGAAAATAATTTTACCTATTTCATAAACTTGGCTATAATGATTACGTGAATGAATGCATACAAAGTGTTTCTTGTGTGTGTGTGTGTGCCTGCACACGTGCGCACGCGCGCGCACACACACACACACACACGCTGGTAAAACTTTATTTACAAACATGGGCAGTGGGCTGGATTTGGCCAGTGGACCAGAGCAGCAAGGTTACAGTGCGTGACTGAGTGAGTTTGTAACGAATACCGAGTGCTTGCACACCAGAGAACATGCATGTGATAGTTGGCAGGCATCCTAGCTGTGCTAGAGTGTGCTGTAGTCTGCTTTCAGAGACAAAATGTTTCAAACAGTGCCCAGCACATAGCAAACACCAAATAATAATAGCTGTTGTTTTTACGGAAGAAGAGAATTTATGTCGGAGAAAAGAAATAACTTTCCCAAGGTCACTTGGCTTGTAAGTGGCTGAGCTGGATGTGTCTAACTACCTAATCACCTGGTCTCCCTGCCCAGGATCTCGGAAATCAAAGAAGCCCTAGGGATGGTGGCTCCTTTTCAGAACTTTGACTTTGGGGGTACAGGGCTGGGAGCCGATTTCTCCAGCCCTGCCCCGCCCTGCCCCGCCCCACCCCGCCCCGCCCAAGGCTGGAGCCTGGAGGCAGGCACCTTCTTTCCAGAGCAACTGGAAGAACTGGCCTCCAAGTCTTACTAGGGGCTGGGAGGGCAAACAAGGGGGCATTGAGCCTGGTGGGGCCTCACAATGGCTGCTCTGTCCCAGCAGGCTGGGGGCTGGGCCCGTTTCCGACGGGGACAATAGTCAAAAAGGCAGTGACGCTGACAGGGCCTGGAATCCCGGGTGGGATTTTCCAAGGCTTCAAAGCCTGCTGTTTGTCCTCATACGGAGACCCAGGAAGCCTGCCTCCCTGTCTCCCCTCATCCCACCCACGCTGGGCCCTGTGCCCAGAGGCCCTGGCCCCTTCCCCAGCCCTAAGGTGCCACTGTTCTAGCAAGGGAGTGGGGAGGGCTGACTTTAAGGTCTGGGGTCTGAGTGGGCACTCTGCACCCCAGGAGTTTGTGCCAAATGGCCTTTCCCTGGGGCCTGGGATAGAGGAAGCTGCTCCACACTTGGGTTTCCACCACCAGAACTTGGTTATGGAGGGAGATGGGGAGGGTCAGCCTTGAGGAGGCTGAGAAGCTTCTGAAGGTCATGGACAACCTGACCTCACCACTGGACTTGCGCTGTATGGTGCCACATGGTCACCACCTGGTTGGGTTGGAATGTCCAGCATGTTTTGGTGTGGCAGCCAGCTGTGGCTACAGAGGGGAGCCGTGAGAGAGCCCGTCAGAGGTGGGAGGTCTGAGTGTGGTGATGGGCAGTAAGCAGGTTGCTAGTGATGTTCTCTCACGGTCATAAGGCGGCTGTGGTTGACGGCAGTGCTAGGTTCCCTTCGTGTGAGGCTGGACCTGGGGATTCCCAGAAAGTTTTAGGTTAAATCTGTATGAGCCCCAGTGCCCTCCAAGTCCTTCACTGCAGCTGAGACCATGGGCCCCTGGGCTTTCTCAGATAAAGCTGCGAGGTAAGGCCGTCCACCTGCCTTCTGGCCTAGTCCAGGCCTGGCCTTGCAGTGCCACTGCTCAGCTGGCAGCTGCTCTGCCCTCCCTGGAGCAGCCAGAGCCTAGCCCTGACCTCTGCCGGCCCGCTGTTCAGGCTCAGGCTTCTACGAGGCTCTGCCTTGGCTCCAGACAGAAGGGTCTGTCTGAGTAAGGCCCAGGCTGGCTAATGGGACTTTGAAACCTCCAGGTCCCTGTGGTGAAGACAGGAAGTAGTTCCTGAAGAGCTGAGTAAAATCCCCCTCTACCCTCCACCCCATACAGCCTGGGATATTGTGAGGGCAGGAGGCACATTCCAGGGTCCTCAGCAGGATTCAGAGCTGGCCTGGGGTTATGGGGCCTGGAGGCTCTGGCCTTGGCTTCTGCCTCCTGCCCCTGATCTTCAACCTGGGCCCATGCCCGGGTCATCCTGCCCACAACCCTGGCTTCCCTGTGCCTCCTGCTGGGCCCTGCCCCTGCCCCTTGAGGCCTCCTCAAGGTCTGACTTAGGAGTCTGGCATTGACTCTAGACCCTATTCAGCACAGCGACGGAGACTGGGGTGGCAGCCGGGCCAGGGAGCAGAGTGCTGGGGGTGGGGGTGGGGGTAGCAGTGGCTGCCCTGCTCCATGCTGTGTTATCAGGGTGCAGTGCCCGACTGCAAGCCAGGCAGACAGGGTCTGAGTGTCGCACAGCAGAGAGAAGGGGCCCCTCACCCAGGAAGACGAGCCTTGGGGGAGGTCAAGTAGGACACCTGGACCCTGGATACCTCAAGGAAAGATACAGAGATTCCTCAGCTCAACAAGAAGCCAGGGAGAAAATCAGCCCATAGGGGGCGTAGACTCACTGACAAGGGTGGGTAAACAGCCTTTTCCTTTTGCAAGGACAGTCACACAGAATTCTCTGCCCCAAAGGACAACAGATACACACAGGCCTCTCAAAGGAACAGATGCACAGACTTTGCAGGATAGAGGAGTTCTTATCCCTTGGGACTAACACAAAAATAAAGCCTCATTTCCTCCCCAACTTGGCCAGAGAGAAAAATACATAGACCTCAGACAAAGAGATGCATCACTCTTCCCCCACATGGAAGGACGGATCCCCACATCCCCCAGGAAAACTGGAAACAGACATGCCACCTCCCAGCCCAGGGGCTGCCTGATGATGTTGGGGCTGGGAGGTGCCTCTTTCTCACGCTCGCTCTCTCTGTCTCTTGTCCACCCAGCCATTTCCTCTGCCTCGGAGGGCAGGGGCTGGGAGTGACATCCCAGAAAGGGTGGGAGGTAGAGGAGTTCCTGCCCGGGATTCCAGGGGTTAGATGTCAGAAGGGGACAGCTGGTCCTCCTCACCCTCAAGGCCAGTCCGGTTAGAGAGTCAGAAGGCAGTATGCTGGCTACCCAGCCAGGCTGGTCACCTTCAGGAGCCCCCAGCTTGACGTAAGTCCCACTTGTTGTTGTTGCTGGGGCTTGAGTCATTCCTGTGATGCCACAGGGGTCAGCTCTGGAGTGACCAGGGGTGGCCTCCTGGGCCAGCTTCAGGCATCAGCTCTCCCCTGGGGCATGCACTAGGATGGGTGGGGCCATCTGAGGCCACACTCACCATGAAAAGCCAGCTGCCTACTCCCAAGGTCTCACATTGGCCTTCAAGATCCTTCCACAGACTTTTGCTGCAGGCCTGGCTCCGAGGGCCTCAGCCAGTTGTTCATCTGCCTGGCAGGCTGTGGCTCTCAGCTCTGGCTAAGAAGTCCTTGTCTTTCTGCCTCAGGACTCTCAGTTTCCACCCTCAGTCCTCTCCCCCAAGCTTTTTTCTTTCCTCTTTTCCAGGAAGCCTCCCCAGAATAATTCCCTAAAGCCCCATTTCTTTCTGGAATCACCTTCCAGAATCCCTTTCCCTCCCATCCCCACAGGCTGCTATCCTTTGTCCTCTGCAGCTGTCCTGGTTTTCTGCTGGTGCCCAGTCACCTTCCAACTTGCTGAGAGCCTGGCTTGGGACTCCTCTTCACCATAAAGGTGTCACTTTCTATCCAGGCCATAGGCATCTCTCTGGAATGACAGCAGTAGCCTCAAAGCGGGCTCTCTCTAGCCCTGCAGAACATGCTGCCATTTCTTTCTTTTTTTTAATGTTTCTTTTTTTTTTTAATTTTTTAAAAAATTTTATTTATTCATTTTTAGAGAGGAGAGAGAGAGGGAGAGAGAGAGCCAGAGAGGGAGAGAGAGGAGAGAGAGACAGAGAGAGAGAAGGGAGGATGAGCTAGAAGCATCAACTCCCATATGTGCCTTGACCAGGCAAGCCCAGGGTTTCGAACCGGCGACCTCAGCATTTCCAGGTCGATGCTTTATCCACTGCGCCACCACAGGTCAGGCATGCTGCCATTTCTTGCATACCACTTACTGTGTTCTGTTGCCCAGTTATATCTCCTGGTCCATCTCCCCTGTGAGGCTCTGAGCTCTCAGAGGGCCAGAGCTGTGACTTGTTCACCACGGTATGACATGGGTCGAGCATGTGGACGGTTTATATGTATGGCATGAATGACTGAATGGTTCCATCTGATCATCAAGAGTAGGGGCATAGAATGGGAGAATTCATTCCACATAGTCTCTCCATTTGACCAAGGCCCTCCTTCCCTGCCAGGACTACCACATGGGTGTAGGACCCAGGAACTGGGGTGCAATGAGAACCACCCTATAAGGATTCATGGAGGTAAAAGGAGGCAAGTCATGGCCAGCATCTGGGCCTGAGATAAGAGAAGTGAGAGGGTTTGGGATCACCCCAATTAAGACTCCATGGACAGAGTGAGTTTTGGAGTAGGAACAACAATGGGTAAAATGACTGGTGGGACAAGGAAAGAGTAGCTGTGTGGTCTTGGCAATTGTGTTAGTCAGGGTTCTCCAGAGAAACAGAACCAAGTAGGGAATATGTATAATTTATTTATTTATTTATTAAGGGGAATTGGCTCAGGTGAGTATGGAGGCTGACAAGTCCCAAAACCTGCAGTCAGCAAACTGTAGACCTGGGACAGCTGCTGGTGTATAGTTGCAGATGCTGGGAGCCTCAAGACCAAGAAGGGCAGATATTTCAGTTCAAGTTTGAAGGCAGGAAAAAAACCAACGTCGCAAATTGGAAGCTGTTAGGCAGGAAGAATTTCCCTCACTCCTGCGAGGTTCAGGCCTTTTATTCTATTCAGGATGATTGCATGAGGCCCCCTCTCAGTAGAAAAAGTAATCAGTTTTATTCGGTCTATGGATTAAAATGGTAATATCATCCAGAAACACCCTTACAGATACACTCAGAATAGTGTTTGACCAAATGTCTGGGTACTCTGTGGCACAGTCAAGTTGACACATAAAATTAGCCATTAAAGCAGGGGCCGGGAACCTTTTTGGCTGAGAGAGCCATGAACGCCACATATTTTAAAATGTAATTCCGTGAGAGCCATACAACGACCTGTGCACGTTACTCATTATCCAATAAAAATTTGGTGTTGTCCCGGAGGACAGCCGTGATTGGCTCCAGCCACCCACAACCATGAACATGAGCGGTAGGAAATGAATGAATTGTAATACATGAGAATGTTTTATATTTTTAACGCTATTATTTTTTTAATTAAAGATTTGTCTGCGAGCCAGATGCAGCCATCTAAAGAGCCACATCTGGTTCGCGAGCCATAGGTTCCCGACCCCTGCATTAAAGCAAGTCACTACGTATCCATAAGCCTCAGTTTCATTATGTGTAAACTGGGGAGAAATGATATTTCCCTCCAAAGGCGGCTGGAAAAACCAACAGAATAGTGCACATGAAATGCCAGCAAGGATCAACGACTGGTAGTAGGGATGATTATGATGTTAGGACAGTGGCAGCAAAGTTAAATCCAGGCACCAGAAAAGGTTGATGGTCTGTAAGGTAGGCAGCTTGCTCCTTCCCCAGGCTCTTGGGGGTACTCTGAGGTTGTTGGGGGAGAGGTATCCACAACTGGAATAGAGATAAACCAGAGACCAAGGCTGCACAGAGTAGAACTATGGGAAGGAAGGTAGAGGATAGGGAATAGATGGAGTGGGAAGGTCAGCCAGAGAGAGGGTTGAATAGGGGGTATTGGAATAACTGGGTGTGAGAGGGGAAGCCTAAAGGTCAGGTAGGTGACAGTGGTATGCTGGAACCAGCTGGTACTGGTATTCTAGAGCCAATTGTAGATCTGATGATCAAATTGTAATCTTTTATTCATTCCAGACTCTGCATTCAGTGATGGCCTGTAGCTTGAAATAGGCTGAAGTAGAAAACTTATAAACACTACTAACCAAGGCATTTCTCCATCAGAGAGCAGGTGTTGGGGGCAGTGTATTAGAGCGTGGTAGTGCACAGGAAGGTCAGAGTGGAGAAACCAGAAAGAGAACTTCTGTAGTGTTAAGGAATCCTGCATTTGAACCCTGGGTTCTGCCATTTACCCAGTGACCTTGGGCAAATTACTGCACCTCTCCCAGAGTCAATTTCTTTATCTTGTAGGACTGAATTAACTAACATATATAAAACACTTAAGATCTTTCCCTTGCCATTCCATTCAGTAAATGTTATGTATTGCTATTTTGGGAGAGAAAGTGCATGTTAGGAAAATGAGCATCTTAAATCCCCAAGTAAACAACTCAGGAGTGCCTCCTGTTTGGGTTGAGGCATGCCAGGTTCTGTGGGCATTAACAGAGCAACAGAGTAACTCCTGTCTTCTGTGGGGTACAATCTACTTGGAGAACCAAACATGCTCCCAGGAAGTACACAACACTAAAAATGCACTCATACTCATATATTACAGTCCACAAAGGTTTTTCATATGAATTACCTCATGTGATCCTCACAACAGCTACCCGTTTAAACGAGGAAATCAGAAAGGAAAAATAGACCTATGGTGGTACGCTGAGGAGGCTGGTTCAAAACCCTGGGCTTGCCTGATCAAGGCACATATGGGAGTTGCTGTTTCCTGCTCCTTCCCCCCTTCTCTCTCTCTCCTCTCTAAAAAAATAAATACAAAAAAGTTTAGCTCCATTGGAGCAAGTTGTCCCAGGCGCTGAGGACGGCTCCATGGCCTCTGCCTCGGGTGCTAGAATGGCTCCGCTTGCAACGAAGCAATACCCCAGATGGGCAGATCATCGCCCTCTAGTCGGGTGACATGCCAGGTGGATCCCGGTCTGGCGCATGTGGGAGTGTGTCTCTCTGCCTCCCCGCTTCTCACTTAAGAAAAAAAGAAAAAAAAATTTAAAGAAAGGATAAATGACGTCAAGAGGCACACAGAGGCAACTGCAGAATTACCAGCCTTACAAGAACTATCCAGATTGGTCAAGGTAAAGCACCAAGCAGTGCTTCTGTATGATAACAGAGTAAGGTTAAATCCATTCTCCAGCCTCCTTGTGGGACCAGGGATCGTGTCTACTATGCACTGGAAAAGCTAGTTTTGCCACCCATTCAGCACCATGCAGCTCAGTGGCTCCGGTGCATCTCCAGGGCATCTCTCCCTGTAGCATGCCCCGACTCTTGAGGGATCGGGGCCACTTCCCAGCCCCTGAGGCCGTACTCAGAACCCCCGCCTCCGCCTCGGGGCAGGCTCGCCGCGGATGAGTCCTCCGGGCCGCAGTGGGCAGCACCGAGCTCAGCCACCTTCCCTTCCCTCTCGTCTCTATGGCGGAAGTGAGCTGCTTCGACCGAAACACAACAACATTCTCCGCGGTGGGAGTGAATGGAGTCGTCCACGTAGGGGGGGGGGGGGGTACATCTCACCCTCAGATCTTAAATTCCGAGAGGTGATCAAGAACACGGCAGCGTTCAGACGACAGAGAAGTGTGTGAGGATACTTGAAAGCTCCGGTGAATGTGAAGCGTGTGGGGAGCCGCGCTGGCGTCAGGGCCGGGCCGGCCGCGCTCGCCCCGCCGGTGGCCGCCGGGCAGGTGGAGCGGTCCGGCGCGCGGGGCGGCGCTCGCGTCTCCAGGGCTGCCGTCGCCTCCCTGCGGTGGTCCGGCGCCGGGAAGCACTTTCGTGTGGTCTCGGCTCCGGGGCGCGGGGTCAGGGTTGGGGGGCGGGCCGGGCGCCATCTAACCCCCTGCCCCTTCTCCTGGGCCGGCGCGGCCGTTCCCCGAGACCGCAGAACGGAGGGCGCGCGGCTCACTCTTGAGTCCGCACTAGTGGGGCGCGGGGCGCCACCCCCGCAGACCTGTGCGGAGTCACTTTCTTCCATTCCTGGTACCCGAACTGGAGGTTCTGGGGTAGTGGCGGTGGGAAAAACGCGTCCCGCCTGATCTCTTGATGCCTAATCGAATGCTTCCTGTTTTTTTTGCTTCTAGTCCTCCTGCGCTCCGTCGCCCACGCGGAGGCTGGGAAGGAGCTGCGGAGATCGCGCCCTGGCTTGTGGAGAAGGGGAAGGGAAGGATCAGAGCCTGAGTGATCCCACCTCAGCCTGTACGCGTAAGGTGGGCATGGGCTGCTCGGGGCTCCAGCCTGGCTCTGCCCCTGACCTCTGCAGACCTTAGCTTTGGGGGGACCAGAGTGACCAGACTTCCCAGGCCCTGCTTTGGAGAACTCGCTGCTCACCGGAGGCAGGGGTGAGTGTGAGGGTGAGGGGATAGACAGCTCATCACAGAGCAAAGGTGTCTGCTGTGGGAAGGAGGCTGGAGTTGGTCAGTTCTGATTTCTTGGAAAAGTGGAGCCTAGAATAGCGCTAAGAATGAGAGAAGAGCCTGGGTACGAAGATGAAGAGATATGTAGCTTCTTTGAAGATTTGTGGGGGACGCCAGAGAGGGAAGTTCAGTAATAAAGGGGAGCTGGTCATCTCCAGATGGGAAACTGCTGGATGGAGTTAAACTAGAGGACAGAAATCAACACGGAGAGCCTTGCTTACCCTTGATCTAAGAGTGCAGGAGAAACAAATCCTGCAGCCCTTGCAAGGACCTGGAATTCCAGGTCAGGAGGAACTGAGTAGTGACTTTGTACTGAGTTTCTGGTGATGAATAGGATACAGTCCCTGCCCTTATGGAACTGTCTGACATGTGGGAAAGACAAGACAGGGTAATACCTTTGAAAAGGTGACTGCTAGTTCAGGTGAACCCGGCTGTTTGCCAAGGGCCAGGCAGAGCCAGTGTGATTTCTGACTAATGCCCTGTGTGTTCACTGGTGAGCACCACTTTTTAAAGGGGATAGAGACAAATGGAAATAGCTTAGAAAAGAGCTGTCTCCCTGAGAAGATGTGTCGAGCTGGCATGTTTATGGGGAATGGAGGTCTTTAACCTGTAGATGGGGTGAGGCTGCGGTGGAAGAGAGTTGCCACTAAATATCTGAAAGACTTGTTTGTGGAAAAGGGTGAGATTTGTTCTGTGTGGTTTTTGAAATCAAAACTAAGAGAAGTGGTTTGAAGCACTAAGAGATAGATTCCTTCAAGAGAGCTGTCTAACGAGGGAATGATCTGTTGTGAGAGGTACTGAGCTCCCTGTCAGGGGAGGTTTGTTAGCTGAACAACTCAGCTCAGAAACTTGACTGTTCCCGCCCCTCTGGGCTCAGATTCCGTTACTAAGTTCTGGTTCTCAAGTCTGTTCTTTTCCTCCCACTTCCTCCACCAGTGTAGTTGTGTAGCCTTGTTTCACTTTGCAGTAATTACAGTATAGTAAGTATAACAGCTAATACTTATTGAGTGTTTACTACTTGTCAAGCACTGCCTTAAATGCTTTAGAGATGCTAGCTCATCTAATCCGCCAGACAACCCTTTTAAGGTAGCTATTGTTAATATCCCCTTTTTATATATTGGGGAAACTAGGGCCCATAGGAATTAAGCAGCTTGTCCAAGAGCACACAGTGAGCATTTGGCAGAGCTGGGGCTCCAACTCAGGCTGTCTGGCTTTAGAGTCACTCTTCTTAACCATTATTGTTACTTTTTTTTTTTTTTTTTTTTACAGAGACAGAGAGAGAGAGGGATAGATAGGGACAGACAGACAGGAAACGGAGAGATGAGAAGCATCAATCATTAGTTTATCTTTGCATGTTGCAACATCTTAATTGTTCATTGATTGCTTTCTCATACGTGCCTTGACCACAGGCCTTCAGCAGACCGAGTAACCCCTTGCTCGAGCCAGAGACCTTGGGTCCAAGCTGGTGAGCTTTTGCTCAAACCAGATGAGCCCTTGCTCAAGTTGGCGACCTTGGGGTCTCGAACCTGGGTCTTTCTTTGGTGCTTGTGTGTGTGTGGGTAAGTCAGGTTTTAAAGCCTAGTTTTCTTATCTTTCATTTACTTCTCAGAGCATTTTATGACCCCAAAACAGTAAAGAGCCAGAGTTAACTTCTTTTTTAAAGCAAGAGAGAGAGAGACAGACAGACAGTCAGAGACAGACAAACAGAAGCAGATAGATAGGAAGGGAAAGAGATGAGGAGCATTAATTCTTCGTTGTGGCACCTTAGTTGTTCATTGATTGCTTTCTCATATGTGCCTTGACCCGGGGTGGGGTGGGGTGGGGTCTTCATTCAAGCCAGTGACCCTTGCAGCAACCTTTCGGCACAAGCATCAATTCATAGTTGTTTCTCTGATGTGCCTTGACTGGGCAACCCCAGGGCTCTGAACCAGCGACCTCAGCACTCCAGGCAGGCGCCACTCCCGTAGACCTGTGCGGAGTCACTTTCTTCCATTCCTGGTACCCAAACTGGAGGTTCTGGGGTAGTGGCGGTGGGAAAAACGGCACCACCACAGGCCAGGCGCAGAGTTAACTTTTCGATGCAGAGATTTGATTTTGGCACAGTGATGCACTGACTCTTTACAGAGTCAGGACAGAGTCCAGTTCCTTAACCTGGTCATTCAAGTACCCAGGAAATCAGACTTCCTTTTCCTACACCCACTTTATAGTCTCACCACTATAGTAACATATGCCTGCCTGTCTCTTCTCCATCTTGGCGGCTTCTCAAAGGCGGGGGCCATGTTTGCCTTTAATGGCCAGTGCCAGACAGGTGTTGCACAATGAGCATGTGTGGTGAACTGCACTGAACACCATAATGGAATCCAAGCCCTGGCGGGTTGTTTGGCCTGGTAGCTCCGAAGCCCTCCCGCTTTCTGATCCCAGTAGTAAACTACTTGCAGTAGGTGCTGCCGAAACGCAGAGAAGGGCTGAGGATGAGGGGCTGGGCTGGCCCTGGAAGGAAGTGAACAGGTAACATGTAGGTCACTCAGAAGGTGTCAGTGTTCTGACCTGGCTCCTGTTGCAGGGCAGCCCCTGGTTGGGGTGAAGCTCTGCTGTCTTTACTCTCGTCCCCCACTCCTGTGGCCCACTGGCTGCAGGATGAACTGTCGCTCGGAAGTGTTGGAGGTGTCGGTGGAGGGGCGGCAGGTGGAGGAAGCCATGCTGGCCGTGCTGCACACAGTGCTCCTGCACCGCAGCACGGGCAAGTTCCACTACAAGAAGGAGGGCACCTACTCGATTGGCACCGTGGGCACCCAGGATGTCGACTGCGACTTCATCGACTTCACCTACGTGCGAGTCTCCTCGGAGGAGCTGGACCGTGCCTTGCGCAAGGTTGTCGGGGAGTTTAAGGTAGAGCGTGGCCTGTCTTGTCAGGACTGGAGGGAAGCATCCTTACCTTCGGGGTTGGCGCTACGTAACTGGGATGGGAAGGGTCTCAGCTGCCCCAGGAGGAGGAGTGGGAGGTCACCACACGCCATGGGGGTGGAGGGAGCACGGGCAGAGTTACTGGACTGGCTAATTCCATTTGCTTCTCAGATTAGAAGAGGAAGAAGTAGACAGGTCTGATCTGTCCTTACCCTCCCTTTCCTCATCTGTTCCTTGGCTTCTTTCTTCCTAATCAGGGATCACTGGGCTTTGTAGTCCCCCTTCCTTTTCTTTAGAGACTCAGTTTAGGTTGTCACTGAGTGAATGAAGTGGGCAGATTGTGCTTATCTGTCAGGGGTGGAGGCAAATAGGATTTGCTTGGGGAGTTGGAGATGGTGGAGTACATTTTGAAGGATGGGAGCATAAGGGGTCAGGCTGTGTAAGGAGAATGAATGTTCTCCATGTAAAGGTGAAAAGCAAGGATTTCAAAATCAGACAATCTGGATTCAAACCGTGGTGCAGCCTTTCACTGGCCTGTGACTTTTGGCAAGGTAACTTGACTCTGAGCCTCATTTTGCTTCAACATTCCTGCCTCCCAGAATGAGCGGGATGGTGTTTGTAAAGTGCTTGGCCCAGAATAAGTGCCTAAAACAATTCTGAACAAAGCTGGAGGAATTGGGCGAGGAGACACATTTTGTTGTTTAGCTTGAACCACTCAATTTTAGGCAGGCAGTTTGATGTGTCACATCACCCAAATCCTTTACCTGCTCTGTTTCTTGTTCTCTGCTCTCCCTACGGATTAATAGAGATAGGACAGCATAACTCTCTGAGGCATAGGCAGCAGGTACTCACAGGGTGGGAACTCCTGTGTTGGCCTGCTTATCTGCTACCCGTTTCCCCAGGATGCACTGCGCAACTCAGGTGGCGATGGGCTGGGGCAGATGTCCTTGGAGTTCTACCAGAAGAAGAAGTCTCGCTGGCCTTTCTCAGACGAGTGCATCCCCTGGGAAGTGTGGACGGTCAAGGTGCATGTTGTGGCCCTGGCCACAGAGCAGGAGCGGCAGATCTGCCGGGAGAAGGTGGGTGAGAAGCTGTGTGAGAAGATCATCAACATCGTGGAGGTGATGAATCGACACGAGTACCTGCCCAAGATGCCCACACAGTCGGAGGTGGACAACGTGTTTGACACAGGCTTGCGGGATGTGCAGCCCTACCTCTATAAGATCTCCTTCCAGATCACCGATGCCCTGGGCACCTCAGTCACCACCACCATGCGCAGGCTTATCAAAGACACCCTCGCGCTGTAGGTGTTGCTGGGTGCTTCGGGTGCTCCTTGCTGGCTTGCAGACCTTGGCTTCTGGGGATTGTACTGTTAGGCCCTTGGGGCTCTGGAACCTGCTCTGGGTCCTTGATAAGACTGGGAAGGGCCAGCCCCTGGCTTCCTTGGTTGGTGGTTGCCAGTCTAGTCAGCCTCGTAACCTTCACTGACATAGGTCAGGCCAGCACTGTTTCACCACTCCTCTGGTGGGGTCCCCTTCCTTCATTGCACAGCAGCACCGTCACTAGGATGATGAATAAAGTTGAGAATGTGCGTTTGGGTTGTACCATCTCCCTTGCCTTGTGTTCTGCCCTGAAACGGTGATACTTCCTGGCAGACTTGTGAGCACACAGGTTTGTGTTGAGGGCATTATTCCAAGATGAGGGGAGTGGGTAAACAAGGTTACAGATAGATTAAAGCTGACCGATTTTGTGCTTTGTTTTCCACATGTTACCCATCCAGGTGTGACCATGGTCAGTACCTTAAATGAGGACACAGGTCAGGATCTGTTGCTTTATATTATGTAGTCTTGCTTTGTGATGGTTCTGAAGAATGTATTCTCTGTCCTCACAGAGCACACAGGCCCAGTGTGTACCAGGGAGCTCATTTGATTTTGGGTTTCTCTGGACAGAGATGGGCCAGCCTGAGACTGGTGGCTGGTGACACTTCTAGGTTGGGCTGGCCCTTGCTGGTTGTTAGGACATTGCTTTGGTAACTCACGCTTGTCTCATCACAAGCACATTCAAAATCAATGAACTCCATTGTGTGCTTTTTATTAAGTCCATATTTTACAGTGCTTTTTGGTTATATCTGGGCCAGTTTTAACAGAATAAATGAACTGTGCGTAGGAAAGGTTGCTAAGGGAGAAATGGTTGGGGTGGAGAAGGGATATTGCCCATGAACCTGGAGCAGGTAGATATGTAGTAGCCAGGATTGCCAGGTAGTGTTGACACATTTTTCTTACTCCAAGCCATTTTTGGTTATGTGGTATTTCATGCCAGGTGTTCTTTTAAAGAGAAAGAGGAAGGGAGAGATAGAGAAACATCAATTTGTTCCACTTATTTATGTATCCATTGGTTGATTCCTGTATGTGCCCTGACCGGGGATTGAACCCACAACCTAGTCATGTTGAGATGACACTAATCAACAGAGCTACCTGGCCAGGGCTTTCACAACAGGTTTTGTGATGTCCTACCCTTGATCTCCGGGGTTTGGAGAGGTGGAAGCCCATGCCCAGTAAGTCCTTAATGGTGTGTGGTCCCTACTAGGTGTGCTGTGGTGTGGGGGAGCTGGCCATCAGCTGTTCTCTTCTGAGGGGTTGGATGGTATAGGAGTTTGCTAGCAGTGACTTGGTTTTAAAGAGCTCAAGGTTGTTGCAGGAATTTTCAGGAGACCTGGGCAGGGGAGTCTTCCCTCCACCCCAGCTTCTCCAGACTTTCTCCTCTGCAGCTACCCCCCCGTGGGGCTGGCTATGGGCTGCCCAGCTGGCAGCAAGCTCCCTTTGTTGGACAGGACAGTAACATCTCCTTCCCCTTTGGTGGTGTGATTTCTGGGAGGGAGACTGATTCACTCCAGGTCAGAACCCGAGCTTAGGTGACTCAAGCCTGCTCTATTGGTCTGCAACTCTCCTTGACCTGTGGGGCCCGAGAAAAGGAATGGGGATAGGCCTTAAAGACCTCCTCTCTCCCTGCGTGGGGTCAAGGAGGCACTGGCCTGCTTGTCCAGCCCCAGGAGGCCCTCAAAGGGGATGATGGATGAGGAAGGATACCCACCACTCAGGTCAAGACTTAGAGGCTGCTCATCTATCTCCTGTTCCAGGGGCCGCCTGGGCCATCTAGCAGCACTGAGCTTTTTGGCCTGGGATCAGAAAGCCCAGAAATACGGATGGATTGCCCTTGCTGGTCACTTATCCTGCTTAGCTGGCAGCACCCCAGCCAGCACCTGGGATGGGTTCTGAAAGATTTTTTCAGAGGAAGGTGCTATCTCTGGACTTCCTTTGCCAAGGGGGAGGGAGAGCCTTGGGGACAGGATTCCTGGGCTTGGCTGGTTGGGCCCCATTTGTGAGCCCAGATGCATGGGCCTTTGGAGGAGAGATACCCCCTCCCCCACCTGGAATTCTGGGCCAGAGAGCCATTTGTCAAAGAAGGGCCTATATGCTCTGCGCAAGGAGTGGGGGTATAGGGAGTTTGTGATCCGCCCCTTAGGTCCCTCCTGGATGCAGTCTTCGTCTGCTCCTCAGCCTGGACTTCCACATACCTGCGTGTCTGAGGGTCCCATCTGTGTAGCTGGTGCTGAAGCATGAACACCTCGCAGGTGGCGCGGCAGGAGCCACCTGGCTGAGCTGCTGTAACCAGTCGGGGGTGCAGCTGGAGCTCCCTGAAGGGCCGAGCCTGGTGCAGGCAGCTGTACTGGGCGTGTTGTCACTGCTTGTACTCTGCGGGGTCCTCTTTCTGGGAGGTGGCCTCCTCCTCCGCGCTCAGGGCCTGACTGCGCTGTTGGCCCGTGAGCGGCTTGCGTCCCCTGAGGCAGAACCCAGCAGTGACCACTCAAGAGTTGCCACGTCCAGGCAGCCCTCCAACTTGGCGCATGACTGGGAGGGAGTTTCCCGGGTGCTGTGTCCTGGTGCCCCAGGAGTACGGCAGAGGCTGCTGCGGAGCGGTTCCTCCCCTGAGGCCGCTGGGCTGCACAGGTGAGAGGAGGTGGAGGGGGGCAGTCACATCAGCTCTTCAGTGCCTCCGCTTCTGGAAGTCCCCGAGGTCGCTGGGATCTGAAGGAAAGGGCCTCACCTTTCCCCCATCATCTCTTCAGCAGTGGTGCCCCCATCCGAGTCTTATCTAGGGGAGCCCACGGTAACTGGGAGAGGGGGAGGTAGGGCAGAGAGAAGAGGGAGTCTGAGGGGGCCGCAGTGAACTCGGAAGCCTGCCCTCTCTGCACCCACACTGCTCCAGCCCCAGCGCCCAGCTCCGCGGCGCCCCCAGCACTGCCCGCTCCCCCGTTCGAAGTGGAGGAGAGACTGGACAGAATCAGAACCTAGGCCTTCAGCTTCTGCGTCCTCCCCGCCCCTCCTTTCAGAAGCCTGTCTCTGGAGGGGCTTTGAGTAAGACTAAAATTCCTCACTGTGACCTCCCTCTTGAGGCTGGGAAGGGAGGGCAGAGCCAAGGGCAAGGGTGACCCTGGTGGATAGGGAGGTGTGCAGGGGGGAAGCGGGCTCCCCCAGCCCCTGCTCAGGTTGGGTGTGGGCAGAAGTGTCCCAGAGCAAGGAGCTCGGCGGTGTGTTTGGGGGCGGGTGGATGGCAAGGTTGCTAACAGCTGGGGGGCTCAGGAGCTCTTTCTCCAGGAAGCTGGGGCTGATGAGTCCCAGCTGTGGGAGCCCTGTGGGAGCCGTTTTTGTCTCCTGCCTCTGTCCAAGGATAGGAACCACCTGGAGGGAAGGGCCTGGGTGGCCTAAAGAAAAGGTAATTCCAGGCCAAGGCCACCTTGGGTAGAGCCACAGGGGCAGGTGGGCAGAGCATCCTTCACGGTCCCTTTCCTCTGTTGAGCGTTGTCCATAGGGGTTTGGCAGGTTTCCGTGGGTGGGTGGTCCGTTGGAGATGTCTCTACCTCTCGTGCCCGCCCTCCTCCTCCTCATCTAGAGTTCCTTCTTTGCTTGCAGAAGCAGGGTCCCTGCTTCCCTCTGAGAAGATATCCTCTGAGAATAGAGCACATGCATGTGAAGAGGGGCAGGGGACAGTGAGGTCAGGGTGCTGCTGAGCAGCTGTGAAGCCGACAACATGTGGCCCTACACGGAGCAGCTCAGGATTTGGTGCTAATCCCAGCAGCTGTGCCACTCTGGCCTTGCTGAGCTGTGGATGTCTCACCTCAGAATGCCACCCTCACCCTTTTGGAAGGCGGGCTGACCGGGCGGTGAGGAATGTGTGTGTCTGCTCTTGGCAGTGGAGCAGGCTGGGCCCTGGGGACACACCCAGCTTCCTTTGCTGTGCCTCGGGGGAGGGTGTGGGAACTACCTCTCTACTGTATCTAGGCTCATCCTCCCTGGATGAAGCCTGATACCTGCTTTCCTGCCTTTTCTCCCTGTGCACTCCTCTGCATCCCAGCTGGGTGGAGGAGTCTCCATGTCCACTGTGAACCCTTCATTTTACAAATGGGGACTTACAGAGAGAAGAAGGGGATGTGCCCCAAGTGAAGGAACTGCAACTGGACCCTGGGGCTCCTGCTTCTGAGCTCGGTGTGGGTAGCGTTTGAGTGAGAAGCCCTACCTTGGGTTAACCCTCTTGTTCTGTCTCTGCCCCCCATTTCCTACTATTCTTTAAGATGCTGATGCAAAATAATGGCCTTTCCCCCACCCCTCAAAGAAACCAGGACCCCAAACCCCTGTGTTACTGCCTCTCTTTTCTGTTCTTACTTCCATAAGAGCCTTGTTAGATGCCTTCTTGCTGCTGGGGAGAGCCTTCCAGATGCCGCAGTGTCTCCCAGCCATCCGGGCTTAGCTTCTCCAGTCTGAACTTGAGGGTGGGGGTGAGCTCAGAGGGTCTGCTGGAATACGCATCTACACAGAACATCCCAGTGGTCAGAGCAGAGGGGACAGAAGTAAGGGTGATGACTTTGGATTGTCCTCTGGGTTCATGTCTGGGTGGTTTTTGGGGCACAGAGAGATTTGGTCAAGGGTAGGGCTATGGCCCAGCACCATCATGTCTGCTGACGCCCAGGTAGGGTTGAGGGGGGAAGGAGAGGAGGTAGGTGAATGAAGGCTTTCTTTATCCAGCTTTCTGCTTTTGAGGTCCCTTTAGCTCAGGGCTTGGAGAGCTGGAGTGTGCCATGAGCGGGGGACCTCCATGTTCCTGGGGGAAGATACTGAGACGTTTGCCCTGGAACCCTGGCCCTGGGCAAGGCTGTCAGACTGAGTGGGAAGGAAAAGAGTTTAGAAAATTGGGAAATGGGTACTGCTGTCAGCCCATCTCTCAGGCTGTAGCTAGGAGCGAGAGGTGGGGGAGGGGTGCAGGTCTGAGTGCCTTGGAGTGGAGCTGGGCATCTGGCTCCCTGGCAGCTCTGTCTGCCCTCACTGTCCTTGGGAGGAACACCGGGCCGCAGGTTGGTGGTGACCTTGCCTTAACTTTCTTCCAGCCCCCGAGTTCCACCCTGAGCAGGAAAAGGCTGTTGGGGTTTATCCAGTCCATTCCTTGGCTTCCATATAGCACAGCCCCCTTCCTAGCAGAGATGTAGGTGGCTGTCTCATACAGATTTTTGAGCCCTGCGTGGTCTGTTCTCCAGAGAATGCTCCCTTCAGCTTGTGGAACTCTGCTCCATCTGATCCCTGCGTGGTGCAGATGCCTGACGGGAACAACCTGGATGTGGTAAGTCCTCGCATTCAGCTGCTGCTTTCGATGGGCTCCACTCAGCCTCCTAAGCACTCACGGCTGTAGTGCTGCCGGGTGAGCGCTTCAGGAGTGAGAGCCCTGGGTGACTGCTGTGTGCTCTGGCACCCAAGTGGCCACATACCCTGGATGCTCTGCAGCAGATGCTGGCTGTGCCCCCTGCCTGCGGGTGTCTGGTGTAAGGTGACGACCTTAATCTGACAGGCCAGTGACCTGTCCTTGCTGAGAGCTGTGGGTCAGTATCACCTATTTGGAAGTCTTGAGTGCCCCAGCGATGGTCCATCAGTTTCTGAGGCTTGTTATTAAATAGGCTGCTAATGCAAGTTTGGGGTATACAGTCTATGTTCTTAGCTCTCGACTCTTGGCATCAGTGGTTCCCCCTCTAGTTTGAGCTGTGTCTGGTAGATACTGAAATAGCAGCCCCAACAAGGGCCCCTCTCACAGGTCTCTTTCCAGTCTTGGCTTTTCCAGTCTCAGGTATGAATCTGCCTAAGGGTGGAGGCGAGGCAGGCAGTGACTCTCACCTAACACTCTGCTGCCCCCCTGTGGCCAGTGTGGGCAAGAACTCGGCTTCATTCTATGCGGTATCCAGCCTCAGCTGGTGCCTCAAAATGAGTGGATTTTGTGACTGTGTTCAATGAATTCTAAATTATAAATCTACCTGAACATCGGTCTCTTTATTTATAAAATGAAGGCAATAATGCCCTTATGAAGATCAAATAGGTAATGTGTCTGTCTATAGATAAGACTTTCTACACTGCAATTATCATGTAATATTATTTTCCTTGAACCTGACTATCCCCAGAGAAGACTTGGAGAATCACCGCCCCTGTTTTGGGGACTTTTTCGTTATTCACCTTTTCCATGAGTATTTATGAATGATGGCTCTGTGCCAGGCACGCTCTGAGGGCTGGAGACAAGGTGAATGAGACAAAGCCTGTGTGCTCACAGGCTCCGAGGACTCTGAGACTAGTAAAGAGCATTGCTCACAAAACTAAAGTTAACATAGATGATGAGGAGTGCTGGTGTTGACAGATCCAGGAGCACACAGTGCCCAGCCCGCAGAGGAGGCTGTGTACTGAATGGGTATACACGGGGCGAAGAAGGGGAGGGAGGACACTCTGGGCAGAGGGGTAGAGGGTGTGGGCCTAGAAGCAGAGTAGTGAGAGTGGGGTGTGAAGGCAGGTGAGACCAGAGGGCTAGGGGCCTGGAGAGGGATGGAGTTTGCCCCGGGGAGCAGCGAGGTCTCAAGGAGAGACCATGGTAAGATCTGGATCCTAGGGAATTAGGGTTCAGTTTGTGGGTAGGTGCAGGCTGGCAGTAGAGACAGCAAGGAGGCTGTGGTCGAAAACTAGCAAAAATGACCTGCGTGATATTTGGAATTCAGGCTTCGGTCACTAGTTGGATGAGAGGGATAAGGGGTGGGTGGGAGGGAGAACACTGTCCTAGCTCCTGGCCCGAATAACAGGAGGTAGTGATGCCTGCGCCCAACAAGGTGATGTGTTATCAGTTAGGACTTTTTTGGTCTGACTTTATAGGAAACCCACATGATATGTGCCTTGAGCACAAGGGAATTTATTGGCCCATGAAACTAAAATGTCTAGGGACAGCCCTCATGCCTGCCGTGAGTCAGGCCTCTGGTGGTGAGGGCAGGGCCTCACTCCCTGTGTGGCCTGATCTGCTAGCCTCTGCCAGCTTCCTTGGACTGTCCTGTGGTTAGAGCGAGGGTTTGGAATCACACTGCTGGATCTGAGTGCTGGCACCACATTCACTAGTTGTGTGACCTGAGCAAGGTGCTTACCCACTCTGTGGCTCCGTTCCCTTCTTTAGAATGGGGGAAAGTGGGGCCCAGCTAGTACATTTTCTGTAGGATGAAATGTGATTCACACACGTAGAGTGTGCATGTTATTAGTCCCACGTGAGGCAGGATGTTGGCTTTTTGGCCTCTCAAGTTCCAATCTGTCAGGAAAGAGGGGGTCATCTCTGAGTTTACTTAGGCCAATCCCAGCATCAGCTGTGAGACTGGGTCTGTTTACCTTTGTGCTAACCCTAAAGTGCTGAGCTGTAAAGTATGGAATGTTCTGGGCCCAGGACACAGCTTTACTTAGAGTGGTGGTGGGGTGGGGTGAGAAACCCCAAACTTTAGGGTCAAAGGAGGCCAATGTCTCCTTACCAGATCTGGGACAGTTTTCGTCCTTGGTGAACTCAGCTGCTGCAGATGGGGAGCTATCGGGGACAGCTGATCAGTCCAGTTCTCGGGTGTTGAGTTCGAGGCATGTCAGGGATCTCCAAGGGGGGCTGTCATTGGACAGTGAGGGTGCGGAGTGGGGGCTCAGCAGAGTGAGGTCTGGGCCACGGTGCTGCTGGAGGTGGAGGGCGGAGTGGGGGCTCAGCAGAGTGAGGTCTGGGCGGAGTGGGGGCTCAGCAGAGTGAGGTCTGGGCCACGGTGCTGCTGGAGGTGGAGGGCGGAGTGGGGGCTCAGCAGAGTGAGGTCTGGGCCACGGTGCTGCTGGAGATGGAGAGTGGAGTGGGGCTCAGCAGAGTGAGGTCTGGGTGGAGTGGGGGCTCAGCAGAGTGAGGTCTGGGCCACGGTGCTGCTGGAGATGGAGAGGGGAGTGGGGGCTCAGCAGAGTGAGGTCTGGGCCATGGTGCTGCTGGAGATGGAGAGGGCGGAGCTGTGGACACGGGTCAGGGTGCGCTGGGGCTGTTGGGACAAGACGGTAGGAGACTGAGTATCCAGGCTCAAAAGGCCGCCACGGAAAGGCAGAGCAGAAGAGTAGTTGATGAGGAGGTGGAGGAGGTGCACAGGGAGGTGGGAGGGAGGTGGGAGTCGGAAAAGGAAGGATTTTGGAACTGAGGATGTGACCAGGAATGTCAGTGCCCTCAGCAGTTCTAGTGTGCTAGGAAGGGACATGCCTTCTGAGACCTAGGAGATAGGGATAGGTTGGGAAGGCCTCTTCATGGACCCCACAGCCCACCTGAGCTGCCTCTGCCACTACCCTCAGCCTTGCAAAAGAGGAGCCCCGTACAGAAGAAAGTGGGAATGTGGTTCCCTCTGTGCCACTGAACTCATAGGAACAAGAAGAGGGGGTTTTGCCTGACCTGTGGTGGTGCAGTGGGTAAAAGCATCGACCTGAAATGCTGAGGTCGCTGGTTTGAAACCCTGGGCTTCCCTAGTGAAGACATATGGGAGTTGATGCTTCCTGCTCCTCCTTCCCTTCTCTATCGCTGTCTCCTCTCTCTAAAATGAATAAATAAAATTTAAAATAAATAAATAAAAAACAAAAATAAAACTCAGACTAGATCCAGCCAACAGTGGTAATGACTGCTTCTCACATTAAAAAAAAATAATAAAAAAAATTTTAAAAAGAAGAGGGGTTTTTATTTTTTATAGTACATGCTTTTGGACTGTGGAAATGCTTTACTATGCACACGTGTCACCTAGGCTAAGTAAAACAATAAAAACCCAACACACACACACACACACACACACACACTCCTCATCCTCCTGTGCTTCCCTTCCAAGAAGCAGAGACTTTTTTTTTTTTTTCTGAAGCTGGAAACGGGGAGGCAGTCAGACAGACTCTCGCATGCGCCTGACTGGGATCCACCTGGCATGCCCACCAGGGGGCGATGCTCTGCCCACCAGGGGGCGATGCTCTGCCCATCCGGGGCGTCGCTCTGTTGCAACCAGAGCCACTCTAGCGCCTGAGGCAGAGGCCAAGGAGCCATCCTCAGCACCCGGGCCATCTTTGCTCCAATGGAGCCTTGGCTGCGGGAGGGGAAGAGAAAGACAGAGAGGAAGGAGAGGGGGAGGGGTGGAGAAGCAGATGGACGCTTCTCCTGTGTGCCCTGGCCGGGAATCGAACCCGGGACTTCCGCACACCAGGCCGACGCTCTACCACTGAGCCAACCGGCCAGGGCCATGAAGCAGAGACTTTTGTGAGTGTTGCATCCTATCGGAGGGCATGAGTCTGCAGCCATCTTCCCCACACCCGTGATTTCTGTCTCCGAACCCCTACTTCAGACACGATACTTTATATACGACCTTCTACTCTTTCAAACATTCTCATGCTGGTCCCTGACCACGTCCTCATCTCCTTGTTCCGTTTTCCCTAGCCCTTTCTGCGCCTGCCTCCTGCCCCTCTGAGTTAGATTCTGGGGCAGCACTCAGTCCTGCTCCGGCCCATTTCCTGACCTTGCTCTCATGGAACCCTCCTCTAGAGCCTCAGCCCTGGAGGGCTGCAACTCCCTATTCTTTGGACTTGCACCTGGGCTGCTGAGTGCCCCCAAAGAACGCCCCAGCTCTGGGCAGACTGATGGTGCCAAGAATGGTCACCAGGCCCTACTGGGCCCTCCCAGGTCTCGCCCCAACCCCTCCAGCCAGCTCTCTCCACCATGCTGAGTTATTGCAAACCATCCCCACTCTCAGTCCCTGCCCTCCCTCTTCCCCTGTGCTCAGCTCCTACTTCTCCCCCAAGGGAGGCCCCAGAACACAAGACTTCCCAGACCTCCTATGGGGCCTCTTCCCGCAGGGAGGTTGTGTTCCACCTCCTCCCTCCCCCCCTCCTGGGTGCCTGCTGTCCTTCTTCACCCCAGTTTCCTTAATGCTTCTTCAATGGCTTCTTCTCTGCTGGATTTAACTTTGAAACACACTCAGGTTTCTTCCTCCTTAAAATAGCCTTCCTCTCACCCAGTGCTTCTCCCCTTACTACGCATGTCTCGTCTTTGTAGCCAAACTTCTCTGAAGAGTTACCCGTGCTTGCCATCCTACACCCTTGCCTCCTGCTTACTCCTTAATCTTCCGCAGCCTGGCTTCTGTCTACACTGGCGGTCAAGGTCACGAGCCCATGGGTGGTTGCTTTGAAGCGGCTTACCAGCACTTATCGTACCTGCCCTCCTGGACGGACACTCACGCTGCTGCCGAGCCTTCCCTCCTTCCCACAGCCACCTGTCGCTCTGTGACAGCTGCCGGAGAAGCTCGAAGACTGGCGAGGAGAGGCTGAGAGTGGGGCTCCGGAACAGCCCTGGGGCCACACCCGGGGAACACCACCTACTGGGTAACAGACATCCTCCCCTCATCAGTAACGTGGGATAAGGACAGTGCCTGATTGGGAATCCCTTGAGGTGATGCAGACTTGAGCCTGTGGGAGCCTGGGCTCCGGATGCCTGTCCCTGTCTGTCTCACTCCTCTCCGAGAGTCCTGGGGCAGCACTTCCTCTTCTGTCCCAGCACTCGCATGCTGAGTGCCTCAGGACACTGTCCGAGGCCTTTCTCTTACCTTGTCTCCCTGCCCTGGGTACTGGGTATTCCCCTCTCTCCTGGAACGGAAGCCACCATCAGTACGCCATGGCTCTGCAATTGGCAGCCTCGGCCTAACCTGGCTCCTGAGCACCCAGTGATCCCTCTGTCCCTTCTACAGTGATTTACTAAGCAGCTACTCTGGGCAGCCACTGTTTTAGGCACTGGAGAGTCCACAGGAATAGAGTCAGATGATCCCTGTTTTCAGAGCCCATGTTCTCGAGGATGTGTGAACAACCACGCAAGGTAATTGTACACAGTGATTGTGTTGTGAAGAATGTAAAACAGGGCAATGGGATGGAGACCTGTGGGGTGACTTAAGGTGGAGGTGGTCAGGGACAGCTTCTTCCAGGAAGTGGCATTTGAGTGGATACTTGACCCATGAGGAGGATCCAGCCAGGCAAAGGGCTAGAGCCCAGGGTTCCTGCCAGAGGGACATTGGGTGAAAAGGTCCTGCCCTGGCCATAAGATTGGCACCTCAGGGATGGGAAGGAGGCTAAGGCAGCGGGTGAGGGTGGCCTTGTTCCAAGCGCATGATCTTCACTCTTGCCACCTTCTGGCTGTCAGTACATGGTGCCTCCTCCTCCCTTGCAGCCGTCCTCGATTCCCCTTTCAGTCCCCTGCATAGCCAGTCCATCACCAAATATGGCCCATGCCACCTCCTGGAGCTTTGATCCCTCTTCCTGGCCACCAGCCTCACCTCTCCACCTAGATGCCTTCGCCACATGACAGCTGTTTTTTATTCAGTCCATGCAAACCCTTGTCTTTTCATGACTTTGAACCCATTCCTTGCAAAATAACAACTCAGCTGAAGGTGTATTTGCCTTCTTCTTGGACTGGTTTTCATGATAAGAGCCACCATATTAGCTGGCAGCCTCTCTGAGCCATCTGCTCAAATGTCAGCTCCATGAAGATAGAGATTTTTGTTGTTTTGTTCACTGCACATAGAGGAAATATATTTTTGAATGAATAGCATCATCCCTTAAATTTTTCTGATCATAGGGTGGGGAGGAGGGAAAAACTATAAATGTATTATAACTTCTTCGTTTTCTTGAGTGAAAATGTGTTAATTTTCAGAAATGTGCTAGAACCTGACTGAGGCACATTGAAGTAGATCAGGGGTCCCCAAACTTTTTACACAGGGGGCCAGTTCACTGTCCCTCAGACCGTTGGAGGGCCGGACTATAAAAAAACTATGAACAAATCCCTATGCATACTGCACATATCTTATTTTAAAGTAAAAAACAAAACAAAACAAAAAAAACAGGAACAAATACAATATTTAAAATAAAGAACAAGTAAATTTAAATCAACAAACTGACCAGTATTTCAATGGGAACCATGGACCTGCTTTTGGCTAATGAGATGGTCAATGTGCTCCTCTCACTGACCACCAATGAAAGAGGTGCCCCTTCCGGAAGTGCGGCCAGGGGCCGGATAAATGGCCTCAGGGGCCGCATGTGGCCCGCGGGCCGTAGTTTGGGGACCCCTGGAGTAGATCATATGCTGTGCTACTGGTATAAAGGGGAGCTTTAGAGAAATGGCAGCAACATTTAAGGGGAAAGTTGGTAGATTTCCAGATACTGTCATGCTCATGTTTTGGATTTAGCAACAATTAAATTTTGTGAAGAAATCAAATAACTCTAAAGTGCTTGCCATGCCGTCAGTTCATCAGACACCACTCTCCATGGGTTTGCAAATAGAAGATCAGCACATCTTTTCCCCTGGTGTGGGGTCGGGTGGAGAGTGACAGGCCTGTGTGATTAGTTGAAGGTTTGAGCAGCATGCCCTGCCCCTGGGAAGGTGTTCCAGAGGTTATGGAAACGGTGGGCTCAGAAGCAGCTGCTTCAAACACACAGGTGAATAGTGAACAGAACAGTGGTTCTCAATTTTGAATATGTATATTTTTATTCTAAATGTCTTTATCAGAGACCAAATATTCCAGGAATTATAGGTGAAATGAATTAAAAGTAGAAATAATATTTTGTCCGTAGTCATTTGAGAGAAATGATGACTACGTCAAAACTATTTTTGTCCAACCTCCCTTCCCAGTGGCTGAGACAGTGTTTCTTAAAGTGGGTTCCATGCTCCTCCTCCAGCTTCAAGGAACTTTAATGAGAAACAGTCTGTGGGCTGATGTATCTGGAGGTTGTGTTAAACAGGCTTCTTTATTCTAGTTCTTTGAAGAGGCATTGCTATGCTAATATGATGATGAATCTAGGAGAGGCCTAGAGGATGTCTAAGATTTTTTTTTTAATCCAAGAAATTGTATTTAGAAAACTTAAAATATACTATAGAAAAAGCAAGGTATTTTATATAACAACTAATGGCAAACTAATTTAAACATATTTCTGGGATGAATACAGTAACTTAATAAAAAAGAAAAGTACACCCTCAATATATCCAAACTCCCTAATTTAGCCCTGGCCAGTTAGCTCAGTTGGTTAGGGCATCATCCGGAAACACCAAAGCTGTAGGTGTAATCCCCGGTCAGGACACATACCAGAAGCAGCCAGTGAATGCACAACTAAAGGAAACAACTAAAGGGAGAGTGAATGCTGCTCTCCCCTCCCTCCACCTCTCTAAAATCAATAAAATAAAATAAAAAAAGACAAATCTCCAATTTAAAAATCCCATCAATTTGAGAAAAGATGCTTTAATAGTAGATTCTAAATCAGGTGAATGAGGAATTAAAAAAAAGACTAAGATAACATTTTCACAAAATTCAGGAGTTTGAATAGATTTTTGGGAAAACTGTTGATGAGCCATAACCCACAATCCTCAAAAAAAGTGTTGTAAACTATATTTAAATAATTCACTCAATTAAAATCCTCAGATTATAGTCATAAAATAGAATTCTTAAAAAAAATAGAATTCTTAGCATCATCAAAAATATCCAATTAATGATTAAATAAAATTTAAAAGGTTTATAATACATGGAAATGCACATGATGAAAACAGCAGTGACTTAAACATAAATGAGGGCAGACTTGCAATTGGAGGTATCGTTTAACTTCCTAAGTTCCCTCAGTATGATGCATCACAACCACATTTGTTTGAAGAAGAATAAACGTACCTGGGATGAACAATCTCCATGAACTAGAGTTTGGTCAAAGACTTACAGCTATGCAGTTGTGGCAATGTTTCCCTGGGATAAATTTGTACATCTATGATTGCTGGTATATGAAGCAAAGGGAATAATTCTTAGCTATTTGGGCAACATTGCCACATTGTCCCTGAGAGACACTGTGACAGTCCACACAGAGCAGAAAGACAACTATAACCACTTATCAGTCAGATTGTACTGATTCTTCCCATCTCAGCATCCTAGGACTAGCCGACCACTCCACTCGGTGGCTCTGAAGGACACTTCTGTAAGTAGATGGCATTGTAATAGATGATTTAAAGCATTCTCCTTCAAAGATTTTGTTACCTAGTAAATTCACTCCGTGGGTAAAGCCACCAGTTGTCCATCACCTAAAAATGTGTTACCACAGCAGAAAAAGGGGGTAATATTTCAGACCCTAGAAAAAGCAAGTTTCAGAAGTAAAATGACACAAACTTAGAGGAATATGAAATCTAGAACAGCCAGGGTTGGTCTACGTTCCCAGCTGAGGTCGAGCACTGGAAGGAGAAAAGGGCAAGTTACAGCAGTAAACAAGGGGGTCAGACTGTGCAGAGGGCCAGACTTGGAGCTGTGTGCTCTGCCCACAAACCCCAGGCTGAGCTCCTCAAAGACTGAGATACACTCCCCGTGTGGGACTGGTTTCCAGGACAATCTCTCTGTCCACTGTCCTTATGGTATTGCTGAGTGGTAATCCGAGCAGAGCCACCCCATTGCCCCGTTATACTCTCCCGACATGTGGCAAACACAGCCTGAAGAAATGGCTGTGAGGACTGATGAGGCAGAGAGGCCTGGAGACAGGTGGCTGCTGGGGACCTCTACTGCAATGGAAGAGCAGCCAATGTTTCCCCATCTCCTAAGAAGGTCTCCCAAATAGGGGAAATAAAGATAAAACCTGGACAGAGTTTGGAGTTGGGACTACAGAGGAACTGATGGGATCAAGTATGGAAGGAGAGACCGAAGCAGAAAGGGCCCCTTTGAAATAGCCCCCCTCATTACTATCAAAGCCCAGTGACCAAAAAGGTCACAAGAGTCAGATAACAGAATGTTGTAGGTCTGTTAAAGACTTCACCTTGGTCTCCATATCAGCTGGAACACCACTGGAGGACAGGAAGATACACTATTGCATGTCTGCAGAACAGTGATGGGGAGAGATTTCCTTTGATGGCTGACAAGTACTTTCTTTTGTGTGTGTGTCTGTGTGTGCATGTATGAGAGAGACAGAGAGACAGAGAGAGAGAGAAATATGAGAAGCATCAACTCATAGTTGCAGCACCTTAGTTCTTCATTGACTGCTTCTCATATGTGCCTTAACCAGGGGGCTCCAGCTGAGCCAGTGACCCCTTACTCAAGCCAGCAACCTTGGGATCATTCCCATGCTCCAGTCAGTGACCCTGTGCTCAAGCTAGCAAGCTCAGGGTTTTGAACCTGGAACCTCAGCGTCCAGTGCACCACCACTGGTCAGGCACAAGTACTTTTCTTTTTGTATAGAATTGTCCTATTTGGGGAGTTTCTCAAATAATATGCAATGAAATAGCTTCTTCTCCAACCATATGAGCTCTTACCTCTGTTCACATCTTTAATAGATTCCCACCTACCTTTCCCCCACTCTCATTTTCACCTCACTCTCCATAGCCCTGGGCTTTCTCCCTTATTCCAAAATGGAAATATTTAGGTGAGAAAAAAAGATTCTTGATTTAAGGAAAAAGGAAAGTGAAGTGCTATGGCTTTCCCAGAATATAATCTAGCTTTTGTTCAGCTAAGAGAGGACACTAGGGATGGGTCTAGAAAAATATTTCACAAATCTGTCCACTAAACTTCTTCAAAAAGCTTAAGGAATATTTTAATATACAGATATCTAGTTGTCTTTTAAGAATTACTGAATCAAAAGCACAGGGGTATAACCAGACAATCAGTTATTTAAAAAATATTTTGACAGAGAGAGGGACAGACAGACAGGAAGGGAGAGAGATGAGAAGCATCAATTCTTCATTGCGGCACCTTAGTTTTTCATTGATTGCATTCTTATATGTGCCTTGACTGGGGCACTTACAGCAGAGTGAATGACCCCTTGTTCAAGCCAGTGACCCTGTGCTCATGCCTGATAAGCCTGCGTTCAGGCTGGTGACCTTAGAGTTTCAAACCTGGGTCCTCTGTGTCCCAGTCTGATGCTCTATCCACTACTCCACTGTCTGGTCAGGCTTTAAAACTTTTGCTATGAGCTTTTGTGGCTACTATGGTTATAGGAGCATCAGTAATCACTAGTGTAATGTGAGCGAGCATTCATCTGAAGACATGGGAAAGCGACAGTAGATCACCAAATCCAGCCAAATCCAGAAACTTTTCATTCTGAATTGCTTTGAAAAACAAGAATCTGAAACTGTCAGCAAAGTGTGGGCTCCCCAGAGATTCTCAGAGGGAAATGCAAAGATATGAAGATAGTCACTGATTCTTGGAGAGAAGTTACCCGCACCCAGGGGGAGCAGGTCCCTGTAGTTCTCCAATCTCACATCCCTGGAAAAGGCACTCTGAGAGGGTCCATGCATTCCCGCTCCCCCTGACAGAATCCAAGGGCCACAGTCCTGAAAGCTAACAGCATCAACAACTGATGGAGTCAGAATTTGGCTCCAGTCTCTGATGATAGCAATCAAGTCCTCTGCTCTGGTGACTGATTTAGAAATATTTTTACCCAAAACACATGTTCATGCTGCACAAAGGTCCCTGTATGAACATTGGTATCATCTTGGCACAGCTGTGCATGGGTGGTAAAGAGGGAATGGTCATCTTACTGTCCAAAGAGACCCTGGAAATCCTGGTGTGAACAGTAGGCTGTGGGCCCATGAAGCACAGGTTTGAATCAGAAAATCCATACTCCTCCAAGCAGACTTGACCAAATAATTCTTTATCCCCTTTGTTCTTCCCTACCTATTTTATTTATTTAGTTATTTAAAGGATAGGAGCATCTAATAGAACCAACAATTCAATAACTATACTTTGGGAATTGTTGTTTAAAATTTTCCCTTTGGAGGTGAAGAAACGTTTTGGGGAAAATTAGATCATGCCACTTCAGATAGTGTATTTTCCTTACTTTGTCAGAACAACAATTTAAAATTAATTTTATTTCCAAGGACTTTAATGCCACATTACTAAATTTAAATTTACTACTACCCCCCACCCCCTGCCAAGAGTGTTTTGAAAAATACATTTCAGAGCTACTCCTTACGTGAAACAAACCTCTACAGGGAGCAATGGCCAAATATTTATACAGGATGCAAATGTGATCCAAGAATTTCAGTTTTGCCACGACTATTTTACCCAAAGTTCATTGTAGTCCGTGGTTCTTGTGATGCAGGAGATCTTGGCTGGGTTTCCTTTAGCATGGTTGTCACAAAGAAAGCCCATTCCTCAAAGAGCTATTTTGTTTGATTTGGTTTGACCAATCCTTATAGCAGCCCAGCACCCTTATTGCCTAAAATGAACTGTGGTCAGTGGCCTGGGCTGTTGGCCAGGGAGCAGGGACAAGGGGCCAAGCCAAAGGAGCCCGCAGACCTGGCACACCGGCTCTGCAGGGAAACTGGTGGTGCTGGCCAAGAGATTGGCAATATTTTACTAGACTAATCTGGGTTCACCTTGGTGTGTTCTATCATATTATAAATTCTGAACTTTACTTTCTGAGTTGGAACTCTGGCCACTGTGGTTACGGTTGGAGGCTGTCATATTGGCTCTGTTGCTGGACTTTAACAATGGAAATGAACAGATTGTGTGGGGTTTTTTTGTTTTGTTTTGTTATTAGAGAGAGTCAAGGAAAGAGAGATAGGAACATCAAACTGCTCCTGTATGTGCCTTGACCCAGGAATTGAGCCAGCAACCTCCACGCTCCGGGATGACCCAAGGCTTATTTAATTTTATTTCTTTTAATTTATTAAGAGAGACAGAGAGGAAGGGAGAGAGAGGGGAGGTGGAAGGGAAGCATTCGTTTGTTGTTTCACTCAGTTGTGCATTTATTGGTTGCTTTCTGTGTGAGCCCTGACTGGGGATTGACTCTGCAATCTTGTTGTTTCCAGATGACTCTCCTAACTGACTGAGTTTACGGGCCAGGGCTGGAAATGAATGATTCTTATTTATTTATTTATTTATTTTGAGAGAGAGAGAAAGAGAGAGAGAGACAGGGACAGACAGACAGGAAGGGAGAGGGATGAGAAGCATTATTTCTTTGTTGCAGTATCTTAGGTGTTCATTGATTATTTTCTCATATGTGCCTTGACTGGGGGACCTACAGCCAAGTCGATGACCCCTTACTTAAGCCAGTGACCTTTGGGCTCAAGCTAGTGACCTTTGGGCTCAAGCCAGGAATCATGTAGCCATGTCTACAATCCCACGCTCAAGCCAATGAGTTTGCGCTTAGGCTGCAGACCTCAGGTCTTCAGCATCCAGGCTGATGCTCCATCCACTGTGCCACTGCCTGGTCAGGGAGAGCAGATTCTTTACGGAACTTTCCTCCCTCCCTCCCTCCCTCCCTCCTTCCTTCCTCCCTCCCTTCCTCCCTCCCTCCCTTCCTCCCTCCCTCCCTCCTTCTTCCTTCCTTCCTTCCTTCTCTCTCTTTCCATCCCTCCCTCTCTTTCTTTTAGTGAGAGGAGGGGAGGCAGAGACAGACTCCTGCATGTGCCCCCACCGGGATACACCTGGCAAACCCACTAGGGGTGTGATGTTCTGTTGCTCAGCAACTGAGCCTTTTTTTTTTTTTTTTATTGCCTGAGATGGAGGCCATGGGAGCCATCCTCAGCGCCAGAGGCCAACTTTCTTGAGTCAATTGAGCCATGGCTGCTGGAGAAGAGAGAGAGAGGGAATGGGAAGGGGTGAAGGAGCAGATGGGCGCTTCTATTGTGTGCCCTTACCTGGAATCAAACCTGGGACACCCACATGCTAGGCTGAAGCTCTACCGCTGAGCCAACAGGCCAGGGCCTGGAACTATTTTTTTATTAAAAAGTAAGTAACCCTTTTAGCCTGACCAAGTGGTGGCTCAGTGGATAGAGCATAGGGCTGAAACACAGAGGACCCAGGTTTGAAGCCCTGAGGTCGCCAGCTTGAGCACAGGCTCACCAGTTTGAGCATGGGATCGCTGGCTTGAGTGTGGGATCATAAACATGACCTCATGGTTGCTGGCTTGAGCCCAAAGATTGCTGGCTTGAAGCCCAAGGTTGCTGACTTAAGCAAGGGGTCACTTGCTCTGCTGTAGCCCCCCACCCCCGGTCAAGGACACATGAGAAAGCAATCAATAAACAACTAAGGTGCCACAATGAAGAAATGATGCTTCTCATCTCTCTCCCTTCCTGTCTGTCTGTCCTCTCTGTCTCTGTAAAAAAAAGTAAGTAACTCTTTTGGAAGAATTACTGTATTTCCCTATCTATTTTCGAAAAATTTGCAGTCTAAAAACTGGGTGTGTCTTATACAATGGTTGTAGATTTTTTTACTTGCATTTCCTGCTTTCTCGCACTTGTTTTTGCGCTCTGTTTCACACTTGTTACCAGTATATCACGATAGGTTACATTTTGCTATGTTCTGTTCATAAATGGCTCAGAAAAGAGTTTCATACAGTGCTGAATTCAGGTTAAAAGTGATCCAGTTTGCAAAAGTGAATGGAAATCGTGCTGCTGAACATAAGTTTGGTCTTCCTCCAACTGAGAAATCAATCCGAGACTGGCTACGGGAAGAAGAAACCCTACTGAAAATGCCACAGCAGAAGAAGGCCATGAGAGGCGTCAGCAAAACGGCCTGGTTTAGAGGGAATTGAAGATATGGATTGAAGAGCAAAGGGCAATTGGAATTCCTGTGTCCACAAAGATGGTTCAGCATGAGGCAAGAAGAATTGCTGATGAAAAAGAAGTTACTGATTTCAAGGGAGGACTCAATTGGTGCTTCAGGTTCATGAAACAGAATAGACTAAGCATGTGTATACTCACCAGACTTGCCCAAAAGATGCCTGAAAGCTATGAGCAGAAGGTCCCTGAATTTCATCATTTTGTCATTCAATGTTGGAAAACACATCAATTTGAGTTGGGACAGACTGCAAATATGGACGAAGTCCCCCTTCAATCTGATGTCCCATGTAACATAACTGTTGATAAGAAGGGGGTGAAAACTGTAACTGTGAAGACAAATGGACATGAAAAGAGCCATTATATTGTTGTTCTAGCTTGTGCTGACAGAAGCAAGCTACCTCCTATGTTGATTTTCAAAGGCAAAACAATGCCAAAAGAAGACATTCCTCGAGGAGTGATTGTCCATGCTCATGACAAGGGTTGGATGGATCAGGATGGGATGAAGATCAGGTTTGAGAAAGTTTGGAGAAGGAGACCAGGTGGGCTCTTATGCAAACCTGCCCTATTGGTGCTCGATCAGTTCAAGGCACACATAACAAAAAACAAAGAGGATTGCTGCAGAGCAAAAAACAAAAACTTGCCGTCATACCTGGAGGCTTGACATCCCAGCTCCAACCACTTGATGTCAGCATTAACAAACCCTTCCAAGCTGCCATGCTCTCACACATGGCATGAGAACCAATGGATGAAGTCTTCTGGGGACAATTTGACATCAGCAGGAAGAGTGAAGAAACCAACTATAGGAAATTTGTACCTGGGTGAAAAGATTCTAGGATAATATCAAGATTGAGATAGTTGTCAAGTCATTTAAGAAGTGTGGCATTTCAAATGTCATAGATGGAACTGAGGAATATGAAGACAGTGATTCATCATCAGACACAGGTGAGGACAAGCTAATGGATGGGAGTTTTGACTGTGATGAGGAGTTATATGAATTTTATGATGAATAGAACTTGAATTCAGTAACTTTATGTTATATATATATTTTTCTAATTTCGAGCCCCAAAATTAAGGTGCTTCTTATACATGCCAGTTTATTGCTACTGGTAATTAAAAAATATCTATCTCCAGCTTTAATTCTCCCCTGAGCACCAGGACCACATACAGAACTGCCTACCTGATGCCTCCATCTGGATGTCCCAAAGTATCTCAACTTCCACATGTCCAGAATTGAACTTGTCACCTCCTCCATGCCTGTTCATCCTGGGTTCCTGTTCTCAGCGATGGTACAAAGCATCCAATTGCTCAGGCCACCTTGGGAGTTCTGCTCGACTCTGCTTCCTTTCCTCTCCACGTTCAGGTGATTGCCATGACTTAAGTCCTGGTTCTGGTTATTAACAGTCTCCAGCATCCGTGTCCTCCTCTCCATTTCCTTGTCACCGTCTTTAGGTCCTTATCCTCTCTGACCTGGATGATTTCTACAGCCTCCTAACTTGTGTCCCTGCCTCCAATCTTCTCCCTTTCAGTCCTTTCCTTGGAGCTGTGCTGTCCAGTATGGTAGCTACTAACCACCTGTGGCTATTTAAATTAAATAAAAACAAATTTTTTTTTTTTTTTTCCCAAGCGAGAGCAGAGGAAATAGAGAGACAGACTCTTGCATGCACCCTTACTGGGATCCACCTGGCAACTCCTGTCTGGGGCCCATGCTCTGCCCATCTGGGGCCATGCTCACAACCAAGCTATTTTTAGCACCTAAGGTGCAGGCTTTACAGAGTCATCCTCAGCCCTTGAAGCCAATGTGATCAAACCAATTGAGCCATTGCTGCAGGAGGAGAAGAAAGAGAGAGAGAGAGAGAGAAAGAGAAAGAGAGAGAGAGAGAGAGAGAGAGAGAAGGGAGAAGGGGAGAGGGAGGGATAGAGAAGCAGATGGTCACCTCTCCTGTGTGCCCTGACTGGGAATCAAACCCAGGACATCCACATGCTGGGCTGATGCTCTACCACTGAGCCAACTGGCCAGGGCCTAAATTAAATAAAATTTAAAAATTCAGATCTTCAATCTTAGTAGCCACATTTCAAGTGCTCAGTAGCCACATATGGCTAGTGGCTTCCATATTGAACAGTGCAGATTTAGAACATTTCTCTTAGGTGCAGAAAATTCTACTGTACTGTATTGCTCTATGATTATGTTAATGTCTAAAACCTCCCTGGTTGTTCTTTTTCCTCTGGATAAAGTCTAGATTCCTTAACGTATTTTACACCTCCACCCCATGTGTGCGTTCCTGTCCAGCTGCACCTGCCATCTTGTACCCATGTGCACCCTCTGTTCCAGCCATCCCAGCTACCCGCAGCTCCCTGTGTCAATTCTTTCCTGCCTCCAGCCTGGTCCTGTAGCCTGCAGCTCTTTGTTTACCTGTATAACTAAGGTGACCAACTTTTTTACAATGAAAAGGAGGACAAAAATAGATTAAAGAAAACAATATCATAAATAAGAGAAACATTTTATTCATTGCAACAATAATGCACTATAATATGATAAATGTATAATAAAAATATTTGTAATATTTTATATTGTAATTATGCTTACATGCTTATTAACTTTTTTTTTTTTTGTATTTTTCTGAAGTTGGAAACAGGGAGGCAGTCAGACAGACTCCCGCATGCGTCCGACTGGGATCCACCCAGCATGCCCACCAGGGGGTGATGCTCTGCCCATCTGGGGCATTGCTCTGTTGCGACCAGAGCCATTCTAGCACCTGAGGCAGAGGCCATGCAGCCATCCTCAGCGCCCAGGCTAACCTTGCTCCAATGGAGCCTCGGCTGCGGGAGGGGAAGAGAGAGACAGAGAGGAAGGAGAGGGGAAGGGGTGGAGAAGCAGATGGGCACTTCTCCTGTGTGTCCTGGCCGGGAATCTAACCCAGGACTCCTGCACGCCAGGCCGACACTCTACCACTGAGCCAACCAGCCACGGCCATGCCTATTAACTTTTAATAATAATTGTAAGAAAAAATACTCATTTAGATAATATTATCTAAATGAGAACTTTTCCATTGCTTGAATATTTTTTGTCAATGTATCGTCTTGTAACAATATATTGGAAATAACTGAACAAGAAATATCCTTCATATTGAATTTTACAGTAAGCGCTGCATCTAGAGTATCAACATTCAATCTCGATTTCTCACTTGTCCAAAAATCATTAGCAATTGAAAAACTCAACTGCTGCATTAGTTCCAGGGCAACACAATGTAAATTCAACAAGAATAAATGAATTCTCACATGCAATATGTTCATCTTTGAAATGGCTGAATATTTCCACCCATCTTTTATCTATTTCAACGTGTTCATTTTCCCATTGCATTAATTTTTCAGAATTTTAATATTCAGTCTTCTAATTTCTTCAAAGAGACAACTCTCATCTATTTTGATGTCTGACATATCTTTAGATAAAAACTCAAGACAAGATTCAATATCTGTCCAATCTATTTGCGATGAAGTAAAAAAACACCATTGAAAACTGGTATTTCTCGTGATGTTTGTTTCAGACCATTCTTCAATATATTGAAAACATGTCTGGTAAAAATTCTGCACTTCTTTTTTTTTTTTTTTTTCAGAGACAGAGAGAGAGAGGGACAGACAGGGACAGACAGACAGGAACGGAGAGATGAGAAGCATCAATCATTAGTTTTTTGTTGAGCATTGCAACACCTTAGTTGTTCATTGATTGCCTTCTCATACGTGCCTTGACCACGGGACTTCAGCAGACCGAGTAACCCCTTGCTCGAGTCAGCGGCCTTGGGCTCAAGCTGGTGGGCTTTTGCTTAAACCAGATGAGCGCTCACTCAAGCTGGTGACCTTGGGGTATCAAACCTGGGTCTTCTGCATCCCAGTCTGATGCTCTATCCACTGTGCCACCGCTTGGTCAGGCAAATTCTGCACTTCTTTGATAAACTTTTCTGTTATGCCCAGATTTGATTCCTCTAAGTCTGACAATTTTCTTTTTATAATTAAAGGAAGAAATTTTTCTTCAAAACGAGATTTATATTGAAGGATAAAATCATTCAAAATAAGACTAACTTCCATAGTTGAAATGTGTTCACCTTTAATCTTTTGAATCATTTTGTGAACAATATATGCTTGATTATGTACAAAATATCAATATATTAATATCTCAGATATTTTATTATTGAAAAACGATTCCAGGATTTTAGGACATTTGTCTAAACTTAAAAAATATGAACGAGGCTCTGGCTGGTTGGTTCAGTGGTAGAGTGTCAGCCTGGTGTGCAGGAGTCCCGGGTTCGATTCCTGGCCAGGGCACACAGGAGAAGCACCCATCTGCTTTTCCACCCATCCCTCTCTCCTTCCTCTCTGTCTCTCTCTTCCCCTCCTGCAGTCAAGGCTCCATTGGAGCAAAAGATGGCCCGGGCGCTGGGGATGGCTCTATGGCCTCTGCCTCAGGCGCTAGAATGGCTCTGATTGCCCCAGAGTGATGCCCCAGATGGGTGGAGCATCGCCCCCTGGTGGGCATGCCGGGTGGATCCTGGTTGGGCGCATGCGGGAGTCTGTCTGACTGCCTCCTTGTTTCCAACTTGAGAGAGAAAAGAAAAAGCTGCTTATCACAAATCATCTGGGAAATGCAAATCAAAATCACATGAGCTATCACCTCACACCTGTTAGAATGTCTGTCCTCAAAAAAAAAAAAAAAAAAAAAAAGAACGAAGAGGCTCAAATAATTGTAGAACACACTCTATAGCAGGTGTTAGAGCAGGCCATCTAACTTTTGAATATCCTAAAAGGTTTTTGTATTCAACATTTGCTTCTTCACAAAATTGTTTTAAAGTAGCAACATGAATGGTAAAACGACTAAAATGCAAATAAATTGTAGTTATTATTACTTCTACATCAATTGGCATGGCACATGATGCTGTGTTGATGCATTTGACAAAATATGTGCATTACAACCTATTCCTAGTATTTTCTTTTGGAGTGACTCTTGTAATTTTATATACACATTATTCATCCCTTTGCGTCTTAGCCTACCAAAATTTGTATTATCAGCTGTTAGTGCAACAATTTTGGATTTCAAATTGTTTTCATTTATTACTCTGTATAGATGTTTGACAAAATTTCAGAAGTTTGCCTTCAATGGACTCTAAATTTTAAATTTTTTACTGGAATGCCCTTGGTAACATTAAAATATCTTACTATTATTGGATACAATTTAATTTCATTATGACTTGATGCATCAGATAAAATTGTTACAAATACTACAGTTTCCAAATCCTCTGTATTTTGTTACAGTAATTTTTTTTTTTTTTTTTTTTTTTTTTTACAGAGGCAGAGATAGACAGGGACAGACAGACAGGAATGGAGAGAGATGAGAAGCATCAATCATTAGTTTCTCGTTGAGCGTTGAGACTTTTTAGTTGTTCATTGGTTGCTTTCTCATATGTGCCTTGACCGTGGGCCTTCAGCAGACCGAGTAACCCCTTGCTGGAGCCAGCAACCTTGGGTCCAAGCTGGTGAGCTTTTTGCTCAAACCAGATGAGCCCGCACTCAAGCTGGCGACCTTGGGGTCTTGAACCTGGATCCTTCCGCATCCCAGTCCGACGCTCTATCTACTGCGCCACCACCTGGTTAGGCTGTCACAGTAATTTTTAAATACTGACTTCAAAATAGCCTAGCATTTTGTCCTGGCACATGAAAATTTTGCATTGTGAAACTTTTCAATTATTTAGTTGTACAATCCATACTATGAAAACTTTGACTGTGAATTAAGGTATGAAATGCTAATGTTCCCTCCATTGCAGCCAATTGTGTTCATCTTCAGAATAATTTGAAGTTTAAAAAACACTTGTTACTTTACAACTGGAAGCTGATGCATCTAATGACTGCTTATGTTTGTTGGTCGTCAAGTGTTTCATTATCGCTGCTCTGCCCCCAACTGCAATACAAAATTCTCCGCTGCAAATATTGCAGAAAACAATGGTATCTTTCTTTGATATGAGAAATGGAAATTCCTTTTTCAATTTATCATTGAAATGGCATTTTCTCTTTTTTGATTTTTCCATCCCTTAAATGAAATTTAAAATAAAAAATAAAATATAGAGCTACATGAATGATGCAAGCGTATTAGGAACTGAAAACATTACATCATGGTAGGTGAATTTTCCAGAAGCTACATTAACAAAACTAAATATCAAACAAAACCACTAATTTGGAGTGATATTTGGGTGTATTTATCATTTTATAATTAAAAAATGTGTTTTATGCAACTATCAAAATGCATTATTAATAGATATGGTTTGAGGTTAGATTTCTACTTTAAAACTTGAATTTCGGGAAAATACTTGTAAATTAAAATTATACGCATTTGGAAATTATTAAATAGATAATGAATTAATATAACGTGAATTGTGCTTACTTGTCTATGATTAAATAGTCACTGAGAAAGAAATAATCGTGAGTCTACAATGTTGTATGTGCCGTGTCATGTTTCAGTAAGAAGTGCACAAAGCCATTTGCGCGCTCTGTATATCACGTGCTCTCTCAAGGTCTCCCCTGTGGAGTGTATGCCTCTCATAATCATGTCTCCCTGCACTGTACTGATGCACTGTACTGATCCTTGACGAATCGTCATGTCAAATACAAATACGTCCCATCACACGCAATGGATTGACTCTGCATGGATAGAATATGGACATTTACAGATTAGTCTTCCAATATCAAAAAGGAGGACATGTAGGAGGACACTTTTCGAGGGAGGATGGAACTTACAAAAGAAGGACTGTCCTCCCTAAAGGAGGACGATTGGTCACCTTAATAACCCTAAGCTCAATTTAAACAGCTGAACTCTAGGCCTACACCCCTGCCTGCGTCCAGCTGTGCTTTCTGCTCATCTGCATCTGCATTGCATTGCCCAGGCCTAGCCCAGTAGGCTGCTCCAGATGTAGGAGCTGAGGGTGGGATAGGGAGAGACTGGGAAACAATCTTAGGAAGTGCCTGGAGTTGTTAACAGGAGGATTTCATTTGCAGGGACACTCCTCACTCGCACTGAGTTAAGCAGTAAAGGGGGTTGGTTTATCAGCTCAACCAACTGGTCAATGAAGAGTAAGGATGGACGTCAGAGCTGGTTTGACTTGGGCCCAGTGGGAAAAGGCCTGGGGAGTCTGGTCTTTCTCCATGGAGGCGTAGTGCAACATCTGCCTGAGACTGACACCCTTGTGTGGCCCAAAGGGGTACAGCAGCTTGGTCTGGGGCTGTGGCTTCCTAGTTTAGATCCCAGGAGGAAGGAAAGGCAGCTTTGGAAAGCTCTCCTAGGAGGTTGGGGAAGCAAAACTCTCCTTGGCCCAGACAGATCATATTCCCACCCTGATTGTGTAACTGGCAGAGCAGGGCCATGGTCTTGTGTGCCTACCATAGAACCCATGGACGAGCCAGTTCCCCACGAAGCATATGGGGCGACGTGTAGACATAAAATAAAATTAAGAACGCTACTAGAAAAAATGGGGAATGGTTGCTAGGGCTGCATCTGAGAAGCACCTGAGCACACCAGCTCTCCCCTCGGTGGTTAGCCAGAGGGTAGCAGCACCCTCCCACTCAGGACTGGGTAAAATGGGAGAGGAACCCTGTTCTTTTCCTCCCCAGCCTTAAGGAGGGATGGCCTCTGTCCACAGCTACTTAATGCAGAAGTGTGGGGACACTGTGCGAGGGGAACAGAGCAAAGCCCCTCTCCCTCCCACCTCACCCCACACTCTTCCTTATGAAATGGGTGGAGTGAGAGTGGGCCATCTGTTTCAACTTCAACTCCCTCAAAAAGTTCCCCAGCACCTTAAAAGAGTGTTAGAGAAGTTGAAAGAACCCTCATTTCTTCATAGCGACCCTCTGAATCAAAGAAGGTAATCCAGTCCAGTCTTTCTCGCCTGATTGCACAAGGCCCCGGGGGACTGGGGAACAGGGAAGGAATGGGGACTTGAAGAATTCTGGAGCAGGACAGGCACCTTGCAAATGACAAAATGCTCTTCCTGAAATCTCATTTGTCTGAACTTCTTGTCCCAGGAGATGCTCTTGGTGTTTATCTAGGCTGGAGTTACCCAAGAAGAAAATGGTGGGTCTCTACCTCTCTCTAGGGGAAATCCTGAAAAGAAATCAAATGGGAAGATCCCCATCATTGTCACTGTGGGGCTGCACCCCACCTCCTCCCACCTCCAGCATTCGTAAGGGTGGGCAGCAAGTCATTGCCTCCTTCCCCTCACCTTCACTCCCCTGAAGCCTGGGATGCTATTTAGGGCTGCAAGCTTCAGCTCTGAGGCTGTGATGAAGGGAGGCGAAGAGGGAATGATAATGGGAGCCACATACTTTCCTGAGCAAGGAGCAGATGTCTGAGGGAGGGGGAAGGAAATGCTGGAGGTATGGTGGCCGCCTGAAGGCAGAAGGCAGCTGGGAGTGGGGAAACTCTGTGTGGAGAGTCCCTTCCCTAGAGAGACCCAAATCTTTAGGTACATTCCTTAGTGAAACACAAGGGAAAGTCCAAATAATTTGGGGCTTTAACTATTTCTTCCCAGAGGAGGTGACTTCTTTTTATGTAAATACTTCAGTAAATAAATTTGCATATGGAGTAAAACTGTCTGGGGAGGGGGATGTGGTGGCATCTCCTACTTTTCAGCAGAGAGGGTCTCAGCTTACTGAGGCCATGAGTTTCATGGGGTGACTGATGTCTCTAGAGGTGGCAAAACAATGGAAAGAAAGATAAGCCAGAGAATACACTAGGGAGATAAGAGACCCAACTGCTTCCAGAGAATAGGAAGTTCTGCTGCCTCTACCCTGAGGGAAAGGAACAGTGAATTTCTGTCTTGTCACCCATGCTTGTCACCCAATACTGGCTCTCAGTATTCATTCTATTCTTCTTAGATGTGCTTTTTGTCCTGTGGAGGCCAGAATGCCAGATACCCTTGCTCCTTTGTAGCTATAATGCATTAAGTACCCCCAAAGAGAGACTCTTGTGCAGGATTTGAAAGATGGAGGTGTGGTGGGAGTTGTCTTCTGCCGTTTCTGCTGGTCAACAAGGTTGTAGAAATGGTTGTGGAGTCTGGTCTCTGTGTCCCAGTGTCTGGTCATGATCATCCTGGGTGATGGATAATAGTTGTGTTGATGGCCGCATCAGCAACAGAGATTCTTGGTTCGTGACTGGCAATATGATGGTATATCTTTGACCTCAGCAGTTCCATTGGAAGCCTCCTGCCTCTCAAGCTTCCATCTGCCACCTCCAACCATGATTTTATAAGCACCTAATTCCTTGTATTAAATCCCCTCTCCCCCTTTTTTTAAACCTAGAATGGTTTGTCTCCTGAACTTTTGCAGTAGACAAACAAAGAAGGCTGGTTTGAATAGATGAAAACATAATGTTGCATCTGCTCCTAAAAAAAGATCTTTGGGGCCCTCGGCTCTTAAAGAGAGGGCTACACCAGATTGTGTGGGGAGGAGTCCTCAGGGGTGCCAGGCTGGGTGGGGGTCCTGTTTTTCAGAAGCCAGTGGATTGGGAGCAGGGAAAGTACAGATGGGGTGAAGCAAAAGCTTGTGGGAGGACCAGCCTCTGACTTTTTTTTTTTTTTTTTGTATTTTTCTGAAGCTGGAAACGGGGAGAGACAGTCAGACAGACTCCCGCATGCGCCCGACCGGGATCCACCCGGCACGCCCACCAGGGGGCGATGCTCTGCCCCTCGGGGCATCGCGCTGTCGCAACCAGAGCCACTCCAGCGCCTGGGGCAGAGGCCAAGGAGCCATTCCCAGCGCCCGGGCCATCTTTGCTCCAATGGAGCCTTGGCTGCGGGAGGGGAAGAGAGAGACAGAGAGGAAGGAGGGGGGAGTGGAGAAGCAAATGGGCGCTTCTCCTTTGTGCCCTGGCTGGGAATCGAACCCGGGTCCCCCGCACGCCAGGCCGACGCTCTACTGCTGAGCCAACCCGCCAGGGCTAGCCTCTGACTTTTAAGGGCAACACTGGCCCTTTACCCCAGGACCTTAGACCTCATTTCTCTCCTTCCCTCCCCCTTCCCAGGCATCCAGTCAGGATGAACCTTTGATGAAACACAGTGGCCCAGATGCTCCCTTCTCTTTTAGCCACAGCTCTTCTGGGGGGGTGGGGGTGGAGCAGAACAGACTGTTGAGCCCATTGAGGCCTATAACACAGTCCCAAGGGCAGTTGAAGATGGGGTACCTGTTTTAGAAGAAAAGTCTTTTCTAGATTAAATACAAAAGCTCTCCCTGGGAACTTCAGGCTTTAGTTGTGTGAAGTGGAGATATTTTTTGACATTGGAACACCCTGAATTCACATAGGTGAGCCAGCTGAAGAGATACTCTCAAGGAGTGTCACTGAATGGTGTTATGGGCTGTAGCAATTTTAAGTATGGTCCCAAAGTCTTTGACAATCCTCCCATTGAAATAGGATCTATGGCCCGCCTCTTGAAAGTCGGGGGTGTGTGAGCTCCACCAATAGGATACAGGAACGCAAAGCCATGTGCCTTCTAAGGTTAGGTCACAAAAAGCTTGCATTGGCTTTGGTCTCTGGCATGTCTGCTTTTCTAATGTCTCTCTGGGTGCTTCCTTTTGTGACCCAGCTCTCATGCTGTGAGAAGCCACTTGAAGAGCCCCTTGCAGGTCCTCCAGTTGAGACTAGCTTTGGAATCATCTGGTCCAGATTTGTGCATAAAGAAGCTGCATGGTAATTCTAGCCCCAGAGACCTAAGTCACCTCTGGCCACAGGAGTGGTCCCAGCTGAAGCTCCAGGCTCTGGACACACATCCTGTCCCAAACCCCTGACCCACAGACTCTGTGAACATAATAATACAGATGCTGTTTGTTCCACTAAGTGGAAGGAGGTTTGTCACATTGCAGTAGCTAAGTGCAACCTGGGGTGTGCCCATGCAAAGGCCCTCCTGTGGGGTCCCTGCCAAGTCCCACACTCACTGGGTGCTTGTGGGAAACAAGGCCTCGTTGCAGTTGCAAAGCACAGCGACATTTTGTGAGACCTGCTGGCTGACTGTCACAGCCTCTCGCCTCAACTTTGGGGGGGGGGGGGCTAAGCTTAGACCCTAGGCAGGCTTACCAAGCCATTTACCCCCAAACATGGGCCTTTCCCGCTACAAGAATAATTGGTCAGAATTTTGAAGAGTGAATCAACAATTCTCATTTCTGTCAGGGGAGTAAATACTTTGAGCAGGCAGACCTGAATTTTGAGACTAGTTCCACTAATACTGCCACTGGGCATTTTGGCAGGTTTGGTCATGTCTCTGAGCCTCAGTTTCCCCACCTGTAAAACAGAGTAGTGTGAAGTCCCTCACAGGGTTGCTGTGAGGGTGAGGTTCGTTTGAAGAGCCTCGGGCACAGTGACTGACCCTAGTGAAAACACCAGCCTTCTACTTGGAGCTGTTGATAATGGAATTGGCTCGGGGGAGACAGTGGTTGAACCCATTGCCAGGATGACAGGCAATGGCGTTTCAGGATAGCTTTTGGGTTCACTGGGATATTATTGATAGTTAGGCTATTGATTCATCTACTACATTGGAGACGCAAAGTTAACAGTGGCTTAAAACAGAAGGAACCTTGGTTTTCCCTCCTGTCCTTCCTCGCAGGAGCTTTCCAGGACTGGAATAGCAGCCCCACAGAATAGAGTCTCAGGCTTTTTCTGTCTTGTTGCTCCACAGGCTGTTGGGCAAGTGTGATCTACACTAACTTGTCACTGTCACCTCTGAGTTCCAGCCAGTGGGAGGGGACAAAGCAGGGAGAAGTTATGCCCCAATGTGGAGGCTGAACTCATGACTTCCAATCACATCCTGAGCCCAACTACAAATTTGGGCTCCAGCTTCCACAGACGGGACGGCAGAATTTAAGGATGAAGGATTGTCCACCACACTAGGCAAAGGGACTCAGGGACTGGCTTCAACCTTCCATTTGCCAAACTTTTCAACCAGCTCAGCAGCTGTTGGCCTTGAGCCAGAGCCAGGTTACAGACACAGAGGGCTGGACCCTGCCCTCGGGGAGCAAGCGGCTCCTCACAGACCAGAGCCGGTGGAATGGGTTTCGGCACATCTCTGGGAGCTGAGCTGTCCAGCCACGTCTGGGTCTCCGAACCAGACTGTCCTGGTCCTGACCAGACTGTCTTCCCCTGGAGTCTGCCCTTGGACCAACTCCTCTCTCTCCTGGAGGACTGCCTTTCCTGAGCATTGCTTGGGGCACTGCCCTTGGCGTTGTTGGTCAACAGTCACATGAAATATGCTTTTCTTTTCATTTCTTATATCAAGGTCCTTGTGAACAATTTTCATTAGAATTTATTATAAAGAGAAAACTTTGTCCTCACAAAGGCACTAATCTTCCTGCAGATAGTGACAGATCAGCTTTCCTCTTCTGTCCTGGCTGTGTGGAGGCTCACTCACAGCATCTGCCGCATGCGGGCAGCCTTTCACAATTGCTGTTCCCTGTGGGCCTAGCATTTTAGTTCTGTGCTGGTCTTACTGTTACTTTTTTTTTTTACTTTTTATTTCTTTTATTTAAAAGATAAATTTGCCTGACCTGTGGTGGTGCAGTGGATAAAGCGTCGATCTGGAAATGCTGAGGTCGCCGGTTCGAAACCCTGGGCTTGCCTGGTCAAGGCACATATGGGAGTTGATGCTTCCAGCTCCTCCCCCCCTTCTCTCTCTCTGTCTCTCCTCTCTCTCTCTCTCTCTCTCTCTCCCTCTCCTCTCTAAAAATGAATAAATAAAACATTAAAAAAATAAATAAATAAAAGATAAATTTAATGGGGTGATATTGATCAATAAGAGTACATAGATTTCAGTGAACATCTCCAAAGCATTTGAACTGTTGATTGCATTCTGTGCCCTTCACCAGAAGTCAACTCATTTCCATCACCATATATTTGTCTTCTTACTCCCCCCCTCTAGTCCCCCACCTCTTGGTAACCACTGCACTTTTATCTGCATTCGTGAGTCTCAGTTTTATTTATTTATTTATTTTTTTGTGGCAGAGACAGAGTCAGAGAGAGGGACAGATAGGGACAGACAGACAAGATGGAAGAGAGATGAGAAACATCAGTTCTTTGTTGCAGTTCCTTAGTTATTCATTGATTGATTTCTCATATGTGCCTTGACCGGGGGCTATAGCAGACTGAGTGACCCCTTGCTTGAGCCAGCGACCTTGGGCTCAAGCTGGTGAGCCTTTCTCAAACCAGACGAAACCGTGCTCAAGCTGGCGACCTTGGGGTCTCAAACCTGGGTCCTCTACATCCCAGTCCAACTCTCTATCTACTGTACCACCACATGGTCAGGCGAGTCTCAGTTTTATATCTTACTTATATATGAAATCATATAGTTTGTAGCTTTCTCTGATTTACTTATTTCATTTAGTATAATGTTCTCAAGGTCCATCCATGTTGTCGTAATGGCAACATCTCATCATTTCTTATGGCTGAGTAGTATTCCATTATATATATGTACCACATCTTCTTTATCCAGTCATCTCTTGAGGGACACTTTTTGGTTGTTTCTATGTCTTGGCCACTGTGAATATTGCTGCGATGAATATGACTGTGCATGTGTCTTTGTGTACCAATATTTTCAAGTTTTTTGGGAAGATACCCAGTAAAGGGGTTGCTAGGTCATATGGTAATTCTATTCTTAACTTTTGAGGTACTGCTATACTGCTTCCATAATGGCTATACCAGTTCACCAGCAGTGAATGAGGGTTCCTTTTTCTCCACAGCCTCTCTAACACTTCTTATTACCTGTCTTGTTCAATAACAGCCAATCTAACAGGTATGAGGTGGTATCTCATTGTAGTTTTGATTTGCATTTCTCTAATAACTAATGAAGATGAGCATCTTTTCATATATCTGTTGGCTATTTATATGTCTTCATGGGAGAAGTGCCTGTTCAAGTCCACTCCCCATTTTTTTTTTTTCTGAAGCTGTAAACGGGGAGAGACAGTCAGACAGACTCCCGCATGTGCCCGACCGAGATCCACCTGGCATGCCCACCAGGGGGCGATGCTCTGCCCCTCTGGGGCGTCGCTCTGTTGCGACCAGAGCCACTCTAGTGCCTGGGGCAGAGGCCAAGGAGCCATCCCCAGCGCCCGGGCCATCTTTGCTCCAATGGAGCCTCGGCTGCGGGAGGGGAAGAGAGAGACAGAGAGGAAGGAGAGGGGGAGGGGTGGAGAAGCAGATGGGCGCTTCTCCTGTGTGCCCTGGCCGGGAATTGAACCCGGGACTTCTGCACGCCAGGCCGACGACGCTCTACCACTGAGCCAACCGGCCAGGGCCTCCACTCCCCATTTTTAAAGTGGATTGTCTGAATGCTTATTGCTGAGCTTTGTGCGTTTTTAAAATATATATATTTTGGATATTAACCCCTTATGAGAGCTGTTGTTAGTGAATATCATCTCCCATTTAGTTGGCTGCCTTTTTTTTTTTTAAAGCTTATTCTTTTTTTTTAAAAATTTTTTATTTATTCATTTTAGAGAGGAGAGGGAGAGAGAGGAGAGACAGAGAGAGAGAAGGGGAGGAGGAGCTGGAAGCATCAACTCCCATATGTGCCTTGACCAGGCAAGCCCAGGGTTTCGAACTGGCGACCTCAGCATTTCCAGGTCGATGCTTTATCCACTGCGCCACCACAGGTCAGGCCCCCTTTTTGTTTTGTTGTCAGTTTATTTCGCTGTGCAGAAGCTTTTTAGTTTGATATAATCCCATTCATTTATTTTTGCCTTAGGGGTTAAATTTATAAAATGTTCTCTATGGCCAAGGTTTATAAGTTTAGTACCTATGTTTTTTTCTATGTAATTTATTGTTTCAGCTTTTATACTTAGGTCTTTGACCCATTTTTTTTTTCTTTTCCAAGTGAGAGGAGGGGAGACAGAGGGACAAACTCCCACTTGCGCCTGGACCAGGATCCACCCGGCAATCCTCATCTGGGGACTATGCTCTGCTCATCTAGGACCATACTAGCAACTGAGCTATTTATTTCTAGTGCCTGAGGCGGAGGCTCCATGGAGCCATCCTTAGTGCCTGGGGCCAATGTGCTCAAACAATCTAACCATGACTGTGGGAGAGAGAGAGAGAGAGAGAGAGAGAGAGAGAGAGAGGTAGAGATAGTGAGAGAGAGATGAGGGGGAGGGGAGGAGAAGCAGGTGGTCACTTCTGTGTGCCCTGACCAGGAATCAAACTCCGGACATCCACACACTGGGCCGACACTCTACCACTGAACCAACCAACCAGGGCCTTTGATCTATTTTGAATTAATATTTGTGCAGGAGGACAAACTGTAGATAAGTTTTATTTTTTTGTATGTGGCTTTCCAATTTTCCCAAAATCATTTATTGAAGAGGCTTTCTTTTCTCTATTGTGTGTTTTTGGTGCCTTTGTCAAATTATTTGTCCATATATCTGCTTTTATTTCTGGGCTTTTGATTCTGTTCCTTTAATTTCTTTTTTCTTTTCTTTTTCTTTTTCTTTTCTTTCCTTTTCTCTCTCTCTCTCTCTCTCTCTCTCTCTCTCTCTCTCTCTCTTTCTTTCTTTCTTTCTTCCTTTCTTTCTTTCTTTTTCTTTCTTTCTTTTCTTTCTTTCGGGAAACATCAATCTGCTCCAGTATGTACCCTGACCGGGAAATCGAACCAGCAACATCCACGCTCCAGGACGATGCTCCAGAGCTATCCTGTGAGGGCTTAACTTTTACTGAGTTTTAGAGAGACAGTGAGAGGAAGGGAAGCATTTGCTGTCATTCACTTTTTGGTTGCTTCCCGTGTGTGCCCTGACCAGGGATTGTACCCACAACCTTGTTGTTTGGGGATCGTGCTCTTGACCAACTGAGCTAACCAGCCAGGACAATTTTTGTTACACGTTGCCTCCCACGTTCTTTCTGGAAAAAGCAGGCTATCCTTAATGATAAAATGTAGGACTAGGACCCCTTAACTGGGAAGAAAACAAAACTGGCAGTCACGAGGGGTGGTCCCATTGCTATATGAGTGACAGTATTTTTTTTAAATGATTCTATTTATACATTTTTAGAGATAAGAGAGGGGGGGGGGGGAGGAGAAGCTGGAAGCATCAACTCCCATATGTGTCCTGATCAGACAAGCCCAGGGCTTTGAACTGGTGACCTCAGTGTTCCAGGTTAACACTTGACCCATTGTGCCACCGCAGGTCAAGCCGAGTGTCAGTATTGACTCGAGTTTCCCAGCAGCCAGGGCAGAGGTTACAAGGCCGTCCTCAGAAAGAAGGAGCAGAAGGTGGGCCTGTGGTCAGCTTCTAAGATGAGAAGTTGCAGCCGGTAGACCCCTCGTCTCCCAGTAACCATGTCCACACTGCTCTCTTCTAGCTGTCCCTGTCCTGGTGTATGGAGCGGCTCCTCTGGTTACCCAAACCGGACACGGGGGCATCGTCCCTGATACCTCTACTCCCCCTCCCACCCCCAGCCCCACAGGGTCTCTTGGGAAGACAGAAATGTAACAGGGATTCCAGTGCCATGTTAGAACTGGTTCACTGCTTGTGCCCCCCACACACACTATTTTCCATTCAGCAGCAAGAAGGCTCCTGGTAAATCCTCAAGTCAGCTTACATCAGCTCCATGGTCACAGTCTCCAGTATCATCTGGCCTGTTTCACAGTAAAGCCAAGTCCTGACATGGACTACGAGGCTCCTGGCCTCCCCTCCCACCAGCCCTCCGCCCATTGCTCCCCACTCCCAGCCACACTGGCCTCCTGCCTCTCCCTGCACACAGCAGTCATGTTCCATCTCAGAGCCTCTGTTTTCACCTTCTCCTTGGCCTGAGGATCTGGCCAGTCTTCACTAAACATCCCCTTCTAAGGAAACCTTCCCTGACCTCCTTATTTAAATTTATAGTCCCTCCCCCTTCTCCTTCACATCCTCCTTTCCTGTTTTATTTTTCTCCACAGCAACTACCATCAACATACGACTAGGACTGACTACATAATTTGCAAGCTCAATGCAAAGTGAGCATGTGGGCGCCTTGTTAAAACATTATTAAGCATTCTAAGACAGACAGGGACAACGGGACAATGAATATGGGGTGACTGCATGGTTTTCACACCCATGAAGTGGTCCTGACAATGTTAGACATATTTGTTTACTGTCCTTCTCTCCCAACTGGAACAGAAGCTCCCTGAGGAGAAGGGTCCTGGCTTACCTATAGTGGTATACACAGTGTCTAGAATGTAGTGGATGCTTGGTATGTACTTATTAAATGGCTGAATAAATGCCACATTAGGGGTCAGCACAGAGAGAGAGCAGGTAGGGAAAAGCTTCATTGAATAGACACCTTGGAGGCCGATTTAGAAAGAGGGAAGCCAGTGGGACATGGGCGGCCTGTGGAAACAATAAACTCAAGGCTATACGGAGGAGAGTATGACCCCCAGGCCCTGCTGCTGCTGGGTGGAACACAGGACAGGAGCCAGCTCACAGAGGGCTTTGTGCTGTGCCAGACATTACCCTGGGTGGTGGGGGTTGGAAGTGCCTCTGTTTCAGTGTATCTGGGTGGGTTACTTAACTTCTCTGACCCTCAGTCTCCTCCTCAGTCTTTCTTATTACAGGAATAATATAGGGTATGGTATAGTATAGTGTATAGCAGGGGTCCCCAAACTTTTTACACAAGGGGCCAGTTCACTGTCCCTCAGACCGTTGGAGGGCTGTACTATAAAAAAAACTATGAACAAATCCCTATGCACACTGCACATATCTTATTTTAAAGTAAAAAAACAATACGGGAACAAATACAATATTTAAAATAAAGAACAAGTAAATTTAAATCAACAAACTGACCAGTATTTCAATGGGAACTATGCTCCTCTCACTGACCACCAATGAAAGAGATGCCCCTTCTGGAAGTGCGGCGGGGGCCAGATAAATGGCCTCAGGGGGCTGCATGTGGCCCGCGGGCCGTAGTTTGGGGACCCCTGGTATAGTGTATAGTGTAGAGTGTATAGGGTAGAGTAATAACAGTAAAGGGTGTAGTTGGTGTCTGGGCTGGTAAGAAGATGGAGGTCTGTGTACCAGGTGTCTGGGGAGAGATGGAGAGGGAGACAGTGGATGGACCAGACTCTGTGCCAGTCCCATCAGCCTGGAGGGCTGCTGTGGGGTCCCTTCGGAGGGCAAGAGTTTCCGGGGATTGGCACCAGGAGAAAGAGGAACCACATTTTTGAAGGCCTCTAAGATTCTGGGCCTACAGTGTGGTCCCAGGGCCTGGAGAGCAGGGTACTTAGAGGGGGAACCATTGCCCTCCATGCTTCTTCTGCAGCACCCTACTGAAGACCATACACGGCTTTGAGGTCTGAGCACTCAGCTGGCCACGGGTGGGAGACGAGCGCACTCTGCATAGCAGAGTTTTCATAGAGGACACTGTCCGCTGAGGCATGGTGTCTTCACGTGCTCCTGCTGTGTGCACAGCAGCATTCCGGAAGGTCCCTGGAAGTAACTGGAGGTGCTTTCAGGCAACAGCATGAGGCCCTGCTGCATGCAGGTGCCCCTCTAATTTGGAGACTGATGTCAACATGGCTAGTTTTCACCTACAGGCTGATGAGGCCACGTTAGCGCAGTACCTCGCACTTAGTACATGCTCAGTGAATGCAAGTTAATATCATCTGTGTCTTCAGTGCGTTCTTAGGAGGGCCCTTCAGGGGACTGAGGCCAAGTGGGGAGAGGACGAACAGGTAATGGCAAGTGCAGGGCAAGAAGGAAGGGACCTTAGAAGCTGCTTATTCACATTAAGCCCATTTTGAGCAGATATTTATCTAAGGATGGGCTCTGAAGCCAGAGGGGAACGGCGCTGTAATGCGCACAGAGTAGATCCATTTTCAGCTGGTCCCTATTGGATGTTGCTCACGTCCCTCAAGGTCAATGTGTCCAAGATGAGTCCTTCAGCTGCCTTCCCAGATGTGTCTCACCTGTGACTCCAGCCTTCTCACCGTCTGTCCGATGCCAGAAATCTGGGAGTCTATTTCATTCTTTCTTTTCCGGCCCTGGCCTAATTCATCACCAAGTCCAAGGCCAAAACCATCTGCCTCTGGCTCTGCGGCTCCTCCCTTTACATTTGTGCTCATGTGGCCCCAGGCCTGCCCTTTCCTCTTCTCTGCCCCTGGTTTACCTCTCTAACTTGGCCTCATGAAGAAGATGCAGAAATGGTGAGGCGGGCAAGGGGCCTGCAGGACTCCTCTTAATGGCCTGGGGCCTGGATTGGGTCCCCATGCCTTGCCTGTCTCACACTGGTCAGCTGGGGGCGCTCCTGCCCCACAGAATCCTTCACCCCACACCAAGTATTGGGAGGAGCCTCTAGAGCCTCGTTGGGAGTGTGCCATCCCAGCCTGTCTGACCGGTCTGGGTGTGGGCTGAGAGGCCCGATGGGGGTAGGGAAGAGGGTGTGTGGGTGCAGGGCACGGTGTGTGAGGCTTTGGGTGCTGGGTTTGTGCATGTGGGTTGGAGGCTGTGTGTCTAGGTTGTGAGACTGGGTAGACATTGGTCCTCTGCCTTATAGGTTGTGGTGGAGGTGCCCTTGGGTTTTAGTTGACTCCCAGCCCCCACACTTGACCCCTCAGTATGGTTACAAGGACTTAGGTGACAGTCCAGCATTGGTCCTTCCCCGGGGAACCTTACCCCTGCCATCTTAGGGAAGGTCCTCAGTTCTTTGGAGGTGGACTTTGAGGTCTAATTCCCACTTGACCACTTGGGCAATCATCCTGTTGTAACCTGAATGTCCTTGTCAGTAAAATGGGGACCATAGCGCCAATGCCACAAGGCTGTCAAGAGGACTAGAGCTAATATATGTGGGAAGTACTCAGCCCCTGGCTGCCACCAAATGGCCTGAAGACAGCTGGGGAGGGATGGCGTTGTCAGGCAAGACCACCACGACATCATAACCCCACCTCCTGCCCACTGTGCCAGGCATTGAGAGTTGTGCCCAGGTAGTTTGTGAGCTCGGATCCTGGAGATCAGGTCAGGGTTGGCAAAGAGCTGCCACAGAGCTGCAGGACAGGGGAAGTGGAAAGACCGTCAGAGACAGAGCACAGTAGTCTGGGCTTTAGAGAAGGGGAATTCCCCTCTGATGGAGGAGGGAACCTGCAAAGACCTCTTGAGGATGTGGGAGCCATGATTGGGCTAGTGCTTAAAGACCAGGGAGGAATTCCTTCCTGCCGGAAAGGGGAGGGGAGGGTGCTGCAGGCCACGGGCAGCCCGGAAAGGGGAGGGAGGGTGCTGCAGGCCACGGGCAGCCCGGAAAGGGGAGGGAGGGTGCTGCAGGCCACGGGCAGCCCGGAAAGGGGAGGGGAGGGTGCTGCAGGCCACGGGCAGCCCGGAAAGGGGAGGGGAGGGTGCTGCAGGCCACGGGCAGCCCGGAAAGGGGAGGGAGGGTGCTGCAGGCCACGGGCAGCCCGGAAAGGGGAGGGGAGGGTGCTGCAGGCCACGGGCAGCCCGGAAAGGGGAGGGGAGGGTGCTGCAGGCCACGGGCAGCCCGGAAAGGGGAGGGGAGGGTGCTGCAGGCCACGGGCAGCCCAGCAGAGCCAGGAGGCGGAAGCTGCAGGGCCTCTGCAGAGCGTCGTTGGCCCCTGTGGCCAGGGCAGGGGCTGGGTGGACAGCAGCAGCGTCTGGCTGCTGGGGTGGGTTGGCACACTGTGGGGGTCCGTGACTGATGGGGTGAGACCTGCAGTGAATCCATAGGCAGCAGGCACCTGTGAGAAGTGACTGAATAGAGCTGACCTTTGGGAAGACTCTGGGCTGTGGAGCCCAGAGGGCTGGGTCCCTCTGCTCAGCATGGGGGCTGGCGGGGAGGGGCAGGGCCAGAGCCAAGGAGACCAGCTAGGTGAAATGGGGTGAAGTGGTCCCAGACAAGAGGGTCTTGGGCCTGGACCTGGCTGGCGCCTGGGATGGAGAGGAGGAAAACCTACTTCTCCTCTTGGACTATTGTAAGGAATCAGGGTAGATGACTGGAAGAACTTCCTGGGCCCAGGTCTGGGGAAGCCCTGGCCCAGGGGCTAGCCCTGCCCCACCTGTCCTTGAGTCCCTTGCCTCTCCCTAACCTCCACTGCCTCTGGATCCCCATCCACTTCTAGGGGCTTCTGGGGTAAGCCCTGGACTGGCCAAGGCCTGTGGTGGGTCAAGGGAGCCTATGTCCTGATCCTACTGGGTGATATGTGATATGCTGTGACCCCTTGGTGTCTCCCTTGCCTACTGTGGGGGGTGGGGGCCTAGAGCTCCTGACTATCCCACTCCACGGTTCGGTCCAGGAGTTCTCACAGGAAAGTGGCAGCTGGATAAAGGAAGGACCCATTCAGGATTGTCCTGCTACTGTGGGAGCAGGGTCTTGGGTGGGAGGCAGGTGTGTGTGTGTGTGTGTGTGTGTGTGTGTGTGTGTGTGTGAGAGAGAGAGAGAGAGAGAGAGAGAGAGAGAGAGAGAGAGAGAGAAGGCTGTGCAGGCCTGAGGAGTTCAGGCCTGCGGAGTTCGGGTGCTTGGGCCTGCCTAAGAGAGGTCCTGGGGAACCTTGCAGCAGACACTGCAGTGTGAAGGCCTCAGGCTGGGATGAAGTAGAGATTGTCCCATCTAGCTGCTGTGGCCACCTGGGAGCTTGGAGCCCAGGTGGGGAGGGTGCTGAACTTGTTTACCTGGGTGGCAGGTCCTGGCTCGTTGGGAACGCAGGCTGGACCTGGGGGAAGGAGAAGGAGGCTAATGCTGGCCAGCCAGCCCTGCTCCCTCTTCTCCCACTGGGTCTGGCCAGGGCAGAGGGTTGAGGCTGCTGAGAAGGGGTGCTGGGTTTCCCTGGCAGTGTTGGCATAAGCTCTGGGGGCCTGGCTTTGATTCATTCCGTCCTTGAGGTGCAGGCACCCCAAAGCCTGGGTAGAGAAGCGGCATCTTGACCTGGTAGGCACAGTGGGCACCTGAACTGCTCTGGGCTGCAGAACAGACAGGCTAGGGCAGGCCCAGAATCTGAATGACCCCCAGAGACTTAGCCCGCGGTCCTCGGGAGTCTTGGCTGCATGGGCTGGTGCTGGCAGTGTATCTGCTGTTTTCACCTGGGGGGGCCTAACCTGATGCCAACCCCCCTGCCCTTCTAATTTTCAATCTGAGTCTGAGGGTGTGGGATCTGCCCCACTGCCCTGGGTCCAAGCCCAGCCTGATCCTGATTGTCAGATGGTAGCCACCTTGTGGGCACAATATGGGCACTTGGGGTAGAAATGGGGAGTCTGAGTGCTTAGGGTTGGTTTGGTGATGAAGGTAGAGGCAGGGTGTGGGGTGCCACTGGGATAGCGGCTAGGGATTAGGGCTAGGGTAGGGCCTGGGAAGGCTAGGGTTGGAGGAATGTAGGGGACTTGGGGCAGGACTGGGGCTGACATTGCAGTTTTGAGCAAAAGCCTGGTCTGAAGGTGGTTGCAGGCCAGGGCTGGGGTTCTGGATGGAGTAGGGCTTAGGCATAGGCATAGGGAAGCACGCAGGTTTAGGGTAGAGTGGAGGTATGGTTTAGATTTGGGGTTAGGGTTGGGGTTAGGGCAGTGTCAGATCTGGAGATGGTTTAGGGGTGGAGGGGCAGGCATGGGCTGACACGGGCACAGTTCAGGTGTAGGCTAGGTCAGGTCAGGGTCAGGTTTCTGTGTTAGGATTAGGTATATGGTTGGTTTATTGAGAGTTTAGGGGACTTGACTGTCTGCCTGGTGGTGTCCCTGCTGGGTCTGTCTTCTTCCTCTCTTGGTGAGCTGCTCTCAGCCTTGGCTGGAGACTGGGTCCTCTGGCCCCAGGTGGTGGTAGCCCCTCCTCTACTCTCTGGGCTCCGGCTGAGGCTTGAGGGAATGGCACTCTGCAGCCGAGCCCCAGGCTTTCTCAGGCCTAGGTGTTAGCTGAAGCAGGGCCCCCATTTCACAGTGGACTGGACCTGGGGCTTGGGGTTCCTCCTTGGCAGTGAAATCAGTCCAGCCCCCCCCCCCCCTTACTATCTACCCTCCTGCCAGAGCCTCCTCTCTCATGCTGGGCACTTGTCTTGGAAGCTCGTCTTCTTCTTTGAGCCCCTACTGGTGGAGAGCTGAGCAGGGGGAGTCCCAGCCGCTCTCCTGACAAACCCCACTCCCAGGTTCAGCTGGGGATACGGGGCCTGCTCTTCTGCAGAGAGGCCACTGGAAGGCCTGATCGTCTCGCTTTGTCATGATTCCCACACACGGTAGGGCCAGGCTTGGGGCTCCAGGGCCAGGGTTGTCTTCACAGCATGTCCCTGACCCAGACTGACCGAGGCTATTGGTCTTATGGAAAGCCTCTCCCTTGTCCTCCGTTTCCCTGCCTCTGCATCCAGCCTCCCCAGAAAGCCGGCCTTGTGGGCCCAGGCCTGTGGCTCCGCAGGAGCTGAAACTCTGCTGCCTGGGTTGAGTTAGAGACTGGGGACCCAGTAGTGGGCTGGTGGTTCTGGTCTTGGCCTGAGACCTCCAGGCTTCCGTAGGTCCAATTTCTGTTTCTCAGCCGTCTGCACCCAGGCATGCTGCTGGTGGTCACTGTGAGGGGCTGCCTCCTCGCTACCATGTAGGAGGGGACTGAGGGGGCCTTCACAGTCCTTTGGGGTCGGAGTGGCCTGGAAGGCATAGGGGCACCTGGCTAGGTGTGTCTGCATGTGACTCAAGCTAAATGTCGAGGCCCTGAGCCGGTGGCTTTGTTCTCCCACTGGCCAGGTAGGTGCGTGCCACAGCTCTGAGTCACCAGGATGTGGCCCAGCCAGCCTGGCGGCACCCCAGCCACACAAACAACCACATGCACAGACAGCCACGTACTGGGGTCAGGGCATGGCAGCCTGGGAGCACAGGAGTCTGCCTGGTCAGGGTACTGTCCTCGGTGGGCTTTTGGGGGTGCTCTGAGCCCTTCTCAAGTGTTCCTTGGTGACCGATGACCCTGTGTCCCTAGAGCACCTCGTGTTAGGGTCTGGAGGAGCTGCATGGGGTGTGGTACCTGCAGACACAGTCAGAGACCCTGAGGTCTTGCAGGCCCAGTGTGCTTCCATTCAAACCACCAACCAAGGGGACCCTTAAAACAACTCTGGGAGGAGACTACCACTCTCACTTTAAAAATGAGGAACCCAGGGCCTAGGGAGGCTAAGAGTTGCCTATAGTCAGCCAGATGATCTGTGGCTAGCCAGTCTTAGACCTCCTTATCAGGCGTTCACTATGGCCTGCCCTGTGCCAGGTGTGGGAACATCAGTGATGGTGGCCTGGCCCTTGCCCTATATTTTGGTCCAGCTCATCACTGGGACCCCTTCAATGATACCCCTCATTCAGAGTTGGGCAGGGGACCCACAAGATTGGGGCAAATGAGCAGCCCTGCTGCGACTTCCCGTCACTGGGCCGGGGCACTAGGCCCTTCCACACCAGAGAGGATGGAGACAGACATGGCGCAGCTGTCCTCACTGTCCTCAGGGAATGACAGAAAATGGCTTTCCACATGACCACCAGACCTTCTATACAAGAGGCTGTGTGCATGTTGTGTATAAGTGTGTGTATGCCATGTATGAATATATGTGAGTGATATGTTTATGTTGTATGAGTGCATATGTGTGTCATGTATGAGTATGGTATGTGTGTATATCATGTACAAGTGTGTGTATGAGTATGTGTGTGCACATATGTGGTATGTATATGCATGTATACTGTATGTATGTGTATGAGTGTATGTTATATACAAGTATGTGTATGAGTGTGTATGTTGGCGTGACTGTGTGCATGTATGTTGTACGTCATGCATGATGAGTGTGGAGGGGCAGGAGAGCCAGACTGGCTGGGAACCGGTAAGGGTAAGGCAAAGCGCAGGTGAAGGGCATGTGGTCCTGTCCCCGCACACGCTGCTGAGTGAGTTTGGCAGAGAGGTTTGACAGCACTGTGCGGCACCTCTTGCGGGCACACAGAGGAAGTGGATAGCCCCTCTCACAGGGCAAGGATGGAGAACCAGGAGCCCTGGTTCCCAGGCCAGGCTTGAGTCTTCAAAAGCCGCTGTAGGCTGTAGCCTCCAACAGACCAATGGCTACTTCTGACCCTCCTGTGCAGACAGGGCCACTCTGATGCAGTTGGGTGGGTAAGTAGGGTACAGCTTTGAGAGCTGATCCCAGCCCTCCTCTCGCAACTCCACCCAGTGCTTTGTCAGAGCTGTTTGAGGGAGAGGAGAAAGCACCTTATAAGGTAACAAATGCCATTGGCCAGGTGGAGAGGTAGGTTACCTCCCTGCCTCCAGGCCTCCCTGCCCTGCCCAGGCATAACAGTGGCATCTGTGCTATCCCAGCCCTGGCCTTGAGCCCAGCAGCACCGTCCCACTCACCCTTACCTCATGGAGCCCCTGCTGCCCACTCCACACCTGGGTGGGGGCACCTGGCATGGGGCAGGCCTGGCCCTCCCCACCTGGAAGGCAGCAGATGCGGCCAGGGCTTCGAAGAGGAAGCTTGGTGGCTGTGTGATCTTGGCTAAGTGAGCACTCCTTTCGCTATCCAGTTTCCTCTTTTGTACAATGAGGGGCGAGTGGGCTCAAAGCTGTGATTTCACCTGGATCCTAGGCCCCAAGGAGGGTCTCAGATACTTTACAGGCCCAGGCCACACCAGCCACAGCCAGGCGCAGCCCTGGGCCCTTTCTCCAAGCCCGGGAACTCCCCTCCCCGCCCCACGGGGCTCTCTAGGCGAGGGCCCACCCTCTCTGCCCATCCTCTCTGTTCCAAGGGAGCTGGGCTCCAGGACAGTATTCCCAGTCAGTTTTCCAGGCAGGGAAGCCTGGCTCAGTGTGCTTACTTCCAAGAAATGGGTGTTCAGCCCCTTAGACCTGTCTCCTTGCCTGGAACACCTCTGCCCCCCTTTCCTACCTGATGCCTCCCTTGAGAAGCTGGCCTTCCCTTGGGAGCACCCCCCCCCCCGTTTGTATGACCATGCTCCCCCAGCCTCTGTTTGTATTGTCTCATATGCAGAGGCGGATTGAGGTTGGTTGAGGCCCAGGCACAGAAGAAAATATTGAGCCCCTTAAAAAAGAGGGACAGGGAAAATAAAAATGCATGTTAACCGTATTTTAAAATAAATAAAAAAATATTATGTACTATTAATGTTAAAATTGCACATACAAAACCAAACTTGGTGTCATTAGAAAACAGTGTCAAGTGGGGGTTTTCGGGGCCCTTCAGAAGTCGGGGCCCAGGGTGTGTGCCCACTGTGAAATCTGCCTCCGCCCATGTAGTCATCCTGAGTGCGCCAGATACACTCTCTTGGAATTTCAACCCAGAAATAAACGTACTGACTCGACACTTTTAAAGCGTTTTTCAAACATTATCTAATTTGACCCTTGCAACAGCCCTTCTACCAGGACATGTTGGCAAGTGAACTTAACGGAGGTTTAACAGCATAGTAAGTCAGAGGTGGGCCTGGAGACAGCCTATGGACCTCTTGTGGGCATAGTGAAGGAAGGGAACATTTTTTCCTGTTGGTCATAGAAATACAGGAGTCAGGCATGACCCTGCATATTATCTAGTCTGTTGTGGAGCATGGGAACTGAGAGCATGCCCTGAGGTAGCACTAGAGCCCAGGACTCCTGACCCCCAGTCCTGCCCCATTTTGTAGGGGCAGACTGAATGTTTCTCCCCTCACTCCCCATCTGTCTGGGCCTGGGGCTGGGCCTGATGGGTGCTGGGTCCTGCTTGGTGAGTGCACCTGGATTGCCCAGCTGGGAGAGAATGGCGTGTGGGTGAGGGCAGGTGCTGAGCCTGTCCTGATGGAGGAACCTGGCCCTGGGCCCCTTTCTCTCACCACCCTCTGTTCTTGTGCAGGAGCTCCTGATCTGACTACTCCCAGCATAATAATTGTACAGAGCTTTTCCAGGGAGCTGACAAAGCAACTTCTGCTGTGTTAAGAAAACAAGGCCAAACACTGAGAATGGCTGAGTCGTCCTCTTTCATTCCCAGCCTCCCCTGCATGGAGCAACCTGCCTAAGTGCAGAAAGGACCCTTCTTGAAGCCCCTGTCGTGGTACTTCTTCTTTAAATTCCTGGGAATCAGGGAACTCCTCAGTCTCTGGTCAATTTGGAATTCAGGAATTCAGACAGTTCCAGCAGAAAGTCTTATCTATTGCCTAGCTCTAGTCTCTCCTCTCGTCTTGTCCACTGGAGGCTGCAGACTGCCCAGTGCTCAGGCCACAGGAAATTGGAGGTCAGGATTGCAAGTGCCCTCATACTCTCCTCTACCTGCATCTACTAGTTAGTTCATACACTTAGTGAGCACTTACTGTATATAAAACATTGCGACCCTGAAGAAAACCTCAGGTTGCATTCTGAACTCCCATGGGGATGCCCTTCTTCATACCCTTCCCCAATCTGCTGGCTCTGTCCTGCCCTCCACCCCAATACTTTATGCATGCTCCCCTCTCCAGGAAGTGCTGCCTGCTGCCCCAGATTCTGTCTTTGACTCTACATCTGAGCTGGTTTCCAGCATCTTCTCTGTGTCCTGCACTAGCCTGTGTTCCCAGTGCCTTGAGCAGTGCCTGATGAGAGCTGGTGCTTAAGTGTCTGTTTTGTGCTTGTTAAGGACAGCCCTTCAAGTGTGTGCGAAGGTCATGGTCAGCTGACTCTTCCTGACTTTCCAAATGGGAAACTCTAGGGTAGACCCTGTAGGTCCAAGCCACAGGGACCTTTGGTTCATAGTGCTCTAATGGGGGCATCTGAATAGCTGTGAACTTGGACTATCTGTCTCTCTTGGTCTGTAGTTTGATGCTAGGCCTGGAGAGGGCTAGAGGGAGGAGGAGGCTGCCAGGCCTATTCATAGATCAGCCCCTTCTCCAGGCCACTGATTTTTCTGGGCCTGGACCAGGATACAACAGGGGGTTTTAGAAGCCAGAAGGGCCAGAATGGGAGATAGATGGTGTGTGGTTCTTCCTGGATCCTGGGCTCAGAGTGGGGCTGAGAACAGGCTCACAGTCTGTGAGCAACTACTAGTTAGTTCATACACTTAGTGAGCACTTACTGTATATAAAACATTGTGACCCTGAAGGAATAGAGCTCATTGTGAAATGAATAAGACAGGGCCCATCCTGAATCCCCAGATGGGCAGATGGACATGACCTTAGGAATAGCCTCTTCCAACCAACTCAGAGACCTGGGGCTTAGAGAAGAACATGTGTTGCTCTGGGCCACATGGTGGTACATGCTGGCTGGAACTAGAGTCCATGTTCCTTCCCCAGCACCAGGCTGTCCACAGGACTGCCTGAGTACTGGGCGCGGTGGTGGGGAAGGAGGCCCTGGCCGGGGCGAGGACAGGTGGTGTGCCCAGTGCTTTGAAGCACAATCAATCGCCAGTGATAGGGACCCAGACAGGAAGCCCACAGAAGCCCACACCTAGGAGTGTGGAGTTACTGACAGGAGCAAAGGGTATGTAATGTGTGTGTGAGGGTGTGAGGCAGGAGCCGAGCAGGGTTTTTGTTCTGGGCAGCGGTGTTAAGTGTGTGAATGGTTATAAAGCAGGAAGACCAGGGTAGTGCTGCATAAGCATTTTGCTGTTGACACTTTGAGGGGTTTTAGAGTAGGCAAGTGAAGGTTGGGTAGACATGCTAGGCTGGGTTGTGGGCAGGAGGAGGGGTAGGCATCAGTATAGCATGACAGGTGGGCTTGGAGGGTGTAAGGAGCTCAGAGTCAGGGAGAGTAGGAGGCTCCAGTTCTGCCCACTTCTTGAGCAAGGGCAGTCCAGAAACTAGGGGCCACTTCTGTGGCCTGGCTTCAGGCTGTGCAAAAGATGTGGCTGGCGTGGTGGGGGTGTTGAGGGTTTGGCTCACAGCCTTGGCAGGTCAAAGATGGTAGAGGGCTTCTACAAGGCTCTCTGGCTTTGCCCTTCTGCAGTACCTCCCGCCCCAAGCACAAGCAGGGGGTGTTTGATCAGTGCCTGGCGAAGCGTCTCAGGGTTGTCATTGCGGCCACCTTCTCGGGACTTGCAACAACCAGCGGCAGCCGGCAGGGGGCGGTGCCCGACCGGCTTTGTGGGCTCCTCCTCCTCTAGCCCAGGCGGGGCGCCTAGGAATGCGGTGGGGCTTAGATGTGGCGGCGCCGCCCGCGTTAGTCTCGTCCGGTCTGGGCGGCCCCGAGCAGCTTCCCTGCCCGGGCATGCCGGCCCGCGGGCGGGCGGGCGGGCCGGTGGACACCAGGTATGTACTCTGAAGGTGTAGAGGCTTCCGAGCCCCGCCCCGGCCCGGCGCCACACCCGGCCCCGCCCCGTCTGGGTGCTGTTGGAATGGGCTCGGAATTCCAGAGTTTCGGGGTCCAGGGGACCCTCCGCGGGCAGCAGCATGACACACACCTGTCTGTTGGTGGATGGCTTGGCGGGGAGAGGCGGCAGGCCCTTAGCCTCAGTTCCAGTGGCCTTTCACCTGTCCTGCTGGAGGCAGTGGGAACTATGCTGGAGTTCCAGCTCTGGGACTCAGTTTCCTCACCTGCTAAAGGAAGGCGATGAGCCCGTCTTCCAGTACTGTTGTGAGTGCTGACCCCGGGGAGAGGCTCATGAACAGTGGCCCAGGACAGTGCCCTTGCCCACCTCTGCCATTATACTAGCAGCTCTCCCAGGTCAAGGCTCCTCAGAAGGGGCCTCATGGTCTCCCCCAACCCACCCATAGCTGGGGATGGCTCTCAAGTGAGGGTGGGCAAGCAGAGTGGGTGAGAAGTGAAACGCAAGCTTTGACTGTGCTAGTAACAGGCTGCAACTCTCCAGCCTGCTGCCTCTGAGTGGAACAGGAGGCACAGGGAGCCTGGAGGGGTGGGAGCAGGCTCAGCCCTCGCTGTCTGCGATCTGTCCCTTGGTTAGCAGGGCCAAGAGGCGGCAGTGGAGAGACACATTCCTGGCTGGGAGAGAGAGACTCAGACTGTGAGGGGCAGTCTCTGGCAGCATGGGGCGATGGGAGTCAGGGAGATCACAACTCCATTTTCACTTGACAGGTAAACTGAGCCTCAATTTCTCCCAGCGAATTCATGGCAGAGGCAGAAACAGAACTAGGGCCTCTGACTCCCAGTCCAGTCCTCTGTCTCTGTTTCCTTACCAACATTTTTGGGGTTAATTTTTTTTTAATTTTTATTTATTTATTTATTTATTTATTTATTGTATTTTTCTGAAGTTGGAAATGTGGAGGCAGTCAGACAGACTCCCGCGTGCGCCCAACCAGGATCCACCCGGCATGCCCACCAGGGGGCGATGCTCTGCCCACCTGGGGCGTCGCTCTGCCACAATCAGAGCCATTCTAGTGCCTGAGGCAGAGGCCACAGAGCCATCCTCAGTGCCCGGTCAATCTTTGCTCCAATGGAGCCTTGGCTGCGGGAGGGGAAGAGAGAGACAGAGAGGAAGGAGGGGGGGAGGGGGGGGAGAAGCAGATGGGCGCTTATCCTGTGTGCCCTGGCCGGGAATCGAACCCGGGACTCCCGCACGCCAAGCTGACGCTCCACCACTGAGCCAACCGGCCAGGGCCCATTTTTGGGATTAATTTAAAACTAAAAACCTGTAATGGTGGAGAGGGTGTGGGTCTCAGAATATGTCCAGGGTCCCTTTTCCCAAACACAAGCTTGTCTGTCATCACACCAGTGACCGTCTCATTCTAGTCATAGTCTAGGCTCTAGAAGGTCCAGGAAGAGCCCTGTCTGGCCAGTGTTAATCCTGTCAACCTTACAGTTGGCCCTGGGAGGAAGTCTTGCGCCTGCTCCTCCTCCCACGGAAGTCTATTCCAGGGTGTCAGTGCCCTCTTTTCCTTCCTACCTCACTAGATGGGTAGATTCCGGACACAGCGCAGAGGTCAGAGGGAGAGATTTGCTAGAACCCAGGCTGTTTCCAAAGAGGGTGGGGAGGGGTCGGTAGGCCCAGCATTTGGCTTAAAGCCCACTGTGTGGCTCAGAGCAAGGCCCTTCCTTTGAACCTCAGTTTCTCTGTAAAATGAGGCAGTAGGCTCCATTCATGAGCTGGGATGTCACCCCTGGGATTCCTGTGCTACCCTTTAAAGCCCCAAACCTGAGGCTTGAGGTGACCCTGACCTATTTTGGAGGGACCTGGACAAGGAAGGATCCAAGTGGTTGCAGTGGTTGCACCAGCTGCCTTTGAGCCAGTTTAGTTTCCAGAGGACAAAAGAAAGGGCTCTTATTGTCTGCTAAGTGTGGCAGCGGCTCCTGCCAGGTGCTCTCTGCCCACCTGAGGGCGAGGACAGGAAGGGGGAGAGTTCTGGATCATCCACTTGGGACCTGATAGATTGGGGTCGTGGTGACCGAAAGGCACACTTTTTTTTTTATCTTATTTTTATTAATTTTAATGCAGTAACATTGATAAATCAGGGTACATATGTTCCGAGAAAACATCTCCAGATTATTTTGACCTTTGATTATGTTGCATACCCCTCACTCAAAGTCAAATCATCCTCCATCACTTTCTATCTGGTTTTCTTTGTGCCCCTACCCTCCCCCCACTCCCTCAGCCCAAGTGTCTGTCAGAGGACGAGTGGATTAAAAAGCTTTGGTACATATATACTATGGAATACTACTCAGCCATAAGAAATGATGACATCGGATCATTTACAATAACATGGATGGACCTTGATAACATTATACGGAGTGAAATAAGTAAATCAGAAAAAAAACTAAGAACTATATGAACCAATGCATAGATGGGACGTAAAAATGAGACTCAGAGACATGGACAAGAATGTGATGGGCGAGGAACGAAAGGCACACTTTTAAGAGGCAACCTGCCCCGCAGCTGTGACTAATCCCAGGTAGTATCTAGAGTCAGTTTATCAGCCCACGTCGCACTCTCCCTCCAGGCCCAGGCACTGGGGTGGCCATTCGAGGGGGTGGCTGAGGGGGCCGGGTTTTGTGAAGGGACTTTGGGTCCTAGGGAGAGGAGGCCAGGGGGATATTGGTGGACTTCCTTTTGCCAGGAGGCCGTGGGGGTGTGTGCATATGGGGCAGGGTACAGTGGGCCTGTGGTACCCCCACCTCTCATCCTGCCAGAGCATAGTCTCAGCAGCCTTGGGCTTGTGGGGAGATGGAGTTGGGGAGGAGGCTGTCAGGGCCACTGGAGAGCTCCCAGGAGAACCCCTGGGCCCCTCCAGTCTGAGGGAGGGGCCCCTAAAGCACCCCCAACTCACTGCAGGTATGGTAAGCCTATGGTAGCTTGGAGGGTGTGTCCCTAAGTCCTCCATTTTGTACCCCAATGTCTGTGGCTAAGAAGAAGAGAGAAGACAGCGGGAATGCAGGAATCCTGGCCAGGCCCTGTCCCAACAGGCTGGGCTGGGAGGGCTGGGCTCCCGTGTGGGCCCATGTGCTTGTCAGCACGCCTGCAACTAAGCAGCCTGCACAAACAGCAGAAACACACTGAACAGCCTCTGTGCGCATGTGCGTATGTGTGCCTGTACTGGGGCCTTAGGCTCAGGGGACTCCTTCCTTGCCTCACACTGTGAACGGGAGCTGTTCTTGTTACTTTAGTGATGGGTACATGCAAGGCCTTAGGGTGGGGTTCTGTCTGCTGAGACTTGCTGAGCCCTTACTATGTATCAGACCTGACCCACTCATTAGCTTATTTAGTCCTGACAGCCTGATAGGCACGCTGATTACCCACATTTATAGTTAGGGAAACTGAGGCTCTAAAAAGTTGCACATTCCCAAGGTCATAGCAAGTGAATGGTTAAAGCAAAGTGAGGGTTTCAATTGAGGTAGCTCTGACTTCAGAATGTGGCTTTGCCCCTGGGCATGTGTGGATGTCTGTGACACGGGTGGAAGTGTGTGACGAGCGCATGTGAGCATTGACTGATCAGGGTGTGTGCAGATGTGGGCTTTCATGGTGCACCTGCATCGGTCTGTGTCTGTGGATGCCCGCTTGTAGGTGTGGATCGCTGTGCATCAATAGAGGTGTGCACCAGTGCTCACGTGTGAGCATGTGACACACTGTGCACATGTTGCATATTTGTGCATGTGTGTTTGCATGTACTCGACTGCAGTGTATCAGCATTAATGTGTGCACATGTTTTGTATGTGTGTACATGAATGTCTGCATATAGCTGCGTGCCTGTGTACGGGCCTCTCCAAAGGCTGACCCGGCTCTCCAGCTCTCTCCCTTCCGTCCCCTTCTCAGGCTCCCGACTGAGCACATGAATCAGTGCCGTGGCCGGATGTGTGATGGGCTTGTAGAAGGCACTGGGGCCTTTGAGGATTTGATGAAAGGGCATTTTGGAGAGTAACAGGACTGACAGGTATGGAAGTTGAACAAGAGAAGGGCAGGTGGAATGACAGAGATTAAGACTGGGGGCAGGGACTGGTCTGGGTTTTCTTTAGCCCTCTCGCTGAGGCAGAGGCCCCACTGTAGACTGACCCAGAGAGCCCTGGTCCTGCCTGCCGCCTTCTCTACCCACCTGTCTCAAGGCTCAGCCCTGCCCCATGACTTAGGGGACGTCTCCAGGGAGCCTGCAGGAGAGTCCCAGGGTCCAGTGGACGTGTCTGTGCCCTGTCCCTACGTTTGTGTGTGGCAGGCAATCCCTCCTCAACCCCTGAGGGAACAGAGGGGTGAGAGTGACTCAAAATGGAAATCCTTTGTGGCTCATGGTGTACGGGAGATGGGTTGAGGCCAAACTCCTAGCCCTAGGAACCACCCATTGCACCGCCCCTTTACACTGTGTTCTATTGCTCCTGCTGGGCGTGGAGGTGCACACAGAGCTGTGGTCAGCAGGGGGCGCTCAGGGCCTGTGTTGCAGGCAGGCAAGCTAAGATTCTGGAAATTGGGGTTAACACACTGGTACAGACAGATTCACCTGCAGGTGAAGGTGGGAGTGGGGCAGGGACTTCGCACCAAGAAGGTCAGACACCCAGAGGGACAGATATACACACCGTCCTCCAGAGGGACAGATTTCCAACCCCGAACTAATGGACTCACAGATCTTCAGAAGGACAGGCACAAAAAGACAGTTCCCTCCTCCTCTGGAGCATTCTGGGCTGTTGTTTGAGGGGTCTGGGCGAGCTGGATGGGAGTAGGAGGGACCGTACTGACCTGAAAGGGTGTGCTAGGCCTTTGTGACCGCGAGAAGGGGTCAGGGGCCCTGGAGTCAGACAGGCTTGAGGTCTGATTCCAGCTCTCCCTTGGGGTTACCCTAGGCAAGTCACTCAACCTCTTCTGAAATGCAGGCAATGTCCGCTAGGGGCCCAGTGGAGGTGCTGACACACAGAGTGGCCGTGGAGGTCATTACAAGCTGCCCAAGCCTCTCACAGGTAAGCTTGCAGGTTTTTTAGCAAAAACAGGGGTGAGCAGAAGGTTTGCAGGTGTTTGGATGCAAAAAGACACGTAGATTATGATTATTACAATAACTTTATTAACTCTGTGTTTCTCATACTCACAACTGTAAACCTACCTTTGCCCACCCCTGTATTTAATGACCACTTACTAAGTGCCAGTCTTTTGAGGCACTGGGGATATAGTGATGAACAAGTCACATAGGGTGGCACCTGTCTTAAGGAGCTAACATTCTAATGAGAGGGGGAGGTGTCCTAGGACTTGTTGAACTGAAAACTACCCCCCCACACACACCCTTTGATTCTTTGAAATGGAAACAATGAGGTAAAAGAAAGACTAGCAGGGAAGGCCCTTTCTCTCTTCTCTTTCTTGTTAAGGCAGGGCTGGAAAAACCCCAGATCTTATTGTTCCGCTCTGGCCCTTTGCTTCTCGCTCACCACAGAAGTCAGATCCAGTAATGCTCCATTCCAAACCCTTCATCTTAGTCAAAGCTGGAGTCCAACAATGACCTACGATGCCTGGCCCAGTCTGGGCCCTGCCTCTGACTAGTGTCCTCCTCCCACAATCCCCTCTTCCCTCCAGAGCAGCCACCTGGCTCCTTGCGGGGCGTTTGCCTTTGCTGTTCTCTCTGCCTGAGTGTTCCTGCCCAGGCATCCACGTGGTCTTCTTCTTCACTTCCTCTTGGGTTTTGAGGAAATGTTTCTTTCTCAGTAAGGCTTTTCCTGACCTCACCCACCATGCCATGCATGGGTCTCTTTTCTTTTTCTCCATAGCACTTAGTATTGCCATCTGGCTGTATCTTGTATCATTGTGCATCATCTTTTTAAACGGGAGGATGTTTATTGTTTCTGAATAGGGGTTCCAGCAGGGGATTTGCAGGTGTTCCATATATCCTACCTGAGGCACATGTGCTTGCTGTTTACCTCCTGGAAGCTCACATGGGCCTTGGCCACCTCCTCAGAACAATCTTCCAGTCTTACAGCCCCAACTCTTCCCAGTAGGGGGAGACATTTTACTCCACCCAATCCCCTGCCCCCCTGTCTAAAACCCAGCCCCCTGGACCCTCATCCTGGGTTTGGGTAAGGCCCACTCTTAGCTCTAGAGGTGGTTGCCTTCTGTGTTCACTAGTCTCTAGAACACTTCAGCATTGCCCCGTTGTTCTTTATGCTTTCTTTTTTTTTTTTTTTCCATTTTTCTGAAGCTGGAAACAGGGAGAGACAGTCAGACAGACTCCCGCATGCGCCCGACCGGGATCCACCCGGCACGCCCACCAGGGGCGACACTCTGCCCACCAGGGGGCAATGCTCTGCCCATCCTGGGCGTCGCCATATTGCGACCAGAGCCACTCTAGCGCCTGAGGCAGAGGCCACAGAGCCATCCCCAGCGCCCGGGCTATCTTTGCTCCAATGGAGCCTCTGCTGCGGGAGGGGAAGAGAGAGACAGAGAGGAAGGCGCAGCGGAGGGGTGGAGAAGCAAATGGGCGCTTCTCCTATGTGCCCTGGCCGGGAATCGAACCTGGGTCCTCCGCACGCTAGGCCGACGCTCTACCGCTGAGCCAACCGGCCAGGGCTCTTTATGCTTTCAATACCACACTCTCAATTCCTTGCATCAGATGCCTTCTGTTTGAAATACCTGGCCTGGTTTGTCTTTTCCTAACTGGATACCAACTGGTACACTAGAGAAGGAAAAATCAACAAGACAAAGCAGGCTGTGCTAAGTGCTATGAAGAACACAATACAGGGTAATAATAAATAAAGTAGGAAATAAAAAGTCACGTGGAAGTTGTAGGGGGCTATTTTAGATGGGCAGGTCTCACTAAGGAGGTGACATTTGACCTGATAAATGAGGAGCCAGAGTCAGCGGCAGTGCTAAGCCTGCCCCTCCGGGGGGCTGGGGTGGGAGGGAAGGGGAGATGGCTCAGCGTGTGGCCCTAGCCCTGGAGGCACATCCCTGGAAGCCTCTGAGCTCTTAGTCCTGATATATGAGCTAAGAGTTTGGGGACAAGAGTTCTGGGTTTAGCACTTGGAAATGCATTTCCCGATCTTCTCTCTAGAAGACGGCAAACGTGTGAGCTTAGGCTCCTAAGTGCTGGTCTCGCAGCGTCTGGCAGAGGGCAGTGGTTGCCGGTGCATGCGTGCCTGGCCGGCACTGACCTTTCCCTAATGGAATGTGGGTGGTCAGCTTCCGCTGGGAGCCGGAGAGTTGGGCTACTTCCCATACCCTCTTTAATCCTCAGCTTCCTACAAATGAGTCTACGAGCTCTGGGCTCAACTGGAGGGGGTGGGGTGGGACAAGGTGCAGGTGAGCCTGGGCAGATAGTTGGACCTTCTTGTAAGCACTTCACTGGGATAAGGGGAAAGGCTCTCACAATTAGCATATTTGGTATGTTTGCTATTATTATTTTTAAGCACTTTGTCTGTGCCAGGCACTGTGCTAAATTCTTTCATTGTGCATTATCTCTTTAAAGCTTCACAACAGATCTCTGAGGCAGGTATTCTATCTCCTGGAGGTTGCCCAAGACCACACAGGTAGAAGCAGGCAGGCTTGTTGCCCAGGGAATTGAGGTGAGCAGGGAGGGGATCTACAGGAGCACTCATCTAACCCCCTTATTTTGCAGATGAAGAAACAGCTGCAGAGAGGGGGCCTACCTTGCTCAAGGTCCCACAGACAGCCCGTGGCTGCTGATCACAACAGAGGGGACTTTGGCTCAACAAGGGACCTGGAACAGGATCCTGGCCAGAAGCCAGAAGCTTCTAGCCCCTTCAAGGCAAAGACCCCATTGTACCCTTTACTTCTCCTACCCACTTCCTACTCTGCCTGGCACAGAGTGTAGCACAGGGCAGGTGCCCAAAGAGCCCTCCATGATGGGTGCTTTCATCACTCAGTAGCTGCAATCACCTGCCATTCATGCTTCACTCATTTAGACAGCATTTAGTAAGCACCGACTGCATGCTTGGCGCCCGGTTAGACACTGGAGTGCACCGTTGAATAAGACTCAGTCCCTGTACATAATTGGTTTATCTCCTGCTTGGGGCTTGGGGGTTATCCTACATTACTATACATGTTCCCATAGTTTTCCTCATTCTCAACTCAGGCTTCCTAAGCTGGTGTCTGTTAACTTGTAGCCTGCTGTCTGCCCAGGCTGGAGGCTGAGCAAGTCTGCTCCTCTCCCAGGCCATTTTCACTCCCTTCTTCTTCGCCAGACCTAACACTTGTCTTTCCAGGCTACCTCCCTGCCCTCCTCCAGGAAGTCCTTTTTAACTGAAGTCCCCAGCTGATCTGTAGGCCCCAGTGCTGAGGTCTTGAGATGGGCCCCGGTATCTCTGGTGTGTAGCTGTGTCTCTGTTTCTGTGTGGACCCTCTCCTGCCCCTCTCCCCCAACTTCCTCAGCCTCGAACTTCCCAAAGACAGGGACCACTTCCTTTCTAGCTGTTTTTCCTCAGGCCTAGATAGACCCAAAGAAGGAAGAGAAGGGGAGGCCGTGCAGTCAACCCCCAGCACGCAGAACCTCCTTTGGCTCTGGAGCCACTAGGGCACTGACTTGTCAGTCCTGGCCCAAGACCTCTGAGCCCTTATCTTTTAGGCTGATCTAGGGGGTGCAGGCAGAGCACAACCTATTGGGTAACTGCTCAACCCCATTGCCCTTTGTGCTTGAAGGTGGGGACTTCAGTCTCCACTTCACCTGGATTTGGTCATTTTTACTGCCCCTATGACAGGCAGTCTGCAGGTAAAAAAATAGTTTCATGGAACCAAAATGCTTCCTCTTACTTGCTGGGTGACCAGATTTACAGTGGTTAGCCTCTCTGGGCTTTAGCTAATGATACATGTTCTGCTCGTCTCACAGGTGGTTAGCAGGACCATAGATCAGGGAGAAAATCCCAAACCCAGGTAGGAGCGTATTTCTGTTGTGCTCAGAGCAGGGGTGGCACCCTGGGCCAAGAAGGAGTTCACTGAATCACTCCAGAGGGCAAGAGTGGGAAGGAGGAGGAAGGAAAGAGCTAGCACAAGGAGGGGGGAATCAAACTCCCAGCCTCCCAGAGAACTAACCAGGATCTGCCAGCAGGAGGGGGGCAGGAGAGTTTCCTTGTTTAGGTAGAAAAATTGTTGCTTCTTCCCTCCCTCCCTCTCCCTCCCCCCTCCCTCCCTCCCTCCCTCCCCCCCCCCTCCCTACCATTCTGCACAGTTAGTGCTTCTTCAATGTGTTAAGCATTGCATTAATACTGGGGATAAAAAGGTCAAGAAAGTAGGCCCTCACTTTCATGGGACATTAGGCTAGAAGACCTTATTTGGGGGGGGGGTACATCATTCATTCATTCTTTTATTCATTTTATATTTATTGAAAACCTACTATGGGCCAGGAACTGTGCAAAGCCCTGGGGATGTAAAAGAGTGAAGTCCCTGCCCCCAAGAAGTATAGAGTCTTCTGGGGATGGAAGTCACAAAAATAGGCAACTGAGGCACAGCTAGAGTAGAAGATTAGGAAGTCCAGTGCACAGAGATAAATGCTGAACAAATTCAATGTTTCCCTTAAGTGTCCAGAGTAGGGCCAGGCACAGCTCAGTATGTGTTCAATAAATGAGTCTGTGACTTGAATGACCCATGTTTGGATAAATTTCTAAATAACTTATGAGCCAAGGAATAAAATTATTTTAACTAAATGATAATAAAAATGCTACATATGAAAACGATAGGAAGCAGTCAAAGGGGTACTTAGAAGAAAATTTATGGTCTTCAGAGAATCTTTTTTTTTTTTTTTTTGTGACAGAGACAGAGATAGGGACAGACAGAAAGGAAGGGAAAGAGATGAGAAGCATTAATTCTTTTTTTTTTTTTTTTTTGTATTTTTCTGAAGCTGGAAATGGGGAGAGACAGACAGACTCCCGCATGCGCCCGACCGGGATCCACCCGGCACGCCCACCAGAGGCAACTCTGCCCCCCAGGGGGCGATGCTCTGCCCCTCCGGGGCTTTGCTCTGTTGTGACCAGAGTCACTCTAGCACCTGGGACAGAGGCCAAGGAGCCATTCCCAGAGCCCGGGCCATCTTTGCTCCAATGGAGCCTTGGCTGCGGGAGGGGAAGAGAGAGACAGAGAGGAAGGAGGGGGGAGTAGAGAAGCCAATGGGTGCTTCTCCTATGTGCCCTGGCCAGGAATCGAACCCGGGTCCCCCGCACGCCAGGCCGATGCTCTACCGCTGAGCCAACCGGCCAGGGCCGAGAAGCATTAATTCTTCATTGTGGCCTTAGTTGTTCATTGATTGCTTTCTCATATGTACCTTGACTGGGGGGCTACAGCAGAGCGAGTGACCCCTTGCTCAAGCCAGCGACCTTTGGGCTCAAGCCAGTGACCCTGAGTTCAAGCTGGTGAGCCCACGCTCAAGCTGGATGAGCCTGCGCTTAAGCTGGCAACTTCAGAATTTCGAACTCGGTGTCCCAGTCCAATGCTCTATCCACTGTGCCACCACCTGGTCAGGCCAGAGAATCTTATATTGAAAAAGAAAGATGGAAAATTGAAGTATTCAACTCAATAAGTGAGATAATAATAATAATAAATTCAAGAGAGTAGAAGAAATTAAAAAAATGTGTTATATGTTTTTGACTTTGAAATTTATATTCAGAAGTTCAAATTAGTATTCAGAAATTAGAATAGAAAACAAAGATAAAATAAGTAGAGAGCTGATCTTGGCTCCAGGCCCCTCCTGGATGGGAATGTGGTTTATCCATCCGTCTCCCCTGAGAGTTAAGAGAGCTGGCCGGAAGCCCATTTGCCTGTATTTGGTCTTCTAATGAGTGGGTTGTCTTTAATCCATATCTGCTGTAATAACAATAACAACATCACTAACAATCATTTACATTTGTTGAGCTGTTACAGTTCAGGGTGCTGGAAGCAAAACTTGTGTTATTACCAATGGGAATGAGCATAACTATCATCAAATCCTCAAATGCTCCATTAGAAGTAGGGAAGGTGTATGCTCCATTTTACAGATGAGGAAATAGATTAATTTTCCTGAGATCTCAATGCTTCAAATCCCCTTCTTTGCCACCAAGATTTCTGTCTTTGAAACACCTGTTCTTCCTTTGGTCTATCTGGCTCCTTCACACTCACTGAAAGCCCCCCTTTTCCCAGAAGCCTGCTCCAATTCCCAGGTTTCCTGCACAAGCTCCTCTTTTCTCTGACCTTCTTCACATGGCTAGGAAATCCAGAATAGCTATCTTGAGTAGATAGCTTCTCTCTCAAGCTGACTGTAAGCTTCCTAAGGAGAGATGGGGAACAACTGTGGTATCCTAGTGCAGCACTGGGCTTGGAGAAGGTCCTCAATCTTTGTTTGTTGATCTAGAATTTGATATGACAGGATTAGGCCTGTATCCATCAGAATATATTCTGGGCTATGCCAACCCCCACAGTTGTGTTTCATAATGAACCTGCCACCAGTTGGGGGAAGTCCTTGTGTCCATGCACACTAAGGTGACCACATGGTGCTGGACATGTCAGGAGGCACTGGGAATGTCGGTCAACACTGATACAGTCTCCTCGTAGGATGGTGGGGCTGGAGATATTTTGTGTCCAAGTTGCATTGGTCTGAAGGTGTAACTGGCCCCCTTTCCCCATAATTGAAGAATTCACAAAATTCTCTGGTCAACCTGTTTGACCAGTGAATGACCAGTCCCAAGATGGGAGATAAAAATAGACACAAAACTTTATCCATGAACAAATCTCAGTACTTTATTCATTCCTTGGCAGAGAGAAGGGGGTTTTGCCACAAGGTAGTCAGCCAGTTGGGTCGGGTGGCCTGGGATATGTGTTATCTATTCAAATAGTATATAGCACTGATCATGCAGAAGCAGGAAGGGAAGCAATAAGTTACAAGCCACATAAGTTATGAAAAAATAATATATATATTTTTATATATCTTGTATCCACACAGAGGATTTGCTCCCTTGGAAACCAATAAATAGGCAGAGAAAAAGCAGCAATCAGTACCCTTTTGGGACTTCAGGGATGAGTATATGTCTGAGTTCCCTCCAGCCTGAGAGAATCTGTAGCCCTTTAGTGCCCCCCGCAGGCCTGGAGGACCTTGAGCTCTTGAAGGAGCCAAGGCTTCCTGGAAAAGGAGATGAATGAATCAAAACTGGGGCTAGAGGAAGGGAGAAAAGAGGGAAGGAAAGTAGAAGGCTAGAACTGTAAAGATCCCTCTGCAATCTCCAAAGGTAAGAGCCAAGAGGAAAAAAGAGGAGTGCTCCTCCCAAGTCCCAAATCTGGCTGGATGCAGAATTTCTCTTTGGTTGTCATTGGGGCTCCCCAGCCAACCCCAAGGGCGCAGAAATTTCAGATCTCCCTGGACTGTGTCTTCACCATGGCCCGTTGGAGGCAGAGAAAGAGGAATGGAGGGAGGAGCGCAGAGCAGGAAGGAAAGAAAGCGCTCTCATCCCAAATGTACGGGGGTGGGGGGTGGGGGTGGGGTGGTGGTGTTCCTGGGCTCCTTAATGAATGCAGAGGAGGGCAGGGCCAGACTGTTTGGCCTGAGGGGGAGAAAACAGACCCTGAGAAAGGATTCATGGGAAATGGGACTGTGGTTTCACGGCAGGGGTGAGGCTAGAGGCCTGGTGCACCAAAGTCAGGTTTCAGGCTGGGAAGCTCCTGGGCAGGGGTGGAGGGGCAGAGAGCTGAGATCTCAGGTAGGGTGGTGAACCTCAGGATGGCAGGGAAGGGAAGGGAGTATCTGATTCTCCTGCTGGTTTCAGGCTGCCATCCAGCCTTCCCCAGGCAGATCACCATGGCAAGAATAGCTTCTGGAGAAGGGGCGGGGAGCTGCCTGTCCAGTTCTGATGGACCTGCTGGGAGGACTCCACAGGAGGAGGAAGGAGGCATAGGTGTCTGGGCTGATCTCAGAGGTCCAGGCTCAGGCCCCAAACACCCCGGAAGCCTCCTTCTCTCACTCCCTAATACTGTCAGGTCTCTTGGGAGCCCAGATGGTCACAGGAAAGCCAGGGGTGCCCAGCGCCCAGTGCCTCCCCTCAGGTACTCCAGATATGGGGTAGAGGGGCGAGCAGTCATGAGCAGTCCCTGGTCCATGGCTGGAGTGGATGAGTGAGGGCACCAGCCTTGGTGCAGAGGCTGAGGCAAGGCAAGGCTTGAGATGGGAGTTTAGGGCAAGGTTGGGCAAAAGGGTCAAAGGGACCTTGCTCAGAGCCCTCTGTTGGGGAGGAGTCTCAGAGGAGCAAGGAGGTGGAGATAAAACTGACCTTAATTCCAGTTTACCTAGTCAGGAAATCTGTGGCCAGAAGGTTGGAAGGGTGAGATTGTGAGATATTGATATGAAGTGGAGTGACTTTGAATAGCTGGTGGCAGTCCTGTCCCACTCTGGGCACCCACAGGAAAACACTCATTGTTTTGAGCTCTTCGCAGTTCAGAATCAGGTTTGCCTTCCCTCCCAACCTAGATAGAAGCTCCAAACTGCTTTCTTGAGTCTGACTTAAGTCTCTCCTGCTGTAGGGGTGTGACCTGGGGCTCCTGGAGTTTCACTGCATTACTCTGAGGCCTCTGATTCCTGCAAGAGGAACTTCTCTGACATTTCGGTGATTTTGATCACAGGGCTTCTGCTGTTTCTCTTCTTCCGAGAGGGAGCTCTTGCAAGGTGGGACTTGGAGGCAGCTATAGGGAACATAAGGAGCGGGGAAAAGAAGGGGCTGGAGGTTTGGGAGCCACTTAAAATGATGTTTTTAGGACTCCCGCACCCTGTACCCCTCTCCACCATGGGGCAGGTAGACTCACTGGTTCTGGATCTGGATTGCACAGCACTGACCATGGTGGCCGAAGACAAGTGCATCCTGGGAAAGGAGGGAAATGGTGAGATGTGAAGGGAGCCTGTGGCTTATGTTTCCCTGGGATTGGGAGGCAGAGGACAATTTTTGGTTGTCATTCTTAGCCCTGGGCTGCCCTCCTGTGATCTTGGCTGGCTAGCTTGTCCTCTCTGGGCCTCTGTCCCGT